>NW_003852410.1:27463764-27500624 GCF_000181295.1 Otolemur garnettii
GAGATGGAGTCTCACTTTATCACCCTGGGTAGAGTGCTATGGCATCATAGCTCATAGCAACTTCAAACTCTTGGCTTCAAGCAATCCTTTTGTCTCAGCCTCCCGAGAAGCTGGAGGCATTACCACAATAATGCCCAGCTATTTTTTAGAGACAGGGTCTTGCTATTGCTCAGGCTGGTCTCAAACTCCTGACCTCAGGCAATCAACAGAGGCCTGCCAGTGTAGTAGGATTACCAGGTGTGAGCCACCATGTCCAACCACAGTGCCAAATTTTCATGAAGCAGAAACAGTTTTCCTCTTTTCAGATTGTCCCACTTCAAAATATGAATTCATATAAAAGAAAACTGGAAACAGAGACTTTACAAAAATGTAGAGGTTATTTTGATCTTTTGCTCATTAATAATCATGCCTGGAATGGTTATAGACTGGAAGGTATCTGTGCTAGTTATATGCTTTCTCAGAAAAGTGCCAGGGATGTTCCTAAATGTTTTCTTCTCTTATCTATGGAAATTTTTGGACCATGTTTTAGAAAATGGTTTTAATTTTATTTGAGGGATTATCATAATTGAAAAGGTCATAGGAATCAGCTCCATTCCTAATGCATCTGTACTTGCCAAGGCTCAGTCATGGGGAATCTTTTGGTTTTCATATTTAATACTTTTCTTTTTGCTTTGTTGTATGATAAGGGAAAAAAGGGTTGGCATGAAGGTGGAGTGAATCCAGTGCCAACTTAATTTTTTCGTTCCTTAGCTCTGATCTCTGCCTTTCCTCAGACTTGTCAGCTATCAGGAAAAGGAAAAGTGCTACTACATTAAGAGTTTTAAAAGTGAATTGATCATTCTACACTTTCAGAAAATGTTTTCAGTTGTCTTTAAAGTATCATCTTCATGAAGGCAATAGCTTCAAGGTTCCAGCATAACATATGCATAGTAAAATGCTTTAACCTTTTATTTCATGCTTTACAGCATTTTCAAAAGCATTTTTCTGTTCATTTTTCATGGTGCTAAAACATGAGCTTTTTATTTATTGATTTATTTTTTTTGCTGAGTAGAACTAGTTGAGTGGTGTGAAAGTTGTCTTTTCAGTACAGATTTTCTTTTTGTAGTATTATGGTAAATTTCTTAAGAAAATAATAAAGCTATGTATTCACTTATTGTATTAACATTTCATGTTTGGCAAGGGTAGAGAGTTTTAAAATATTTAATTATATTAAATATTGCTAAGGCATAATAAGCATACTAACTATTCTATGTGTTAATCATTATAGGCTTCATTCTCTGACATTTCAGGGTTTAGATATTGGTTCAGGAGAAAAACTTGAGTAACTCATCAAAAAAGGGAAGGGTGTCTCATGAAGTTTAAGTTTATATTTGTTGCTCATGGTTAAAATCTTGGCTTCTACCAGCCGCTATCCAGCGATTGCGCCCTCTTTTTTAAAATTCAAAATGTTCTCCAAGCCAATGTTTTTGTTATTGTATAATATATAACAGATATTGGCATCTTTACTTTTGATGTTCATCATAATATTAACAAATAGGATCTTAGGCACTAAGGAACAATACTCACCTGGAAGACTAAACTGAATGCTGGCATGGTGCAGTTTCTGCATTTTGGTGCTACTTAGCACTTTGTGGTATGGAGAGACACATGTCTTAAGTAACCAACCGCAGTCTGGTCATCTGTAAAACAGGAATAAAATTTTCTTTTTTTAGGATGCTGAAAGGAATGAACAAGATATTTTATGGTAAGATATTCATTAAAGTCTCCCCTCCTAGTGATTAGATGTGAACTGAATGTGAATCCATTACTTGGATGGATTAGTGCGATGTCAGCTGAAAGGACTTGGATAGCCCTACTAGCATCTATGTGATACATTTTATTTTAATCTATGTGCCAAGCACAGCACACCATAGTGGGTATGAATATAGGCATTTCCACATTGGGTTAGGTTCTCTAGGAAATATTTGGTATCATCAGGGTCATGAAAAAAAAAATGGAGACAAAACTGTTAATATCTACTGCTTGTGAAGATGTGGAGAAACAAACAGTTCTACATTCTGGTAAGCTCTATGCATACCTTTCAACAGAAGGTGAGGGAAATTCTCAACTTTTTCATAAAGAAACATGCTCAGGGGTTTCTAGGACTGAAAAATGAAAGACTAATATATTTTAGTCAGCATGGGCATGATTAATCAACTATGGTATATCAAAAGTATGGAATACTAGGTTCAGATATATAATTTAATATGTAATTAAAACATAAGAGGTATCTTTCTGAGCTGGGACTATCTCTGCGACATATGGTTAATTGCAAGAAGTTTCAATTATTACAACTATATGATTCTACATATGCACAAGACTCCCACCCAAACAGTACAAAACCTGCATGCATATGTCTATAGCTACATGCATATAAAAAGGGCTGAAATATAATAAATATTGCCTCCAGCACAAGAAGTGGATTAAGAAGCAGTAAGAGGCAATTTTCACGTTTATCTATATGGTTTGAATTTTTCAAATTCAATGCACTATAAATTAATTTTTCTTATTGAATTTATAGTGAGACTGTTTTTTTTCCTTGTTCTGTTTTATTTTTTATTTTTTCTGTCTTTCTTTTTGAGGAGAAGGAAAAAGTGGTTATAAATTTACTGCAAATAAAGAGGCTGGCAGACTACCATCTCAAAGTAACAACATCCTCCTCCTGAGCAGGAGTACAGAGATTTTAAAGGGAATGGTTCTTATTAATCCCATCTTCTCCTGGCTAAGACAATCTCTTGACTTCTACCCAGCTCCTGTGGCACAAAGAACAAAAGGCACTTCTATGCCCCTCCCAACTGCTGTCTTGAGGCTAGGAGGTAGGTTTTAGTTTTCAAAAGGGTAATTTGATTGTGAAAAGTCAGAAACATTTTTACCCTTTTCAGACCATTTTCTTGGTCATATATTCCTCACTGTTAATTTTATCCTTCTGCACCTATGGGAGGAAAGGTGTAGATGTCAAAATATTTCCTGCTGAACTGGGGCAATATTTTGGATGGAAGGCACATATTATCAGGTGAGAAAGGTTATAATCAATAACTATGAGGACTGACAGGTGAAATCAACTATTGCCTTGTACATGATTGGGCTAGGTTAGAAAGTAAATGTGGGACATCATAGTACAGAGCTGTTAGTTCTACCCTATGGGTGATCTCCAAGACTGGATTCTATATATTCATAAATCAGGTACAGAAATTCTTATACCAAACAAGGTTTAGGTTAATACACTCAGCAGCAAAACAGATCATCAGAATAGGCAATAGCCCAGCGGAGTCCTCACTAAGGAGTTGTCTCTCTACCCTATAGATACACCAAATAACAGAAAAGAATTAACAAAAATATAATTTTCTTTTCATATATCATTTTCTTTCATGTATTACTATTAATTTTTTACTTAAAAATAAGGAAAATAATTGATTTGCAAAACAAGACACTAACATCTAATAGATGGATACATGAACATTTCTATTCACAAAGAAAGACAACTGATGATTAAAAAGTACATACATCAACAATCAGATGGCCAGACAAGGTTAGGTTCATCTCTAAGTTCTCTATTCTATTTCGTAAATCTATAGCACTATTTTTGGCCCAGTACCATGCTGTTTTGATCATTGTGGCCTTGTAGTATAACGTGATGTCTGATCATACAATGCCTCCAGATTTGTTTTTATTTCTTAAAATTTCATTGTCTATTTTGTTTTATTTTTCTGGTACCATATAATGAAGTACTGTTTTTTCAAGTTCATTAAAGTATGACATTGGTGCTCTGATGGGGATTACATTAAATCTATAGATCACTTGATGTACTATGGACATTTTAACAATGCTATTTTTCCCAGCCATGAGCGTGGTATGTTCTTCACTTGTTAACATCTTCTGCTATTTCTTTTCTCAGATTTCATAGTTCTTTTTTAGAGAGATCCTTCACTTGCTTTGTCAGATATTTACCCAGGGATTTCACTTTCTTTGAAGCTACTGTGAAGGGTGTTATATCTTTGATTTGATTCTTAGCTTGATTGTCATTGGCATATATGAAGGCTACTGATTTGTGGACATTGATTTTGTATCCTGAGATATTACTATATTGATCACTTCCAAGAGCCTTGTTGTTGAGACCCTGGGCTTTTGCAAGTATTAGATCATATCATCTGCAAAGAGCAAGAATTTGACCTCCTCTTCCCTCATTTGAATACTCTTGATCTCCTTCTCTTGCCTGACTGCATTGGCTAGAACTTCCAGCACTATGTTGAACAGCAGTGGGGATAATGGACACATTATTGCCTGGTTCCAGTTTTAAGTAGAAATGCTTTAAGTTTTACTCCATTCAATATGATATTGTCTGTGGATTTGTTGTAGACAGCCTCCATCAGTTTAAGAAATGTCCCATCGATGCCTATTTTTAAAAGTGTTCTTATAAGAAAAGAATGCTGAATTTTGCTGAATGCTTTTTTTTGCATCTATTGAGAAAATCATAGGGTCTTTGTTTTTACTTCTATTCTGTTGTAAATTATATTTATGGATTAATGTATGCTGAACCAACCTTGCATCCATGGGATAAAGCCCACTTGATAATGATGTTTAGATTTTTAATGTGTAGCTATATTCTGCTTGCTAGGATATTATTGAATATTTTTGTATCAATATTCATTAATGTATCAGACACTGGAGAAAATAATTCCTATTTAATAAATGTTGCTGGGAGAACTGGTTGGCCATATATAGAAGACTGAAACTAGACCTGAACCTCTCACCATGACAAAAATTGACTCTCATGGGATAAAATATTTAAATTTAAGATATAAAACAATAAAAATTCTAGAAGAAATTGTGGGAAAAACTCTTGAAACTATCAGTCTGGGAAAATAATTCATGAAGACTACCTTGGCAATTGTAGCAATATCAAAAATAAATAAACAGGACATGATCAATCTAAGAAGCTTTATCAGGGCTGCTTTTGCAAAATGATGAAAACAAATAGACAACCTTCAGAATGGGAGAAGATATTTGCATGCTATGAATCTGACAGAGGACTGGTAACTAGAATCTACAGAGAACTCAATTCAGTCAGCAAGAAAAGAGTCAACAATCCCATTTATAAGTGAGCAAGACACTTAAACAGAAACTTCTTTGAGGAAGATAGACAAATGGCCAACAAACACATGAAAAACTGTTCATTGTCCCTAATCTTCTGAGAAATGCAAATCAAAACTACTCTGAGATATCACCTAACCCAGTGAGAATAGCCCACACCATAAAATCCTGAAGCTGGAAATGCTAGCATGGAAGTAGAGAGAAGGGAACACTTTTACATTGCTGGTGGGATTGCAAACTAATACAGCCTCTATGGAAAGAAGTATGGAAAATCCCCAAAGAATTAAAAGCAGACCTTCCATTTTATCCTCTAATTCCATTATTAGGTATCTACCCAGAAGAAAAAAAATCATTTTACCACAAGGACATTTGTACTAAAATGATTATTACAGCTCAACTCACAATAGCCAAGATGTAGAAGTAACCTAAATGCCCATCAACTCATAAATGGATTAATAAACTGTGGTATATGTTTATGGTATGCTCCAGGCATACATATATCATGGAGATAGAGAATTTACATCATTTATATTAACTTGGATGGAGCTGAAACACATTCTTCTTAGTAAAGTATCACAAGAATGGAAAAGCAAGTATAAAAAAGATGGAGACTTTACATCTTTTGGGTTAACCTGGTTGGAGTTGAAGCACATTCTTCTTAGTACAGTATCACAAGACTGGAAAGCAAGTATCCAATGTATTCAATACTAATATGAAGCCAATAGAAAAATAACTACACACCCACATGAGGGAAAAACAGAAGTTTATTCAAGTGTGTGTGTGGGGGGGGCAAGTGGGATGAGAAGAAGAAAGGGGGATTGGTAAGCTCTCACCTATACTACACACCCCCTGGATGAAGGGCTAAACTATAACTTGAACTTTACCTTAGAAATGAAAACAATGCATCCTAATCATTTGTACCGTCATATTAATCTGAAATTTCAAAGAATTAGAAAAGTACATATGGGTGGTGCCTGTGGCTCAAAAGGGTAGGGCGCTGGCCTCATATGCCAGAGGTGATAGGTTCAAACCCAGCCCTGGCCAAAAACTGCAAAAAAAAAAAAAAAAGTACATATATATGGACTACACTTTATGGAAGCCACAGTGGTAAATTATTCAATAGAAAACCCATTGTGCTGTAGACCTTCAACAACCTTTAATGATTATTAACTTGAAATTTTAACAATGCTTAAGACTCAGAAAAGAGTACAAGATGATAAACTCTAGTGAGGTGGAAAGGCAGGGTATTAGTGGGGATGGAAAAAAAAAATCTTCAGGTTTAAATTGCTGTTGGCTTGCTTTATTCATTCATTCTTTCTTTTTTTGATTACTTCATCATTACTGAGAAGCAAGGCCCTGAAGACACAGACCCAAATGAGTTGCAATCTTTGTCCACAAGGTGCTCACTCAGTAGGTGTGACAAACATGTAGAAAGAGAATTATAATTTATTGTCAAAACCAGTGCTTAATTGCCTAGTCCCAGCAAGATCAAATCACTTACCATGAAGGGGCTGACTGAAAAATGAGACACTCTTTAGGGAAGGCTTTCTGAAGCAGGGTGCATGTAACTTGAATTTCAAAAGATAAGGAAGAAGCATTTATGTAGACATCAAACTCATGGCCTGAGGAGTGGAACCTGTATATATTAGAAGAGTGTATTCGGGCAATTAGAACCAGACTGAGATCACTGGAGGCAAAATGCAAGAGATCTTCTGGGTTTTTAAGCAAAAAGAGTTCCAGTCTAGAAATAGTCTGAGTAATAGGGATGGAGTGGCCTTTGTTCAAGAAAGTTCTTATTTGTATTTTTTAAAATTAAAATACTGGAAAGATCTCTGTAGTAGGTTTGGCTTTTTGCTTCTATTTATTATGCTTTCCTATAGGGGCCAATCTCTTTATGAAACTTTACCACACCCTCTGTAGTCAACATTAAGAGTGACAACTTCCTGTTGTGATGTTTTCTGGGCTGTCCCTTATTAAAGTGGGGTTAGACTGGGCCACCAGTGCCATTTAAATCATTTGATTATAGAGTGTCAAGGGTATTACTGCATAAGGTAATGTTGAGGTTAGATATGAATCTTTTTTTTTTTTTTTTTTTTTTTGAGAGAGCCTCAAGCTGTCCCCCTGGGTAGAGTGCCGTGGCATTACAGCTCACAGCAACCTCCAACTCCTGGGCTCAAGCGAGTCTCCTGCCTCCGCCTCCCAAGTAGCTGGGACCACAGGTGCCCGCCACAACGCCCGGCTATTTTTTTTTTGGTTGCAGCCGTAATTGTTGTTTGGCGGGTCCGGGCTGGGGATTCGAACCCGCCACCTTAGGTGTACGTGGCTGTCGCCTTAGCCGGTTGAGCTATAGGTGCCGAGCCAGATATGAATCTTAATACAAGGTTTTCTTCTTGAATTTCTGAAATGTCTGGGAAGAAAAACAAAATGTAATAGTATATATGTTTAAAAGCCATAGAACCCCTTAGTACAGTAGGCTTGTGGCCATTGTTTAAAGATACAAGAATGCCACATTTCAGTCATTTTTGGAGAGAGAAAGACAGGGAAGGGCCTTTAAAGCTTACTAAATGATTAGGGTCAAGTTTAGCCTAGTTGTAAAGAAGTAGATAATGAATACAGAAATTCTTCCTTTCATTTTGTTTCTGCCTCATTAGGAGTTATTAGCTAAAAAATCAAATTGCTTTAAATGCAGTTTGAATTGCTTTAGAGGTGTTTTTTTCTTCCCCCCATACATTGCTTGCTTATTTATTTATTTATGAATAAGTAATGAATTTATGTGTTTCAAAATTCTGATAATTCAAGAGTACACAGTGATAAGTGTTCTTCAACTCTTCCAGTCCAGCTGTCTAGCTCCCCTTTAAAGGTGTTTTTGTATCTCTCTTTCTTTCCTTCTAACAGTAAGAAGTTATACCTTTTTTCACCCTATTCTTGATACTCTTGGGTCACGTATATAGCCCCAGGATAAATTTATACTTGGAAAGGTAGGTATATTAAAATTAAAAATAGGCTTTGTTGTAGTTATACTGATGAAGTACGTTTATCCTCAAATGGTATACTGAACCATCATTATTAAAACAACATTTCAAGGACGGGTTAAAACTTACCCATCAGTGTCCTATCACTGATATATTTGTATTCCTCCAAAGATACATAATAAAGCAAGCTCTGAAGGTGACATGTGAACAAAGGCCAGGAAATGTAAGCTCAGCTTGGATCTTTAAGATTAAGAAGAGCTATCTCTTCTTCACAGTCTTATAGGTCAATGGGAAAAATCTTCCAAATCAATTCTTTCAGCAGCCAGAACATCAGAAAGGAAATCAAAACTTGCTTATTATGCTGACATGGTTTAACACCAGCTAAGAATCTTAGAAATGAATTTTACAGTGTGAGGTCTGGCAACAGTATGTTTAGAAAAACCTCTTGCTAGAGTTATTGCAATCAAAGACTGTCATATTCTTTATATATAAACCAATAGTGATCTTATCATATATTTAGTGGCAGAATAATGATAGTGTGTGTGTGTATAAAAGTATGTACTGAATATGAATATACTGAAAGTAATTCAAAGGAAATTCATAAGTATTAATTCTTCATTGTATTAATATATGTAGTATTTACTTATGTATTATGTTGATATATATTTAGTTCAAAGGAAGTCCATAGATATTAACTAGTCATTAATACTAAAGATATATATATATATATATAAGAGTAATTTTACTTTCCAAGACATTAGTTATTGTAATTTTTTATGTGCTGCTATATATGCAGCCTTAATTGTCAAGTCTAATAGTGGATTCATCTAATGTGTCATCACTTGAATCCCACTGCAATGCTGTGTACTATTGTAGATAAGGGAAGTATGCCAGAGAACTAGACAGTCAAGGGCCCAATTATGTCAAAGAGTGTATTCTGGGGTACGGTGCAGTAGCTCACACCTATAATCCTAGAACTCTGGGGGGCAAGTCAAATGAATTACTTGAGCTCAGGAGTTCAGACCAAGACCCCATCTTTAAAAATGGCTAAGTGTTGTGGCAAGTACCTGTAGTCCCAACTACTCAGGAGTCTGAGGTAAGAGAATCTTTTAAGCCCAAGAATTTAAGGTTGCTGTGAGCTATGATACTATAGCACTCTATGGAAGGCAACAAACTGAAACTCTGTCTCAACTCCCCCTCCCAGAAAAAAAAAAAAAGATTATATTCTAGTGTGGGGGAGATGTTGACAATACATGACTTGTTTTTGAAAAGGACTTATTCAAGAAATAAGATGAGTTCAAAAAAGCAATAAGCATTATAAAGAAAATAAAGCAAGTGAATGAAAGGAAGTAAGAGACTGAGTAGGAAGGATGCATAGGTAGGAGGACAGAAAAAAGGGAAGATGCCTTTAGATAGTGTGGTCAAGGACCATGAGAAGTTGCACCTGAAGGAGGAGTCAACTCTGAGCACAGCAGGGGGAGCCCCATAGACTAAGAAGAGGGAGTCTAAAGGCCCTGATGCAGCAAAGAGCGTGGTATGGTGAGGGTGTGGGACAGCTGCTGCAGTTGTGTTGCAGTTGATGTGCAAAGCTAGATAGTGGAGGAAATCAGGGAGTGGTGGCAGCAGTCAGATCATAAAAAGCTTTTTTGATCCAGGCAAGTTGTAATTTTATTCTAAGTGCAGTCTGGAGCCATTAGAGATTTCAAAACATTTCATTATAAAAATTACAAACATTTACAAAAATAGAAACATGTGATGACTCCTTAGTAATTATAAACTTTTGGTCAATCTCATTTTCTCTGTGCCCTCTCCCCAGCCATACTCCTTCCCAGTCATTGTCACCACACTGCATTAGTTGAAGCAAACTTTGTGTCATTTGTCAGCATTTCATCTAGATCTCTAAAACATCAGAACTCCTTTTTAAAACATAGTGACAGTACCATCATCACATCTAAAACTTTAGTGATTTTTTGGTATCATATAACATCCAGTCTAATTTGGAATTTTAAGCAGGAGGGTGATATTATCTAATTTACAGTTTGAGACATTACTGTGTTGTATGTAGGATGGCTTATAGAGGGGCAAGAGGGAAGCTGGACTTCACCTAGTGCTTCCTTGCCTGGATTTGGCAGGTGGTGTGGCCTGAACAAGGCTTTTTATGATGGCAGTGGGGAAAGAGGCCAGCTTTGGGGTGTCACAACTGACTTGCTGACCATTACCAAGAGTGGGGCCTAAGAAATTCGGTGAATTGTGGAGGCTGATGATTGAGATGAAGAAGACTTGAAGAAGAAAAGAATTTGAAGGGAAAATTAAGAATCCCATTTGATTTAAGCTTAATTTCACTTGTGAAAATTGAACATAATTTTTTAATCAGCCTCAAACAAGAAAAGAGAAGATAAATGATAATACACATTTGTCCTAAGACTTACCTTTGGTCCTGCTCATTAATATATGTGGAAGGGGCTATGATAATGGAAGAAATAGTTCCTATTCTTAAAGTTAAGAGTTTACTTGAGATATGTTCAGAACCACTCAAAAGAAACCTTCACTAGAATTGCTTTGAAAGATAAATAAGTCTGAAAAGTCTGCCTGTCCAAAATTACCCCCACAGGCCTGCCGTGAATACAATAATCTTATTGTTTTGAACTGGAAATATGATAAAGGACATGGAAAAAGAAAAAAGGGGGGGTATTCTTATAGGGAAATGCTGAATGAATATTTGATATCTGGGCTGGCTTGAAAAATAACCAATGGTGCCTGCCATTTCTACTGTTAAGTTTCAATTCTTGAATGAACTGAAGACACTGGCCTTTGAATTGGTTTATGATCAATTTTAGCATATATAAGTGAATATGCGACTGTTGCTCATTGTTACCTGCTCCAGAAGAAGGCCTTCCTTCCCTCCTGCTTTTCTCCTACCTTTCTCTTAGAAGCCTTAGCCTTGCTTTTAAGACCTTTCAATTGATTAAATCAGGTCCACCCAGGGTAATCTCTCTAATTTAAAGTCAAATGATTAAAGGCTTGAGTTACATCTGCAAAATCCTTTCACAGCAACACCTAGATTAATGGTTAATTAAATAAGTGGCCAATTTGACAAATCAGTGTCTCATCAGTTTAATAGGGCTAATAATAATGCCTTACTGATAAGCTTGTTTGGGAGAGTTAAAGGAGTTAAGGCATGTGAAATACTTGACACATAATATGTGCTCAGTAAGGATTAGTTATTCTATAGGGTAGGAAAGTATTGAATGGCTGCCTAGTGGCAAGAAAGAGGATTTGTCAAAACTAGATGGTATCATGTTCAATAACACAAGCTAGATCCTAAAAGAGTACCATGCATATAAGAGAAAAATATCATCAGGATTCACAGGTGATATTAGGATTTGGAATGTTGGTTACCCTTGAGAAAGTGGTGGGTGAGTGGAAGGCTGTACAAGGTAGGCTCTAGGAGTGATGGTAATATTCTATTAGATGTGGGCATTAGCTACATGTAAGTGTTAAGACTGTAAAAGACTCATTGAACTTGGCTTGGCACCTATAGCTCAGCAGCTGGGCACCAGTCACATACAACATGGCTGTTGAGTTTGAACCCAGCCTGGGCCTGCTAAACAACAATGACAACTACAACAGTAATAACAAAATAATAGCTGGGTGTTGTGGTGGGTGTTTGTAGTCCTAGCTACTTGAGAGACTAGGGCAAAAGAATTGATTAAGCCCAAAAGTTTGAGGTTGCTGTGAGCTGTGACACCATGGCACTCTACTGAGGGTGACATAGTGAAACTCTGTATCAAAAGAAAAAAAAAAGACTCATTGAACTTATATGTATGTCAGTTATACTTAAATAGAAGTTTAAATAAAACTAGATAATAGATGTTAGTCTTATGGGATATATGTTTGTGTTTGAACATATGTATGTATATACATATCTGTGTGTTTATAGATTAAGTCTGGCAATGAAGTTTGGGAATTCATCCTAGAAAATGTGCTACTTACCTACTGACAACTATCACTATAGTCACTTCCAAGTACTTCACTTGGGAAGCTAGGAACCAATGCCAGCACCTAGTCTACCCCTCAAAGCAAATTTGGAACTCGTTTTCTGGAATGAGCATTAGAGCTGTTGTCATACAGGACACAAAAACATGTGACAACAATAATGATTGCCAGTCAGCAAGACATGACCACAGGTCAATGTGTACACAGTGGTGAGATTCTGATATAAAGAGGTTCTGAACCCTTACTGAGTTGTTTGTACAGTGCTAACAAGGTAAACATGTGATGGCAAGTTTGTGAACTTAATTATCAGACTCTATGTATCTATCTGTATCTGTATATATGTGTTTTGTTGCTATAATATATGAGAATAAATAGAAAAATATTCTCACATCATAAATGTGAGGAGAGGAAAGATGGGAGAGGGGCTTCATTAGTACAGTTGACCCCTTGCATAAGATTATTTTGTTTCTGGGTTGTTGCCACTACCATCTTCACTTAAATTGGAATGATTGTCAAAATATTTTGTGAATTATTTTGAACAAAAGGGCATTCTTCTCACAAGACTAGCAACTAGAACAACTGAGTTTTTTTTAGAACCAGTGAATTGTATTCCTTTAAAAACAAATTCAGTATGCACACATGTACATTATCTGTTCCATGTTATCTGCAATTTTTAAGTGATACGACAGAGTCTAGAAAAGCAATTTTAATTAAAGAATTCTGTGTACAAGAGTAATATGATCAGAGAATATTATTTTTAAAAGCATATGAGTAATTATACCTATAAATCATTTACAACCAAAGTGAACATTTATAGTGGTTCTAAGTATTCACTTGGGTACCCAAATCTATTTTTAGGATATTAAATGAAATGTCTTATTTCTCCATGATATTTGACTGGATGATATGATTTTACACTAGATTAGTACTGTCCAATATAACTTTCTGCAGTAATGGATATGTCCCATAAGTTGTGCTGTCCAATATGGTGGCCAGTGGCCACATGTGGCTATGTGTATTTGAAATGCAGCTAAGGTGAACTAAGGATCCGAAATTTTAATATCATTTAATTTTAATTGAAATAAAGATAAATAGTTACATGCACCTGATAGCTACAGTGAATTTAGATGATTAGATTTGGAATTAAAGTAAACGGTGTGTTTGACATAGAGATGAGAGGCTGATAGGACCTTATCTTTTTGTAGAAACTCTAGAAAGTGTACCTACATAATGTTTTTTTAAGCTGAGCTACTCTGGTCCTTTCCTGATACAAAAGTCCCCTTCTAAATATGCAAGTAGCTCTCAGGGTCGTGATTCATGTGGTAAAGCATATACTTTTGTGCTCTCATAATTTTGACCTATTCTTTAATTTCCTTAATTCCTAGACATTGTACATCATCTCAGGTAATGGCTTTCTGGAGGGTTGTGCATGGACTTTCTGGTGCATATGAAGACAGTAAGCAATTCTTGTGTGTGTTAGGTTATTAGCAAGTGAGTCAGAGGTTTTGCCATTAAAGAGCATGAGGTTCCATTCTGACGTCTTGGGCTTGAATCCCACCCTATCACTTAGTGGCTCTAAAACTTTTGAGCAACTTTCTGGATTTTTACAGATATTTCCTCCTCTCTAAAATTAAGAATGTTCTACTCACCTTATGGAACTATTGTGAGGATTAGGTAATAATAAAAGAAAAATTTGTGGAGTGCTCACTACATGGTGTACATTGATTCTGGCATCTTAAAATCATGGCATAGTAGTCCTCTAACCTCCCTTGGAGGTAATTGTATTTTTTAATACAATTTATATTATATTTATTTAAGTGTACAATTTGGATACCAAAAAATCACCCTTTAAGAATATATAATTCGGCTCGGCGCCTGTGGCTCAACCGGCTAAGGCGCCAGCCATGTACACCTAAGGTGGCGGGTTCGAATCCCCAGCCCGGACCCGCCAAACAACAATGACGGCTGCAACCAAAAAATAGCTGGGCATTGTGGCGGGCGCCTGTGGTCCCAGCTACTTGGGAGGCAGAGGCAGGAGACTCGCTTGAGCCCAGGAGTTGGAGGTTGCTGTGAGCTGTAATGCCATGGCACTCTACCCAGGGGGACAGCTTGAGGCTCTCTCTCAAAAAAAAAAAAAAAAAAAAAAAAGAATATATAATTCAGTGGTCTTTAGTATATTCACAAGGTCATACAACCATCACTGTTACTATCTAGTTCCAGAGCACTTTCATCTCCCCCAAAGAAAGCCCTGTACCCATTAAGAAGTCATTTCCATTCTCCTATCCCCAAGCTCTTCTAACCACTAATCTACTTTCTGTCTCTATGGATTTATCTATTCTGGACATTTCACATAAATGGGATCATACAATATGTCAAGGCCAGTGATTTCAAGCCTTATTTTATACTGCTTCCAATTATGAAGGTCTGCCAAAAATGAGAGTTCAAAAATTAAAAGCTTATATTATTGTTGTTATTGTCATTATGAATCACAGTCTGGATTGACATGGTCATCAGTTTGTTGTTTAAATGTAAGAAAAGAGGTATGGCGGAGGAATTTATTCCACATTAAAAAAATGAAATGATACTAAAAGAAGAAATCTAACAAGTCTCCCTCTTGCAGCCATCTCTACTTCCTCTACAGTTCTTAAAAAATATTTAGTAATAGATTTACAAAATAGTTTGCTTTTTGATAAAAAATCATCAGGAAGAGACGGAGAGCCATTGCTGGATGTCAATGCAAAAGCAGCTCTGTGTGAGGACAAACACAGCATTCCACAGATTCTTGGATGTGGGAGTCATGTGTGAAATCTGTCCCCTTTCCCTCTCATTCTGCAGAAGAGATGACAAGCTTAGAGACCTTAAATGACTCTTCCAAAATCAGAGAACTGGTTGGTATTTACCATTTGTTTTATTCAAGGGCCTCATAAGAATATATTTGAAAAGTGATTTATGGTTTACCTAATTGAAGCTAAATGTGGTATATATCACATCAGGGTTGATCAGTTGTTCAGTTCAGCCATGACCTTCCTTCTTCCAGGAAATCACTCAACAGAGAGGCAGGTAAAAAACAGGTGTCACAGATTTGAAGACAGCTCTCACACTCCAAGGGAAATGCAAATAATGAAAATGTAACACACTTGAATTAAGCCATCTACCTGGCAAGAGTCAGGAAACTTTCATTTCCCCACTTTCTCTGACTTGGGTAATGAAAATATTTCCCGGGGTGGAAGAATGGTCCTTTGGGTATCCCCATATGACTCAAGTTAAGGTATTTGAGTTCTGAAATGTGTGCCAAAAGATCTAATATAATAACACACAAAGCAGCTGAAGATGTTCTTTTTATTAAGAATCTCAGTAAATGTCATTTTCCAGGGCCAGTGCTGTTCTGAGAGACTGGTGGAGAGTGTATGGGGACTCCTTTGAATCACTGGTGGTCACAGCTCACTGATCCAACCCATTTTTCTAATATATGTTATGTGACGCAGGTTAGGCCAAGAAGAAAGCTTATTTTGGTCTTATTCCTTTACATGAATGGGGAGAATTTTGATTTGCTACGTTACCTCTGAGCTCTTGTAGATTTTCTCATCATCCTAACTGCTAGTTTATTGAGATTAAGTGCTTTCTTATGTCAGTGCGTGGAAGGACTTTTGATTTTCTTTAAATTAAATTTGACTCATTTGCCACATTAGGTAGATAGATGTTCTTGCCAGAGGAAAAGAAAAAGGCTCATATTCAGATGGAAAAGTGGCAGAACAATAGAGAAGAAGCAGGGTATCTATGTCCACAGAGACAACATGCTCTGAAATCAGCACTTCTCAAGGCCAGTGAGCTGCAGGATGATTATTTAGTTCTCTTTCTTATCCCTGGGTATGCACACATGCCCTTACATGTCCCCTTTCTGACTCTCCCTCTTTGCTCTGTATCTTGTCTCTGTAGACAACCAGATATTGTGTCCCCCGCCATGTTTCCTTCCAACCTGCACACTGTCCCAGGCTTTCATTTTCCTAGTCTTTCTAGCCTGTACTCATTGTGTGTAGCAGACACACTATAGGCTTCGGCTAAGAGAGAGAACATGTTGGGCTAGCACGGGTAATACTTTCTGACTGAACACAACACAACTGTTGTAAAAATGTGCTAATCCTTCCTCACCACTGGGTCCTTCTCCCCAAATACATTCACCTGAGATCATTTGTTGACATCTCCTCAGCCGTTCTCTTAAGTCCCTCTGCTGCACAGCCTCATCCCATGATCCAGTATTATGTTTTATGAAGTGAAGACCCCTCCTCTCTGGGGCCCTTCAGCACAAAGACACACAGAAGTGTTAAAATGACTGTCCTTCAAAGTGATCAAATTCTAGTCGGGCTTCATCCTCTTCCAATCCTGTGGATCAGGTGAAAGAAGTGCAGAAGTGGAGAGAGAGAGTGTTTCATTCTGTCTCAGCCCAGCATAAGCTGTCCCTAAGTCATCAATCCTCTCTTCTACCATTGTCCCCAGTGATGCTACCAAAATCACTATTTTAAAAGAGCTATTTTATTCCTATTGTTCTGTTATTTAACAGGGTAGCCTGTTTAGAGGTGAGCACAGTATTTTGCTCCTACTCATCATGATTTTAACTCCAAGCATGAGATTCACTCAGCCTACTCACAGCATGGCATGTACTTTCTTCTCTCTGCTCTTTTTTCTCTCTTTGCCTGGGATGTTCCCTTCACCTCCTTCGCACTCTCCAGCACCCAGACATTGGCATCTGGAGAATGCCCCCTTTAATCCTTTATCCCTGTTCTGGACTACCTTTCACTACCCACAGGTAGATATTCCATCATAGTTTCTCCATTACTCTGTGTATGACCCACCTCACAACTCTTGAATTCTGCATTCTGTTGGCAGTTGCCTCATTAGATTGTAGTTCCTTAGGAGTTGGCACATATCTTTTCATCCTGTTTCCCTTGGGTCTGGTGGCACAGAGTAGGTAAACAGTGAATATTTAAATGAAAGAATGAACTAAGGTGGTCATTAGAAGAATATTGAGTTCAGTTTGTCAACCAGATGCCCAGGGGATGCAAATATGAGCAGGGACTCAGACCTGTGATGGAGGAACAGGGGATGGTGTATGATACGTTAAAGTTGGCAGGTGATAATTTTTGGAAGGGGCACATAAACAAAGTGCTATGAAGATTTAGTAATGGGAGGAGGGAACTACTTAACAAGCATTACTCCTGGATTGGTTTAAAATTTTAAGGTCCTAGTGAGAGATACAAGAAGGCACACCTGGCCCTCAGGGAGATTAGGGTTAGAGTGGTCATATAATTTGTTTTTCAAAAGAGGTCTCCTTAGAGCGGTTTTGAACCTGTGGGTCTCAACCCACAGGAACTGTATTAAAGGGTCACGACATTAGGAAGGTTGAGAACCAGTGCAAATGATAATAAGTATATCAGGTAGCAGAGTAAACTGTGACTTCATGGTTACCCTGATGGCCCCACTGATAGTCCAGGAGGGACAGAAATACAAACAAAAACTTTGTGAAGGGAACATTTCAGAAGATCCTTACAGAACAAATGAAAGAGCTGCAAGAGTAGATCATGAAAGAAGCATCTCTTTTCTTCAATTCTTTTCAGTATTTAGGTTAATTATCTTCTTTATTTCTTTTATAGAACAAGCATCTGCTACCTGTGTTTGCCATAGTTTTGCACAAGGCTCAGGTTGAGAGAGTTTGAACATAAGAGACAGTGTACAGTGGAGCATTAGTATCCTCCCAACTTGACTTTATATGCCCACTGTGAACCTCAGTTTCATCTTCTGTGAGATAGGGAGGGTAAAGTTGATACTATTCTACAAGTGGATTCGTTTTTGCTTCTTTGTTTTTAAGAAATAAATTTGCTAAACAGCTTTAGTGTGGTATCGGATAGGACTGCAGTAAAGTTTGCTGCTCTTGTTAGTCTTTAAAAACTTATATCATTCACACTTTATAGAGATCAGCAGGAAACAAGCAAGTTTGTTTAAAAACTACTAAGAGTAAAGTATTGTTCTAACTGCTGCACAGCATCAGGACAGAAGGGTACGCAGTGCTATGACTTCACTCCACTTGGAGAATGAGATGAGAATGGAGGGGCAGGCTCAAGTCAGCCCTTGGGTTCTCTGACTATTCTACTAAGGTTTACTGAAGGGGAGAAAAAGTCAGAGGTTTGTTTTAGGTAGTGAAATTCAAAGGTTGAGTTATTTCTCAGAGAATAACCAGAAGTGCTAAGAAAGCAATTAGCACCTGTATCTGGTGTGGAGACTTGGTAGGGGGTTTTAGAAGAAGCTCACAGCAGCCTGTAATTATGAAAATAAAAATCTAATAGTAGAAAAGCCAGTGATTCAATTAGTGACACTTAAAAATTACTGACTAGTGAAAGGAAGCTTCGATTGTTTTTAGTAGTCTCTCAACAAGCTTTTTGCTTGAGAGTAGAGAAGGAGTAGAGAAGGAAAGTTAACTGTGTATAAGCAGCCTTTATATTAGTAAACAAAATGAGTAAATAAAAGTTTTTATAATAGTACCTTTACGAAATGATTATGTGTTGCAAAGATGGTATTTGATGCAGTGGTTATGAGAATAGACTCTGCTGTCAAACAGACTTGAATCTGAATACTACTTCTGCCTTTTACTAGCTGTTTCTGGGTCTTTCCCTATAAAAACAGAGATAATATGACTACCTCCTCAAATCGGGGTATTATAATTAGTAAAGTGCTTAGCACAAGACCTGGTGTAGAGTACCTGGTGAAAGTCAATGGTCCTCATAATACCTGCCTGAGGGAGCTGATATCCTTGGGAGAGTTTCTCCAAAGTATGGGGAAGAGATAATTTTATACAAGGCAGCTATAAAGTTCATGTGCAACTTTAAATAGTGGCAATTTAAAATGGCACACAAACTTTATGAACACCATGTATATATGCATACACTCTAATAGCCAATGATTAATTATAGTATAATTTGGGAAAACTATGCTCATCATTTCACAAATATTACTACTTAGCTTGTCACCACCAAAAAATAATATATAGGGGAAAACATTTCGTAAAAACTGGTACATGTGGTACACTGGAATGAGACAAACCCTATCTGTTTAGGTTTGGATATCTGAGTGATTGAAGCTTAGAAACTTGCAGGGACGGGTGGAGGAATGATTATTTTTTCTGCAGTACTGATACTTTGTTTTTTACCCTGGTAAAGGGACAAAGACCAAGTGTTTTCTCAGAAAGGAGATAATTATTTCTCCTGGTGTTAGATGGGACTTCAACCAGCTGAATTGAATATAATTCACAGGTTGAGCTCCCTTGATTGTCTTCTGGATGGAGCTGTTAAACTAGCAGGTTCATTTTTTTTCATGCCAGATAATTTTTTGAGCACTTACTGCCTATCACAATCTGTTCTAAGTGCTTGGAAGATAATAATAAGCAAGACAAACAGGTCCTCTCTCCTAATGGAATGTAAATTTCTCTGTGTGTGTATGCACACACATGTCCGTGCTTATGGAGCAATAGTTAATAAGAAAACACATTAAAGAAAAGAAAGTCATTTTACTTACCAAGCCCAGTGAAAAAAATTAAACAGGGCAATGTGATGGTGACTGGGGACACTGGATAGTCTATTCTGAATAGAATAGTCTCTGTCATTTGAACAGAGATGTGAAGGAAAAGAAAGTATTCATTAAAAGATCTGTGAGAAGAATATTCCAGGCTGAAGGAGCATGAAATGTCAGAAGTTTGGAATGACAAAGAGTTGATGTCTTTTAGGTTTAGTGATGAGAATGGTATAAAAAGCAGTTGCAGAAATAAGTAGGCAGCCAGATCATGAAGGAGGCTTGTAGGCAGTGACCAGAAGTTTGCATTTTTTTCTAAGTACCTATTGAAGCCACTGGAGCAGTTTAAACTCAAGAGTGATGAGATCTGATCTGATATTTTCCCAAATGATTATAGCCCCTGAGTGGAGAATGGAGTGGAGGAGGGCCAGGTAGAGGCAGGTGTACCTGGGAGAGGCCCCCTTGTGGGAGCTCAGGCAAACAGTAAGCAGGCCAAGAACTCTGCCTTTCTGATTGAACTGAATGGCTGTTCTGGTGAAGTTGCCTGCTATTAAGAATTGTTCTGCTTGTGTAAAACAAAACACAGAAGGTTCTAAAAACAGAGCAATCTATTAGTCATAATGTGTACTGCTTCAGTTGATGAGAAAAGGAAAAAAGCCAGATGTATTGGTTACTTGAAACTACTTTAGGAAATATTTTGCTTTCCATTTAGCATTTGGAACTAGTTGAATGAATACACAGTTACATGATACTCAAGAGCTGTAGGGTATATTAAGAATAATAAGGAGACTGACTAAATGCTTTAGGCATTATAAACCCATAATATACTAAATGTGTTATTGTTAATTCATGTTGCTAGCCACACTTTTAATAGCAGCCGGGAGCCATAATGACACATGCTGTGAATATATATTAAAACAATCCGCACAAGTTGCTCTAGTGGTATTGGGTAATTGGATATTACTCTGGATCCAGAAAAACCTGGTTGCAGCTAGTTAGAAATGGCACTTACTGTGGCTTTTCTAACACTGCTGTGAAGACAAGTAAGTCTCTTGGTGTATAATCTGTGCTTCCCCAGTCTATGCTCTGGCCTGGAAAACACGATTTTTGGTGGCAGGATCCCTGAATTTGAGTGGATACTATGCCTTTTCCTCCTTTTGGCCATACTATCAACATAGTGTTTGCTACTAAAATTATATTTAAAGGTGCTAGGAAATGGTAATTAAAATAAATTATCTATCTCTGGCCAAGAAATTTATATTTTTACTTTCCCCCCATGAATATTAAAAAATGTATATCCTATAAAAATGATTACATACTGTTTGCATTCATCATAGGATTTATCACCTAAATCATTTAAAATAAAAGTTTAGGTATACTATGATTGTGATTCTGTCAGTTGATTTCCTTTACTGTAATAAATAGTATTTCTTAGATATTGTTCACATAATTTGAGTATGTCAAACCAATACTTATGGTTTGAAAATGCCTAGGAGAGGATAGGCAGGCATAGAAAATGAGCAAAGGGCAATAGGCAGGATGTATTTTTAGGCCAGAGCATTTAACCCAGTTTTATCAGATCTGGTCTTTGAAAATAAGCTTAAGATTTGGATTTTAATGTAAAATCTCCCCAATCTTGTAATTATGTTTAGTTTTGTTTTGATTCCAAGGCTCTTTCTTTCTTCTTCTTCTTCTTTTTTTTTTTTTTTGGAAATTATTCATTTGTTATTTATTTATTTATTTTTAGTTGTGCAGGCCCAGTTCAGACCAGAGGCCTCCACTTGGTCTCTGATATGGAGTCACCTTATCATTATTTGTAATCTAATTCCCCATCAACAGAAATTTAGGCCTGAGATTTATGTTCATTGCCCATCCTGCCTCATAATTCTTTCCTGCTTTCTTGAGGAAATAAACTTTGGTAGCCAAGGACCTAATGTCCACAAGTCACTCTGAAGGATTCTCTCTGGCTCCAAGTATGGAGAAAGCCAAGTATGGGCACTAACTGCTATTTGACGGAGATGTTCAGGACTCGTGTGAGGGGCATGCAGGTTTCATAGGCCCCAGAGCTGATGCAGTTTTTACCTTCTTAATATAAAGCATAGAAAATTATAACCACACATTTAGACACAGAGTCTTGGAAGGAACCTTGAGGGGTCCCAAAGCCTCAACTTCATGAGCTTCTAGATGAAGATCAGAACAAAAGGAATGAAAGGAGCATAGTTCTTAGGAAAAACACATGGCTTATTTTCTAAAGTTAATGTAGGGACAGGGAGGTCTCACTTAACATTGACATTTCAACAAAAATAAAAATTATTTTAGAAGATGATCTTAGAGCTCACTGTTTAATTAAATATTTTTAAGTGTTTTTTTTCCCTAAAACTTTGTACTGAATGTTCCTTACTCAATAAAGAATGTACTTTTCCATCAAGAGGATGTCAGGCAAATATCTCAATTCATTTTGAGAATACAAACGACCTTGTGTTTAACATATATTGACCTTACGCAGAATTTTCTTTCAATTCCTGGAGACAACAAACTCTGCTTATTTACAGTATCAGTTACACAAACAGATGAAATAGATAATTGAATAAGGCCATTAAGAAGTGACGATTTCTCAGTATTAGCGTTCCAGTAGTCCAAAGGCCCAGGAACATTAGTATTTGATAGAGAATGTCACTAAAGAACCACAAAAAGCAGAAACCCAAAATTTACCAGAAAAATTATTAAGAGCAATAAAGACTTTCTCAAATGAAAGATAAAACACAATTATAGGCCAGAAAGAAGGAGAGAAGAGGAGGGCAAGGGGAGTGAGGGGACAGACGAAGGGAGGGTAATTGTTGGGACCTCACCTACTGTGCATATTGCATCCGTACATGTCAAATACTTTAATGGGAGAGTATAAATGTCTAAATACAACAATTAAGCACATAAGGTGGATGATGTGTTAACGAGTTTGATGTAAACATTCCAAATTATATATAAAATCAGCACATTGTACTCCATAAATGCAGTAATGTATGCAGTTATGATCTAATAATAAAAGAATTAATAAATAGAAAAAAGAGAAAAGCCAGATGTAATAGGGAAATTTGATAGGTAAGACCAAAACAACAGCAAATTGGATAGATAGACCCTACGTAAATAAGTGATACTAAGTTCTACATTTAGTGATTCAGGAGTAGTTAAAATTATAGTAAAATCAGATTCCTAGTTATTATGGTACTTGATGAGAGGTTTTGAAGAAGTTGTGAGAATGAGTGTTGAAAGAATACAATGCGTGGATTGAATAACTCTTATGTGTGTTTAGAAGCAGGATTAAAAAAAGAGGTTAGTTTATATATATGTATGAGTAGCACAGAGTTAAGAGCTCAGACCTGATTCAGGGTCTGATGGATGAGTTGAAGAAAAGACAAAATATGAGTCACTTTCTTGAGCTGCCACTTAGCTGTGAGATGTGGGGCAAGTTACAGATAGCAGGGTAGGTAATAAGGTTGTTTAATTAGTTAAAAATAAGTTTAAATTCAAAAAGTTAAATTTAATGAGGATGATTTGTATGAAAGGTAAAGCTCTTAGAACAGTACCATATATGGATTTACTTTATTGCAGTAATAACTATAGCAGTCACTACTGACCACATACTGTCTACCTTGTCATCAGAAAATTGTTCATTAGTCTGTTGAGAACTTTTCCATAAGATCAAAAGGTTTGTTTTAATCATGATTTTTTTTTTTCTTTTTGAGACAGACCCTCAAGCTGTCACCTTGGGTAGAGTGCTGTGACATCACAGCCCACAGCAACCTCAAACTCCTGGCTTAAGTGATTCTCTTGCCTCAGCCTCCCAAGTAGCTGGAACTACAGGTGCTGTCACAAAGCCTGGCTATTTTTTGGTTGCAGTTGTCATTGTTTGGCAGGCCTGGGCTGGATTCGAACCCGCGAGCTCTGGTGTATGTGGCTGGCGCCTTAGCCACTGGAGCTACAAGCGCCAAGCCTTGATCAGGATTTTAAAGAGCTTTTCTTTGAAAGTTTGAGGCTATATGTATTTGTTAATATAGGTGACATTTGCTAGACTGCCTTTAAAGAAGAAAACTGTTCACTTAAAGTTGTAAACTATGTTTGTCACAGGAAGTTGAACTTCTTATCAACTCCTTTGTAATTAACACCTTGCTTATGACCTAACCTGACTAATCCTGTTATTATTTACTGAGCAGTATATGTATATGAAGTAAGCATTTTCTTTCTAAGTGATCAACATTATGAAAATGTCCTTTTCACATAAAGTTTAAGTAAAATTTTTTAAGTATGCATTCTTAAAAGATTGAAAGTATAATATGAAATCTCATTTTTTCAAAAGCTGTAGTTTAATTTCTTGTGTACTTATTTTTAAACTTTTTGGTCTCAGGATCCCTCTATAGTCTTAAAAATTACTGAAGACACCAAAGAATTTTTGCTTATGTTGTTAAACCTACTGGTGTTTACCACATTCGAAATTAAAACTCATTTTTGAAAAAGTTAGTTTATTTAAAATAACAGTAATAAACTTATCATACACTAACATAACATTTTTAAATGAAAAATAACTAAACAAAACAAAAATAATTGAGAATGGCATTTTTATAAACTTTTGCAAATCTCTTTAATGTCTGACTTAATATGTTAGTTAAAGACAGTGGTAAAGACTGCCACAAAGAAAAGTTACATGATCCCATGAGAGCTATAAAAGGATACCTAACATATTCTAGGTGCTTGGGGAGTAATTCCCTGAGGAAGTGGCACACACATTGAAATCTGAACCAAGCATAGGAAGGGGTCCCCGGCAAAGAGACTGGAATGTAAAAAGACCTTATAGGCCCAAGGAGTTTGATGCATTTGGATAATGGGCAGAAGGCCGGTGTGGTTTGAGAGAGAGAGAGAGAGAGAGAAGCTTGTGATGAGGGTGAAGAAGCTGGAGCCAGTGTCATGCAAGGGGCTTTGGGGTCCCTGTGGACAAGTGTGACTTTTGTTCTCTGAGGAGGGGAGGCTATTAAATGGTGTTAGAACAGGGATAGTGAAGATGACATGACCCAACTTGTACTTCTAAAAAAACATCACTTTGGCTGCTCATGGAGAAAAGTTTGAAGTAGATGGGAAGAATGAATATAAGAAAAGACTTTTTAAAATTCTCGTAGGAGAATATGAAAAAGATGATATATATTTAGGAAACAGTACAGAGTGGAAGTGGTGATTGATCGGAGATGGGCGATGAGCTCAAGAAAGTGACTCCTATTTTGTCTTTTCTTCAACTCATCCATTTTCATCTAACACACATGGTTTTGTTCTTAAATCTAGTAAACAAACCCTCAAATTCGATCATGAAACAGAAATGCTATGTTTGAGCTAGAGGCTTGGATTTGTTGTCACTACCTGGGTAAAATTTAGGAAGCATGTCATTGTTTATTCTCTTAGAATCATGGCATTTGTATATTCTGCGCCATCTTGCAGATGTCACTGAATTGTGCTTTTCAAAGAAATTACTCTGCATTCTAATTCTTTGATACAGCTACTACGCGAACCTATTTGTTTAGAAGACAAAACTATTACATTCCTTTTCCTTTTGTTCATTTTATATTATCAGAGCTGGGTAGTTAGATAAAATGGAATCTGTCCATCATTAACAGTAGCCATCTTGAGTATCCAGATGTCGGGGAGTTTCTGCCAGGAAGGGGAGACAGCTGTTTGGAATAGGAAAGGAGTGGAATATACTGAAAAACATGTCAAGAGTTTTATCAGGGGAGAGAGATGACAGTTTGTAGCAGGAAAGGGTAAGCAGACACTGGAACATGTCTGGAAAAATCAATTTTGCTATGGCTTAGGTGATAGCCTAAGACATTAAAAAATGCTTTGTGCTATGGGATCCTGCATTTTCTGGATTATCTATTCAGATATCTGGATTATCTATTCATGTTCAAGTGCAAGCCATAGGATTAGCAGATTGTAAACATTCCCTGATCAGTCAATGTATATTAGCCTTTAATTTGACAGACAGGGCAATGAATAGTAGTATAGTTTGTGAAAGTTTTTGCCTATGATTCTATTATATTTGGGACACTGAAAAATCCTACCTTACTACTAAAAAGAAAGTAGAACCTGACCTATCACTATTGAGAAAAGTTTCAGACCCACAATAAAATAAATCATATCTTTGGATGTTGGCTTTTCATTGAACTAGTATTTTAGTTTTAGCTCTTATCTGTATTAGTATTTGACTCTGATCATCGCTGAAACAAACAAGTTTGATCCTTGGCATTGCACATCACTGTCCTGGAGAGATTCTTTAGCACTGTCTTCTCAGACTAATTCAACCTTCTTTAAATTGTCCACAGTTTCTATATAAATTCCCCCACCCCTTTTTGAAATGCATTAAAACACAATGCAGCCGGTGATCTCATGGGCAACTGCCCAACCCTTTTTTCTTTTCATGGTCAAAGCTTTCAGTTGGCATTCTGAAATATACTTTTATTTTTAACTTCCCTTTGACTGCTGTGGACCACATGTGGAAAATAGTTTCTTACTGCCAGCTTGACTTACAAAGATGTGCTTGATATGGTGTGTGTTCGTTTTACTGTGATTACATGTGCCAAGTATTTGAAGTCTTATTTCATCACAGGAATTGATTAGGGCTTCAAAAAGTTATTCAGTTTTGGAAAACAGATTCAAAATGATTCCAAATATTATTTTTCTTAATTATAAAGTCTTTAAATATTCTTTCAAAGATTATTGACAATTTTGTGTTACTGAGTCCAGGCATCGTACATGTTTATGTGTATGAAATGGAAGAAAATTATGTGAAATAAGCTTTAAATGTTTTTTGCTCCTGATTCTAAATTATTTCAAATAAGATAATTGCTGAAACTATTTAATTTAATTAAAGGAGCTATCACAGGCACTTCCTAATGGATTCGTTGATACTTTGTTGGACAGAGAGGTAGATATCTCTTGCTTTTTCTGTCCACATTTGACACTGCTGTTGCTTTTAGAAGCTTTATGGGTTTAGGAGGCTCTTCAGAATTCTAAAATGCTGATAAGCACAACTTAAGTATTTCTAGGCAGTTTAAAAACTTAAGCATAGAGTACTAGGCTTAAAAAAGAAATCTTTTCTTTGCAAAATCCAACCTAGAGAAGTAGATGGAGGGCTGAACAGAGATTTTGATGATTTGAAATTTAGCATCTGCAATTTAGGAACTCTTTCAGCTTTAGCAAAATGAAGTGAACACAATTTTTTTGGTTATTGGTATTTTTTTTTTTTGATTTGGCAGTATAATTCTTCTTTCAAACAAAACCTAATGTGCAATTTTCAAATAAGAACGAGAGAAGATACAAGCTGAAACCTTCTCTTAGTGGTGAGGGTAGGGTCTGGAATTTATCTACCTAGTCTCTCCCCATTTCCCTACTTATGACCACGCTCCATACTTCTTATTCCATGAGATTATTCTACATCATCTCTGTGTTACACACATCGCAGTTGCAAGAAACCTGGACTACCTGAACTGTCCCATTTTTCTGTGCCAAAACTCTTTGGTTGCGTGTTGAATTCTTTCAGTTTATGACATAGAGGCAGGAAATGTGGACAGACATCCTTTGAGGTGATGGCATTTTCAAATTGACCTGTCCTTGTCTCTCTCATGCTCCTAGTAGTCTGAACAATTTTTATCTAATTAAGTGATCACAATCAGCTAATGGAACAATCACCGGATGTACACACATATCACTTGGACTCATCTTATGAAAAAACAACCCCAGAAGGGTGTCATGACAATAACATTAGAAGCAGGAGGCTGTGGAAGACGCGAAGGAAACTTGAAGAATAGCTGTAGGAATGTTGTTTTCCCCAGAGTGGCTTACCTCATTAATCTCACGTCTTTATTTCATTTCATTCACACCAAACAAAAAACAAAACAAAATCCTCAGTTCTTAAAGATACCACCACAATATTTTGATTTATCCACAATACATGCACAAGAGTTTCAGAGTATCAATCCTGATTCTAATACAAATAATGTAACAGTTTAGACCTTTCCTCTGAATTGCTATGTGTTTTAAATCAAATCACTAGGAATAGCTCTTTTGTGAGTATTTATGATATCAATTGAATATGAAATTACATTTATTTTCAATTTATAGAGATTGCTGTTTTACATTTAATTTTGTATTATAATTATGTAGAATATGTATATGATTTTAAAGTAAATCTGGACAAGTGTATTCAAAGCAGTCTAACTTCTGTATTTGTTTCTTATAGCCCATTTATTTCCTCCCAAAATTTTTTAATAGTTTCTTATCCTTCTTAAATATAAACAAACATAAGATATGCATGAAGTTGTATACGTGTGTGTATATTGTATATGCATATATACACTTATGGACATACACACACGTATTTTTGTCCCATTCTTTCTTTGATAAGTTGTGTATACTATGTACATTTTTCTCCAACCTTCTGTTTTGCTTTGGCAAAATACCCTGGAGAGCATTCAGCTGCACGTCTAGAGATAGTTCTTTTTTTTTTATATATAGTTTCATAGTATTGCATAATGCGGATAGAGTACTCTGAAATTCCATCCTCTATTTTCAAACATTTTGATAATTTCCAGTCTTTTGTTATTATAAATAATGCTGCAGTAAATAGCTTTGTGCAGACATATTTTTTAATCTTTGCTAGTATGTCTTTTGGATAGATTCCCAGAATCTGTGTCAAAGGATAAATATGTGCCTAATTTTACTAGATACTGACAAACTCCCAACTATAGCATTTATACACATCGCTTTGTATTTACATCAGAACTATATGAGAATTTCTATTTCCCTGAATCTGGCCAATGTAGTATGCTGTTGTACTTAAAGATTTTTCCTGCTAGTTAGGTGATGAATGGTATCCCAAAATTTTTTTAATTTGCATTTATCTTATTAAAAGCAAAGTATAGTGTATTTTCATATGATTAAGACCTATTTACATTAATTTATTGAACTGATCAGTTTGTATTTGCAGATTCATTTTCCTGTATGATTGTTGGCCTTTTTTCCTCTACTGTTTGAAGCCCTTTACTGGGGACTTTTGTTTCAAGTGTAACTTACAATTATGTTTTCCCAGTTTGTTTTTGGAATCTTTAATTATGCAGAATTGCAATGCAGTCACAGGTGTCTGTCTTTTCCCTTTATTTTAAGTCATGGTTAAGAAGTTTTTCCCATTGCTGGATTATTTAGATAACATGTTACTATGTTTTCTTCTGGTCCTTATTTTTGTTTTTATAGTTAAATATTTGTTATACCTGGAATTTATCCTCATTTAAAGTCTAAGGAATTGATCTTATTTTATCTATCTTCACATGAATATGGGCTTATCCTAGAAGTGCCTATCATAACTCCATTTTCCTAGAAATGATTCAAGGATGCCATATTTATCATATACTATTCTATATTCAGTTGGGTTTATTTTATATGTATTTTTGGTACCTATTTTTTAAATGAATATACAAGAAACTTGATTATACTTATTTTCAAAGAATGAAGGAAATTCCTTAAGTGCTCCATCTAAGGGATTTTCTCTTACTTTCCTTACTGGTTGAAATTGAGTCACATGCCCTCTTAAACTAATTGCTAGTGAGAGGAAGGGGGTTCTACTAATGGCTCAGTGAATTCTTGGCTCTGGGGAATGGATGGATTACCTGGACTAAATTGAGACAGTTATGTGAGAGATGGTGGGAGGGAGAGATTGGGAAGGATGTCACCTAACAAACAATGTATTTGTGCTCATTTTGGGACCATAAGCTCCTCCAGATCACAGAACTGTAATATATCTTCACCTCCCTATGTGCTAGCATAATGCCCAGAAATATTACAGGTATGCAAAAACTTGTTTAAGAACCCCAACTTGGCTTTGTAACTCCTAACTGTGGCTATATAATAAGCCAAGTTTTTTTTTTTTTTTAACTAGTTAGCTATAGTGTGGCTGAAATAACGTATTAAAATATTTTTGGGAGGCTCCTGTGGCTCGGTGAGTAGGGCGCCAGCCCCATATACCAAGGGTGGCAGGTTCAAACCTGGCCCTGGCCAAACTGCAACTAAACAATAACCACATCAAACAGTTTGAAGAAAATATTTCAAATTGTATATGAAAACACCACACTGTACCCCATGATTGCATTAATGTACATAGCTACGATTTAATTAAAAAAAATAGCCAGGCATTGTGGCAAGTGCCTGTAGTCCCAGCTACTTGGGAGGCTGAGGCAAGAGAATCACCTAAGCCCAGGAGTTGGAGGCTGCTGTGAGCTGTGATGCCATGGCACTCTACCAAGGGCGACAAAGTGAGACTCTGTCTCAAAAGAAAAAAAAAAAAATATATATATATATATACACACACATACATATATATTTTAAATCCCTAGGTTGATAAGGTTTAAACGAGTTGAGTAAATATTTTAGCATTTGTTTCTAAGTTCTATTTTGAATTTTGAATGCTCTATATAGAGTACCTTTATTCTGAGAATTTCAATATATTTAACAAACTTTTTTTCTCCCTGAGTTGAAGTAGATAGAAAGCAGTAGATTGTAAATTTCCTTGAAGGGAAAATGAATGTGTTCTCTGTCACCCCAATGCCACCTAGCTCTCTACCTGAAATATTGTGATGTTCTCATAGTATTTATCAAATGAATAAATGAATGGTATCTCCATTTTACAGCTAGTCATGGAAACTTAGAGCTAAATGGCTCTCTAATGTCTGGCAGCCAAAAAAAAAAATAAAGAAGAGTCTAAAAGTTTTGCCCACACAGAAGTCCATTGCCTGCTCTAGCAATTATGTTCTTTTATATTTGCAGAGCTGTGCTTTTATAATCCACAAACATGAACTCAGACTATAGAAGAAGCCAAGCTTTTGTGGCAAATAATAATCAATGCTTGTAAAGAGGATTATTCCTTAGCAGAGATTGAAAATACATATGTTATATAGAGAAGAATGAGTTGATTTTTAACAGAGGTCTAATGCAGAAAGGAAGCTAAATATAATTTCACAATACTCATCACACTGGCCTTTGTCTTAGCATCGCTTCTCATAATGTGGGCATTTAGGGTATTCAATTTCTCAAATATCCTAAAAACGTTTGACTTTTACACAGTGCTTAAATGTCAACACCTAATTTCTGAAAATGAGTTTACAATTTGGGGGAGGCAATTTCAGAGGACCTATTGCTCACCTCAGACTTGGCAAAGGATAAAGAAAATTTGTCAAGTTCTGAAAGCCTGTATCTTTTAATAAGCTTCTCCAATAAAAATGTGATTAAAATGTTTCATAAGGTTAGAGTTTTGCCTGTGGCAGTTTGAATTTCCTCAGCTTAACACATCATCAGTATGACATGTCACACTCGCCTTTGTCAGCAATTCTTGTACACAGATTAAGTGTAAACACTTTTAAAATGACAGTTTTAAATGTCTCCCAATCCTAGAGGAGCTGCTGATAACATGGCACGGGTAACGTTCTAAGAAAAGATCTGGTGTCGCCTCAGTGTTTGCGAGATATCTATACCCTTGTAGTGTAGTTTGTTCTCCTAATGCCTCACCCTCTCCAGGGTGCAATGGCTCACGCCTGTAATCTCAGTACTTGGCGCAGCTGAGGCAGGAGAATCACTTGAGGCCAGGGGTTTGATGCTTCAGTGAGCTATGATTGTGCCTTTGCTCTCCACCCTGGACAACACAGCAAGACCCCCGTCACTAAAATAAATAAATAAATTTCACACAGAAAATTTCAAATTTGTCTGCAAAAAGAATGTGACCTCTGTTCTAAGAAATCACCCCTACCATATCCATACCAGCCAGTATTTTGAGTTTTCATATTTTATACACCAACACATTTTTTTATATGTTTTTAAGGCAACATTTAAAAACATTGTATCAAAAGGCTTTTTGACAGGGTCACTGAGGAGAACTTACATATGGATTCCATACCATTTTGTCTTTTTCTAAAGTGTCATATGGTTACATCAATGTTTTCTATTCTCTTCTTTTTCCTGAATATTTATTAGTAGACTCACATATGCACACACTCTCCTTACTTATTTAACATACTCAAAATAATCCTTCAGTCAATAAGGAAGTAAATCTGGCCTTCCTAGGTATGTTCTGAGATTTTTTTTAAAAAAATAGTTTCTGGTTTTTCTCGTGTCTCTAAACCTCGCAGCCCACTAACTGTGTGTACGTGTGAGTGTGCACACATATTTGTTGGCACACTCAGTCTTTTGAGGTCGGTCCTGTGGGACATCTCTATTCTTCTTTACTGAGCTAAGAGTTTCAGTGAAATAATTTAGGTAAAATTAAACTAGAACAGTAATTACAACTGAGGTGAACTGTAAAAAGTACAGTTGACTCCAAATTAAATTAACAAAAGTATATGGTGTGGGGATTTTTAAAGGGCAACTTCTTTTTATTATTATACACACATACATACACACCTTCAGTAGAGCAATCTATTGAAACTTAGACTATCCACTTAAAAATGCTCACTGAGTCCATGTTTTCCCTAAACAAGATAATTTAATGGTAGAACTGCCTACCTGTTCTGCATTCTCTTAAAGAATTATGCTAATCATGTGAGGGGTCTTGCATTGCATGATTGATAAATTCATTTTTGTGCAGCCCTTGCCTCTTGTATGCCTTAGAGAGCTCAGCTATAATGGATTAGGTTTAATTCTTATAGTCTTGTGTTGTTTTTCCTGGCATGTTAAGTCAAAACAAAAGAAAAAAGATTGTGCGTTTCTCAATAAATCATGGCCTGCTGGGAAAGTCAACATTTACCCAGATTTGCCAGGTAGCCATTAAGAAACTCCTGTAAGTCTAGAATCTGAAAGAGAAGCTTGGACACATAGAACTTACCTAGGGCATGCTGAATGGTGGTTTTCACATCACAAGCTCTGGATCTTAAAAGCAAGAGGAGAGAAATATTGTGCCCTTTTGATTTTAACAATATCAAGAAAAAGAATTTTAAATTATTGAAGAATTATCTACTTGAACTCATTTTAAAATGTTCTTTTTAAGATATAAAATAAGGTTAAAAACATAAAATGCATTGATATAATCACAAAATTAATATACACATCTATTTATATGTTGTAAATATGTGTGTATATATATTCCCGAACATTTGGTCCATTATCCCCGTTTCACTTGGTATTACTCATTCTCATTTCCATCACTCATTACATGCACCACACAACCCATCCCACCTCTTCTTGGCTCACTCAGATCCTCCTCCTCAGATAAGAATCTCCTTTTGAACAAACATAGCAGCTCCTATGCTAACATTGTTGTTTAGGTGGTTGTATCCTTCAGCTGGTCACTTCCAGCTGTGAACAACTTTCATCTGTCAACCCCAGTCTTAGATAAAAGTTATTATTTTATACTTGTGCCAACCTACAAAACAGTTGGGAAGTCTAGTGCTATGCTTATGCTTCCTAATTTTCCAGCATGGTAACACATTAATGCATGTATGTTTATATATCTGGAGGGAGCCTTTTAGTCATTGTTTTACAAAAATGGAATTTTATTTATTCATTTCACTTTTAATAATTATTTGTGGAAGACCCTTCAAGGCCACTGTATAACTCTAATTCATTTTCTCTAGTACTATTGAGGTTATTTTACAACTCTTTGCTGGGTCAAGGGAGTTTTGTGTCTAGCCAGTTTGTTTTATCAGCACAAAAAAAAGCTGATATAATTTTTTTTTAATTTCAAAATATTAAGAGGGTACAAATGTTTTGTTATATGGATAGCTTTGGTAAAATACTTGAGTTAGGGCAATTCTTGTGCCCACAATGAATAGTGTTCATTGTATCTTGAACACTTGAGTGTCAAATTAAGAGGGTACAAATGTTTTCTTATGTGGATAGTTTTAAAAACACTTGAGTTAGGGCAATTAGTGTGCCCATCATTGTGCCCACAATGAATAGTGTTCATTGTATGTATTAGGAAGGTTTTTGCCCCCACCGTCCAACCCTCTCCTACCTGCTTAATTTTCCATGGCTTTTACTTCAGTCTGTGTCTATATGTGCTCATCTATTAGCTCTCATTTATTAGAGAGTACATGTGGTGTTTGTTTTTTCCATTCTTTACATACTTCACTTAGGATAATGGTCTTCAGTTTGATCCAAATTGCTGCAAAAGACATTAATTTATTTTTTTGTAGCTGAGTAATACTCTATGGTATATGTAGATTGCATTTTGTTAATCCACTTATAAAATCTATGGACAATGAGTTAATTCCACATCCTTTGCACCAGTGAATTGTGCTGCAACAAACATTTGAATAAAGGTGTCTTTTTGATAAAATAATGTTTTTTCCTTTAGGGAGATACTCAGTAGTGGGATTGCTGGGTCAAATGATAAGTTTATCTTTAGTTCTTTGAGAAATCTCTATACCATTTTCCATAGAGGTTGTACTAATTTGAAGTCCTACCAATAGTGTATAAGCATCCCTTTCTCTTTACATCCACACCAGCCTCTAGGTTTTGAACTTTTTAATAAAAGGGATAAGGTGATATGTGTATGTCATTCTGGTTTTAATTTGCATTTCCCTGATAATTAATGATAGTGAACCTTTTTTTCTTATGTTTGTTGGCCATTTGTGTATCCTCTTTTGAAAAACTTTTGTTCATGTATTTTGCCCATTTTTTAATTGTGATGTTTATTTTTTTCTGTCTAGGTTGTTTGAGTTCTTTGTACATTCTAGACATTAGCCCTTTATCAGATGTATAGTTTGTGAAGATTTGCTCTCATTCTGTAGGTTATCTATTTGTTCTGCTGATTATTTCCTTTGCTGTGCAGAAATGATTTAATTTAATCACATCCTATTTATTTACTTTTGCTGTTGCTATAACTGCCTTTGGGGTTTTAGCCATAAAATCTCTTCCTAGGTCAATATCTAGAAGAGATTTTCCTACATTTTCATCTAGATTTTTATGGTTTCATACTTTATATTTACATCTTTAATCCATCTTAAGTTAATTTTTATGAGTGACGGGAGATAGCCATCTTGTTTCATTCCTACATGTGGCTATCCAATTTCCTCAAGACCATTTACTGAATAGTTTCTTTTCTCTAGTGTATGATATTGTCTGCTTTGTGAAAGATCATTGTGCTGTAGATAGGTGGTTTTATATCTGGGTTCTCTATTCTGTTCCTCTGGTTTGTGTCTCTATTTGTGCCATTACCATGCTGTTTTGGTTGTTATAGCCTTGTAGTTTGGAATTTGATAAAGTGATGAGAGGAGTGGAGGGAGGTAGATGGGTGGAGATAGGGTGATTGGAGGGATCACCTTTATGGTTTATCTTACAAGGGTACAAGTGAATCTTTCTAAAAGTAAAATATAAATGTCTTAACACAATAACTAAGAAAATACCATAAAGGCTATGTTAACCAGTTTGATGAAAATATTTCAAATTGTATATGAAAACACCACACTATACGCAATGATTGCATTAATGTACACAGCTATCATTTAATAATAATAATAATAAAAGATTGTCAAAGCTGGATATGGGTATTACAGGGACAAAGCCCTACAGATGGTGGGCTATTCCTCCATCATGGAGACTGCTAATGTATATTTGTGCATGTGGGGATTTGTACCAGTGATCCAGGGACTGCAGAGGTGTGCTAGAGCTTCTGGTCAGCTGAGCTCTCCTGTGGAGTCAGTTTCCCCAGGCTTCCCAGTTGGTGCCTCAGGCATCTTATACTCCCCATCTGCTCAGATCCCACAATGGGGATGAGAGGTGCTGGCTCCCATCATGCCATATGGCATGTTGGAGCATCTGTCTTATCTGCTCTCTTTCTGACCCAGAGGGTGTGAGACAAAGGCCACTGCTTTAAATCTCAGTCCCAAGTAGAAGTAGCACTATGCACCTGAGACTTGAGGGTCAATGCCTCCTCTCCAGTGCATTGTCTCTTCTCAGACTTTAAGCATCTCTCTGATCTATCCAAAGGTCTGCAGTGGTTGCCAGAGTTTCTTCACAGCTCAAGATGCTTTTACTCTTCCCTTGAAAAGGGGCACCCTTGTAGGTTGCTCCTGTTTTGCTATAATCTACTCCTCTCAGCATTGTGAATTATACTGAGACACCCAGCTTAATTTCTGAAATGATAGGTGATGACTGTGAGTAGGAATCAGTTCTGCCCTGTTTGATTGAATCATTAGGTGCTATAACAGATTGTGTAAGTTGTTCTCTCTATTAGAAGTTGATGGCTCGGTGCCTGTGGCTCAAGTGGCTGGGGCACAAGCCACATACACCTGACACTGCCCTACCTGCGGGCAGTGTCGGGGAGTTCGTGATCGGCGTATGAGAGGGAGAAGGAAAGGGTGGACACAATCACACAACCACTCATACAGTATAGGAAGAAGGCTGAGCCGAAGCTGTTTATTAGGGATCACTACAATCTTATATAGGGTTAGTTGAGGGGGCGTGGTTACTTCATGAAGCTGAATCAATATAAGGCTAGGAATGTAGTCTTTGGCCTATGATAGGTTTAAAATGTGAGGGGAGGGCGAAGGGGTTATGCTGTCCTGAGGGGAGGGGTCCTGCGCTGTGCTCTGCATTTCCATCTAAGTCTTGTACAATGTAGCTAGTTCTATCCGGTTTTCTTACCAGTACTGGTCTCTTTATCTGGCCTTTTCACGCGGGGGTTGAATTAGGCTAGCACTTCCTCTTACAATGTAGTTTAATATTTCTGTTAACCCTTACATACACCTAAGGTGGTGGGTTCTAATCCAGCCTGGCCTGCCATGCAACAATGACGGCTGCAACCAAGAAAGGTGGCCGGGCGTTGTGGCGTGCTCCTGTGGTCCCAGTTACTTGGGAGGCTGAGGCAGGAGACTCACTTGAGCCCGGGAGTTGGAGGTTGCTGTGAGCTGTGATGCCACGGCACTCTGCCCAGGGCAACAGCTTGAGGTTCTGTCTCAAAAAAAAAAAAAAAAAAAAGATGATGCTTTTTCATCAGACCATTTTATTTTATTTTATTTATTTACTATTTTTTTTACTGAATGGTAACTATGTACATTAATGTACTTCTGGGGTACAGTGTGGTGTTTTCACACACAATCTGAAACACTTCCATCAAACTGGTTAACATAGCCTTCATGTCATTTTCTTAGTTATTGTGTTAAGACGTTCACATTCTACTCTTAGAAAGAT
>NW_003852410.1:27500644-27517801 GCF_000181295.1 Otolemur garnettii
GTCTCAAAAAAAAAAAAAAAAAAAAGAAGTTGATGCTTGCCAGAAAGTCAGTGGTAGTGTTGTTCTTTGGGGCCTGTGACCCCTTTCAGCTCCTCAGGAGAAGCACTCAAATGCTCCAGGAAGTGAGAGGGTCCCTGGTGCTCCCAGGGGATTCCTTGTTCTCCATAACAGAAGAGATGTATGGAGCAGCAAGACTGTTTGAGACTAGTTCAGGCAGACCTACAGAGTTAGGCCCCAGAACTTCCTTGGCAAGGATCAGAGGTCTGCTTCCAGGCTACTGGGGAAAGGCACTGGGATAGGGCCAAAGCAGTTTCAGCAGAAAGACTGACTGATGGGAAGGGACCCTCTGGAGTTCACAGACTGTCAGGTATGAGTTTCCCTCTTCTTCCTCCTTCCCTGTCCCACAGTATCCTTCCATTGTCTGGTTTCATACAGGCACCTGAGTTCTCTGAGTGTACCAGCAATGGTGCCATAGTTTGGGAACTTCCTGGCCTGAGATCTCACTCCAAGTATGAAAGCACAGCTTTCCTGTGGGGAATGGATGCTTCCCCAGGTTGCTGCAGCTTGGATTTCTGCTGGCAGTTCTGCCCAAGGGGGCTCCCTTGCCTTCTAATTTTAATGCTTAAATCTTTGTTCTGTGTCTCCAAGTAACCTGATCAAGTCCTGGGGAAATGGGATCCAGCCTTCATGGTTTTCCTGCCAGGAGGTGACTCCTGGGTGTGCCAGCAAGTAGAGAACTCCCAGACTCAGCATCTCTAGGTCTACTGAAGGTCCTCAAAGGGAAAGGTATAGGTCCTTTTCCCTGTAGAAACCTCACAGTCATGGGTGTAGACATAGAGGGGAGGAGGTGCTTTTGAGGATCTTGGCTCCATTAATCTCTTGGCTGCAGTGTGAAAGGAAGGGGAAGAGGAGGAAAAAAGTCTGAATGCCAGCCCTCCTTCTGGTTCCCGTGCCTGCAAGGACAACTGTATGGAATATCCAACTTCCATGGGTGACACAAATTCTCTGGGGGCCACCCAGTCTGTGCATGAGTTGGGAACTGCTTATGTGGGACAGATAATGTGACAATTATGGGGACAGAGCTCCCTAGGGTGAACAAAGGGTCATTATAAGCTGAGAAGCAGTATGGCGCTCAACTTCTCAGTTCCAAACTACAACTATGGGTGGCAACCTCACAGGGACCAGTGGCCCAGTGCTTTATTTTTAAGAATTTTGCAGTTAAATGGTGACAGCATCCCTTAGGATCATGCAGGTGGAAAAGCTCCCAAGTGTCTTGGAGGCCTACTGTCACTACTAGAGGTGTTAGAAAAATGAAACCCTCTCTGACCCTGTCCACCAGGCTCTGACCTTCTCCCCGCTTGATCTCTGCTGATATGTTTTTTCTTCCTGGTCTGCTGCACAATTTGTTCACATAAATTCTCTGGCAGGCTCTGGCACATTTCCCCCCAAACTATTACCTGAGTTGTGCCCTTCCTCACTACCCTTTATGTGAAACCTTTCCTTCCCTCTGGGACAGTGTGTCATCTGATGTCTCTAGTCAGCCATCTCCCCTTCTCATCTAAGAGAAATTTCCTTTTATATAACAAGGTAAAGAAGGAAAGGAGAGATCGTTGCCAGTCATGGTGGCTCATGCCTATAATCTTAGCACTCTGGGAGGCCGAGGTGGGTGAATTGCCTGAGCTCACAAGTTTGAGACCAGAGTCTCAATCTCACTGAGTCAGAGTGAGATTCTGTCTCTAAAAATAGCCATGCTTTGTGTTGGGTGCCCGTAGTCAGAGCTGCTCAGGACACTGAGGCAGGAAAATCACTTGAGGCTAGAAGTTGAGGTTGCTATGAGCTGTGATGCCACAGCACTCTACTGAGGGCAACAAAATGAAACTCTGTTAAAGAAAGAAAGAGAAGGAAGGAGAGATTGACAGAATTTTTTAAAGGTTTGGGATTTTTTTAAGCTGTTGTGAAAAAATGTTTATGTAATGACTCTAGCTCCTCTGTGAGTACTGAGTCCAGCTCATCCGGGAATGAAGTAGAGATGGCGTAAATTTGAGCAAACTACAGAAGGTTTGAAATAGAGTTGAATAGCACATAAGAGAGAGGACTGAAAAAAAAAAGTGACCTAAGCTCTGTTTGTTTTCTGTACTGTTAGTAAGCACCAAAAACCTACTTTTAGAATGGATGAGAGAAGTACTTTTAAATAATGCTAAAGTTGATCATAAATTTTGTCATGGTATCAGTAGACTTGTGAGATTTAATCCAATAATGGTCAGCCACTTATAGGAAGATGTTTCTGTGAAAGCAGTGAGTTGAAATTTTTGTTAATTGGAAAAATTAAAGGGGATTGGGTTAGAACTATCTGAAGTGGAGTTTTTTAAACATTATTTACTTGATGGGCTTTGAAGTCTGTCTTGACAACAGAGAAAATGAAGAACTTGATAGATTGATGAGTAAGTAGAAAAAATAACAATCTGGAGTTAAACAATGACAAAGTGAGGGCACACAGTGGAAAAATAAAGGGATTAGGTCAAAGGGTAGAATGTCAAACTGTATCATTACAGATGTCAGGGGTGTTCCTGATGATACTTCTGGGTGTGGCAGATAACCAAATGGGAATGAGGGTGAAGGATCCTAAGAAGGGAAGATAGAGGAACTGAAAGGCCAAGTTATTGGCTCATCTGTCCACATGAATGTTGCTATTCTCCACTGATTGCCCACCTCTACAAGTTCCTCGCTGTTGGCTCTTTCATGTTTTGTCCTTCTCAGGCCTTTTCCAGACTGCATTCTTTCAGCAATCCTAAACTGAAGGGTTCTATTTTCTGGATAAAAAAATAGAAGTAAAATAAGGAGGTTGTGGTAGACATGTTTTTTTTTTTTGTTGTTGTTCTTATTGTTTTGACACACCACATTCATAATTTTTTTCTAGAAAAACTATCTAAAGTGTCTTTTAGGAAACTCACCTAGTTTCTGAGGCCCTGTCTATACAAGTGGAGTTGTTTTTTCTCCAGACTCCTATGTTAAGAGGTGGATATTTGCTCAGTTTTAGTAAAAAGCACATTCTATAAAGGTCCATACTAAGCCCCTAAATATTTGTAACACTGGTGCACAATCCAGGACTTACCTCTGGATCATGAGCTGCAGGTATTCTGGGGGATAGCTACCATGGCTCCACCAACTGCAGGAAGATCAAAGGTACCATCTCCATCATGATTAGTGAAATGTTCACACTAAGCGCAAGATGTCACATGTTGTCATCAAGCATAGATAAAAAGGAGGCACTGACACCACCTTCCCTAAAGAGGGGACTTCCATGCCTGATGACAACCCAACAGATATTTCTTTAGTACCCAAAGAACAGCCCCATTAACACTTCTGCCAATGGCATCAGTAAGCTCTACAGTACACTAATCAGCCTCAAGGAAATGGTGCTGGGGTTCCCTGGGAAGGGAACAGGATAGGGTCATGATATGAACAGAATGGGACATAAAAACCTTTGTTCCACCAGCAAGGGCATTCTTTACCATCTTCTTTTTTTTTTTTTTACTTTGCCACTCACTCTAAGCCATCTTTTCCTTTTCCTTACAGCTTTACTTTAACCTGGGATGTGTGTAAAAGTCTTCCTGGACAACATTACTGCCACTGACAGGTAGCTGATCCTTTTTCTTTGCAAATGCCATCAATCCAAGCAACATGAAGAAATATATAGGAAGGGAACCACTACCCCAAGGTCCCTTTCCAGTAAGGAAACCATACCACTGAATTTAAAGTGTGCTTCCATAAGACACAGATTCTTAGGCAGCATTTATCTCAGCATTTATCTAGCCTGTCCTAAGACCTTTCCTAGTTATCCCAGTATCTCCACTGTGTCAATAAACACACAAACACTCCCACTACCTGTGTTTCCTCTGGTCACTGACAACTTTTTCATAAAAATGATTAAGTCACTATTTTCTGAAATATATGCATATCTTTGACCCTCTCTTCAAATATGGAAGACCTATCTTCCTTACTGTTCCACAGGATAAGACATAGCCAATGAGGGTGAAGGTGTGGACTTCAATATAAGGTCATTAGGGCAAAGTTAAGAGGTAGCAAACAGAGCCATTTTCTCATATCTTATCAGATTTCATCAGGAAAGCACTAGTGGTTGGGGGAACATGATATCCATTCCTCAACAAGAGCTCCAGAAGACTGGTCACCTTATTGAAGCCAAAATAGGCTATCAGGAAAAGTTAAATTAAATCCTGCCTTTTCCTAATACTGGCTGAAGAATACCAAAACCAAACAATCAAACAAACAAAAACATAAGCCCCCACCATAGTACACAGAAAAGACATCACTCTTATTAAAACATTTGCTAAGAGGAATTGATATTCTCAATCAGGAGAATCAATGTGTTCTCAACAAGGAATGAATTATCTCAGGGAAGTGAATTTTTCTCTCTGGAAATTCTTTCCAGTAATTTTCTGTCTAAACGTGTTTTCAGTCTTGATAGGGCAGCTGGATGCACCTGGGCAACTTGATGCCTGGTCATGAGGCTTGAATGGGTCATAGGCCCCCTGTGGGAAATGGATGGGGAATCTTCCTAAGACAAAAGCTGGTATTCAATTACCATAGCTGTTTGGGACTGTCTGTCCTTGTCTCTGATAGGTCTAATCCTTATAAGAAGACTTTGGTTGGCAAAGGCACTTTTTTTGTCTGCAAGGCTCCATTTGTGTTACTTCTGTAAGGAGATAGCCCTGGGAAGGCTTTGTCCGTACCTGCAATTCTGTCTAGTAATGACTTGGGGACATAAGGGACATTTCAGGGCCAGTGACATCTATTTTGTTCCTGTGCTTTAGTTGCTTCTCTAGGAATTTCCCACTGCCTGTCTCAGTAAATAAAGGCAGCTCTGCTTTCATGTAGGCTTCTGTTCTGCACAGATGGTGACAGGGAGCTACCCTTACTCCAAGAAATTTCTTGCCCTTTGTGTTTTAGTCTAAGTTTAGAAAGGCATTCTCCATTGTGACTCATTGGTTCCCTGAAACAAAATGACAGGTTTGGGGAAGACTTGCTTCCAAGTTTCTCCTCTAATGTCTTGACTTGAGCAGGTTGTTTCTTCCTCCTGAGGTGGGATATCCTCAACTTTGCATACCCTCCAACATTATCTCCTGCTTTGAGGCTCAAAGGGCTCACTTTCTCTGTAGCTTGTGAGAATTCTCTTCCTAGCCCTTCCATAAGACATGCTTAGGGACCTAGGAACCCTGCCACTGCTCTATGCTGATCCCCCATCCTCCAATTGGACATGCAGCACTAGGGGAGCTGCCAGGTTCCCTCTGGAGATTTCTTGGGCATGAGTCAGTAGGCCTCAAAAATCAGGTTATTTGAGGCCAGGGGCATGTCAGTAGGATGGTTTTGAGCATAGCTATGCTCCCTGTTCTCTAATTTAAACTATAATTCACCCAACATCTGTTGATTAAGGGTGTTGGGGAACTGATAATCTTGATGAGAAGCTTATGGTGGTCAGGCTAGTTTCTGCTGTACTTGAATTCACATTTGTGACTGGGGAGCTTTCCAACTCGCTTGTTGTCAAGTCATTACTAGATGTCATTGAAGAGCACAGAGCTACTTTCCCTTGAATTGGACATGTTGGAGTGGAAATGTGTTCTGATTCTTCATCCCCTTGCCCTAAAGCCTTTCTTATCTTGCTGTAACTAATTTCTCATCTGTTAGTTCAGGTTCAGACCCAGGTTTCTTTGGGCAAGGCTTCTGTTGGCTAGTACAGTTTGTTTCTGCCTCACTTTTGTGCTGCTAAGCATTGGGGTGGAAAAGTTGGTCTGCCATCCTCAGATGTCTGGGCATTCTCTGTAAGCTCATGGTTAGTATTGTAGGGTGATTGTCTTAGGGCTCCCTATCTTCATTTTCCCACAGATTAGGAGGCAGGGAGGTTATGATCCAGGCCGGGAACTGAATTTGTTCCCATTTTTGCTTCATGGAAAGTTTTGAGATTCCTCTAAGGGGCTTAGAGAGATCCCATCTTTGAATTGTGTTGTTCCCACCTGTTCTTTCAGGCTATGTCCCTGATTATTCCTCACATTTTCAGGTGAAAGCATTTCTGTTTCCAGATTGGCTCAAATTAAAATTCTCTAGATCTTTGTTGCTCTGACTTTTAAACAAAGAAATCCATGTAAGTTTATGGTGGCATTAGGCACAGATGTCTCACAGTTTCTGAAGATTTAGCAGGAAGAGATCCATAGATCCAGTGGGGCCTGCCTGACATGTTAGATGAGCCTCTTTGGAAGATGGAACACTGTAGTCTCCCAAAGATCGCTGCTGAGACAAAAATCTTCAGGAAGGACAGAGATTAGAACAAGATATTGGAAGACTGGCTGACCAATGTATGTTTGGGAACTGGAGGACAGTAGTCTTCCTGATATTTTTTGATCATAGAAGATAAACCCCATACCATGTCCTGTTCTTTCTGCAAAACATCTCATTCTAAGTGGTGAATTTAAGATGGTATAAGCCATTGTGCCTCATTCTGAGATTTATTAAAGCACATTTCACAGACCCTAATCTGGGATACAGGACCAGGTGATAGGATAGGGAATGGAGATTGAAATTGGGCCTGGGAGTCAACTGGAGCAAGGGTTAGGGACTGAGATTGGGGCAGGATTTAAGGAATGGACAAAGGTTGAGGATGATTAGGTAATGGGAATTCTTCAGCTATGAAGGCATTTGAGATCTGCTGAAGAATACAAATGTTGAGAAACAACCACTTAGGATAAGGGCAATAGAGTCCATGAACTCACACTACAGACAGGAGATGCCAAAAAAGATGGATGTATTTATGCTACAAATCATCCTCAAAAGTCTTTGAATACAGGGCTGCTGATACATGTGCATCTCCTCTGGTTTGCCTTTGCTGGTCCGCAAAGGAAGGGAAACTGCTGAGTCATGTTTATTGGCAATGGACCTTGAGTTGGCAGCCTGGCCTAAGCTCCTTTGGAAAAGATCCTATTTTATTTTCTTCTTCCTTCTACATCAAGAAACCACCCCTCTTTTAAACTTATCTTTCCAAGAGTGCCAGACCATCACAGTTGGGTCTGGCACAACTCAATACTACCAGATTGGCTGCAGGGTCTCCCACAGTGGAGGCCTCAGGAGAATGGAGAAGAAAAAGCTCTTGTTTGAAATAACATTGTGCCAAGATGGAGGAGAACAAGTCCTTGGAATGAGGCTGCCATAAGGAGAATTCTGAAATTACAAGGCTTGGAGTATCAGTGCTTCTGATTGTTAGGACATAAGTGGACAATTCATCAGCACTATCTGAAGAGAACAGTTTCAAAATAGGCTTAAGTAAGATAGAAATAAATTTAGATTGAGTCACAGCTAAAGTGCATCTGGTGGTGGTGAAAAAGACAGGGTTGGCAGTACATGATGATGAGCATGGGAATCTGTGGGAGCCATGGCCTAGGGTAAATTTGGTAAGGGATCAGTAAATTGGGAAAGGCTAGAGTCAAATCAAAGGGTGTTCAGAGAGAAGGTGCCCTCTGGTCAGAGAATGGGATCTGTTCCCTGAGTGTGACTTGATGGAAGATGGGTAAAGGAAAGCAGCCAGGGGAGAGAATGGTTCCACTAGGAATTTGGGACCCCAGGGAGGAACAGTTTAGGGTGGCAAAGAGTCACCCAGGGGTGAGGGAGAAAAGAAATCAAGTAAGAGGGCCAATCAGGTTATGTGAGAGAATAGAGGTGGAGGTCGAGAAGGCTGAGGTAGAGGGGCTGAGATTAGGTCTCCTGGAGGGCTTGTTGAGAGTGTGGAGGACACAGTGAGTGATGACTCTGTCATGAAAAAGGGACACAGAAAGAGTAGAATCTTCTAGGGACTCCCAGAACTGTAGTTGGTTCACTTCAGCAGTTGTTCTGGTACATACCTCACAGAGGGAATCTGGACATAACAGTTGACAAATGTGGTTGATATCATGATGCTGGCTCAAGAGGCTGCAAAAGATAGGAGGTAGAAAGCTGTAGCCAGAACCAGAGGGAGGAAAGGAGCTCCTGATATCCTAGCAGGGCTGGGGCCAGCTGAACCTGCTACCTGCCTCACCTTGCCCTTACTCATGGCTTCCAAATACACTCTCTAGCCTCTGCCCAAGGCCATCACTAACATACCCCTTCCTATGGCTACCTCTCCCTATGACTACAGCAGGGTGTACCAAATCCCCCAAATGCATAGAATATACTTTAGAAAGGAACCAAGAAAGATTCATCATCTTTTCAGGGCAGAAAACAGCTTCTTTCTCTCCTCTGCTTCTTTCTGGCAAATTCTCCAACCTGGGCAACCAGGAGAGCAGGTTATATGTAAGGAAGGTAAAGGATAGGGATAATACAGGAGTCCCTTATAGGAGACCCATGGGATATTAAACACTGATCAGCAGACAAGGTCAGTCAGTACACAAGGTTAAATGTTCAGATAATATCAATAAGGTTCACATGTGAATGTGGTTTTATTTATAAAGTACTTTCACATTGTCCCACTTGCTGCTCAAAACCCCCATGTGAAGCACAGACATCAGGAGTTACCTCAAAGAAAAATCCCAGCACCCAGGAAGTCAAAGTACTCATGTACAGTCAAGAGACAGAAGTTCTGGCTCCAAACCAAGTGGTAGGCCTCCCTTGATTTCTCACATGGCCACTTACTAAGAAACCCCATTGCTCAGATCCTTCACTGCTTCATGACCACAGCTGGGCAGAGCAGGGACCTTGTCTCAGGTCTGACTGCCTTGTTGTGAGACTCCCTCTGAGAGCTCCTCTTTTCCCAGAGACTGTACCTAGCAACAGACATCACAGACCTGAGACCTCATTGCAGGACAGAACAGAAAGGCTCACCCTCAGAGGGGTGAGGTCAAATAGACAGAATTGACCTTCCAAAATCCCACCTTTCTTTGTCCTCTTGGCCCTGCTCCAATGCTGAGAAGCAAAAGAAAAGCATGAGAGGCTGTGACTCACTTCTTTTATTTCTCTTAGAAGCTCAGACATTTATTATCCAAGAATAATGTGACTCTCCATTTTAATTAATAAAAATATGTCTCTTTAATCAATTTTTAGAAGTGATAAGCTATTTCCAATTTCTCCTTCTTTGAAAAACTCAAAGGAGAATTTTGTCTGTGAAGGCCCCACTTGGTGTTCTCAGAAGTTCTCTGCTAAAGGAGGATACAGGATCAGAAGCCAGCAGTCACAGCTGTTCCCAGTATACTGGAGAAAGAGCTTGGATGCTCTCAACATGCTCTCCTGATCAGGCCAACATGAAGGAAGGCTTGGTACCGTGATAGCTGGCATGGGAAAATGACAAACGAGAGTCAGGAAAGAGTGTTCTCCTTCACAGAACCCACACTTCCCAAAATGCTAATTCAGGACAATGACATCACTATGTTTGAGTTTTATCCTAGAACCTTCCCCTGCACCCAGAGAGTCAGCCTGTGAGCCTGAGGTGGAAACTTTCATCCTCCTGAGCCTCTAGCCCTCTAAGCCAACCAGACTCCCACTCAGAAGTGTGGGAATAGGAATGGAAACCAATAACAAAGAATCTCTCTTGAAAATTCCTTAATTTGTGAATGTCTTTATTTTTCAGGAGGGTTGGTAAAAATGATTTCAGTATCAGCAAAGAGAGGTACAAAAAGAATAACAACCCCAAACTGCTTAGAAAGGTGAATCAAAGCTCACTAGGTTCAGTATGGTTCAGAAAACAGAGTACTCCCCCATTGTATGAGTAGCAGGGCTTCCTGAGTGCTGAGGGTGCCTGTGCTTGGCTGAGTCCCAGGCCTGCATCACAGACCACAGGAGAAACAAAAAGGGGTTCTGAGGGTGGGGGAAGGGAAAACAGGAGGAAGGTGTAGCCATCACCCCTCTGCCACCCACCAATCCAGCAGCTCCCTCTGCCCTCCCCTGCCATCCCATTTTCTAACTTCACCCTTTCTTCATATCGTATTTTTGCCTTGGCAAAATTTTCTGTTCATTTCTTCTGTAACCCAGATAGTACCTGAGCCTCCTTTGTTTAACGGAGGTCTTGCCTTGTACCTTAAAAGTCAGAAGTACTACCTGGAATTTCCACTTGTTCTGAGACTTTAATGCTTTCAGTATCACACATATCCTCAAATTCATGTTGTCTGTACAATGTTTTTGTGTAACCCAGATATAAAACCTAAAGTTCTTTTATACTTATTTAGTTATATAAATGTTGAATAGCAATTTTTTTATTTTAAGTCAGAGAGAGGCTGACTCAAATAATTAAAACTAATAATTCATTATTCGACATCTACAAAACTAAAATAACTATAAAATAATTGTATGTAATTAAGACTTCAAGAGATTTTGTGGGTAAATTTATAGCACTTATTTTTCTGAAGTTAGTGAAGCTTAAACTATACAAAGAGTTTTGGAACACACATAGATCTTTTGACAAATATGTCTAGTATTTTCAAACCCAGTAATTAATCATTTTCTACTTTTATTTAAATTTTTCATTCATTATGTTGTTCAAACTTTTTCTAACCCTACTTAAAATGCAGATAGTCCTAGCCCTCTACATCAATTTCATAGTAGGTGTATGAGAGCCCTAAGCTAGGCATAGTAGGTACATGATACCTCCAAGTACGCTAAACTATTGACTCCTTCAGTCCTTGGCAACAGCATGGGAACTAGGAGTATCAAATCCTTGGGGCAGGATGTAGTCTTGAGCAGCTTTACCTGATTATCCTACAGCTAGGGGGAAGGTATGTGATCTTTTCCTTGTTATACAGACACAGAACGAGTGCTATAAAATCACTCTCGTAAATGTCCAAATATTAAATATTGTGTCACTTGTTATTCAGGCTCTTTTTGTCAAGTTTAAGTAATCTCAATATCTCCCCAACCCTCTTCCAAAACATTTTTTCTGAACTCTTAATCAGATGATGGCTGTCTCTGAACTGTCTCCTAACTTCTCACATCTTTCTTACACTTCATAGCCTTTTAGTTGATACCCGTGGGCTAACATTGTTAACTTGATCTCTTTTGTTTTTCCTTTTCATTGTTTTTGCATTTAATTTTAAAATCTTAAGGCAGTATAGATGTTACACGGATAGCTTTAAAATGCTTTAGTAGGGGCTATAAGTGTGCCCATCACCTGAATTTTCTTCATTTTACCTGTTAGGTAAGTTTCTACCACTTTCATCTTTTTTTCAACTCTCTTCTTGATTTCCAGTGATTTTTACTTCTCTCTGTCCTCATGTGTACACATTAATTAGTTCTAAATTATTAGGGAGTACAGCTGGTGGTTGTTTTCCATTCTTGAGATACTTCACTCAGTATAATGATTTCCAGTTCCACCCAAATTGCTGCAAAAGAGAAAATTCATTCCTTTATATGGATGAGTAGTAACTCAGTGGTATATATACACCACATTTTATTAATCCACTCATGAGTTTGGGCACTTGGGCTGATTCCACATCTTTGTGAATTGTGCCTCCATGCACATTTTAGTGCAGGTGTTGTCTTTTTGATAAAATCATTTATTTTCCTTTGGGAAGATACTCAGTAGTGGGCTTGCTAAATCAAATGGTAGTGTACTTCTAGTTCTTTGAGAAATCCCCATACCGTTTTTCATAGAGGTTGTACTAATTTGCAGTCTCTCTGCATCTACACCAGTATTTAATAAAAGCCATTCTGACAGGGATAAGGTGATAGATATCTCATTGCGGTTTCTTGACCATTTGTGTATTTTCTTTTAAAAATGTATGTTCATGTCTTTTGCCCACATTTCAATGTAGTTTTTTTTTTTTTCTTGGAGCCCAGGAACAACTCTGAAATTCTGAAGGTGTGTTTGCAGGCCCCTGGGTGCCCGGAAGCCACAGGGCAAAGCCTTAGGCTTGGGTTTGGTGAGAATGCAGAGCTGAATCTGGGAATTATGGGAGCAGAGTTGCATGGATGCTGGAGCTGTTCCATCAGCCACACAGAGGGGTTTGTCCCTTGATTCAAGGACTGCTGAGGTAGGCTGTGGCTGCTGTCTGGCCAAGAGTCTCCCTCCCAGCACACTTATATGGAACTGAGGCAATCACCTAAGGGTTCCCAGGTGGTACTTGTGTCATATGAGGCTCCTCCTCTGTTCAGACTTCATAGCTAGGGGGAAAGGTACTCTACTCTGAGTCACAGGGTGTGTCTGTTCTGTCTGCATGCTTCTCAGCTGGTCAGGCATGACATAAAGTGTACTCCTAGAAATCTGGGTCCTTGCAAGATCTGGTGTCATGTACCTAAGCATTTAGGATGATGATCTGTAGAGAGTGAAGATTGGAAGCCACCAGAGCTCTGCTGTGCCTGCTGTCCTGCACACTGTCTCTGGAAAGTCTCTTAGCAGCTGCCCCATCCAACCAGAGGTCTGCAGTGGTTGAAGGTATTCCCTTATGGTTTGAGCTACCTACAGTTTTTGCTTTTCTCCTTAAAACTGGTGCCCCTGTGGGCTGCTTCTCTTCCATCTCTCCCTTCCCTCAGGAGTGTGAATTCTATTGGGATACCCAGCTTATTTTCTGAGATGTTTGTTGGTACATACACAAAGGAATGGGTTGTATAGGTTATTCTCCCTGTCCGTAGGTGGTACTTACAGCAAAGAGCCAGCTGTAGGGTTGATTTGGGGGCCTGTGACCAGCTCAAGTTCTCTGAAGCAGCCCTCAAATACCTCATGCAGTGTCTTGGGCCCTGGAGTGCCCAGAGCATTCTTTGTTCTCCACCATAGCAGAGGTGTGTAGAGGAGGAGGGCTGAGCAGGTGAGGTTGGGCAACCTGCTTTCAGGTTTCATAAGGGTAGGTACTAGAACTTTCATAGTAGTCATCAAATGTCAGCACACAGGTCTCTGGGAAGGGGCTGAAGTGGCCTCACCAAATCACAAAGTCTACTTTAGGATTCACAGACTGGCTGTTGGGAATGGATTTTGCTCTTTTCTCTCCTTCCCTGCCTGGTGAGTGTCCTTCTAGTGTCTGGTTACAAATGAAAGCCCAAATTCCCTGAGCTCACTAGCTCTGGCACCATGGACTGGGAACCTCCCGGCCTGAGGCCCCACCCCAGTCTGAAAGTGTGGTGTTATGGGGTGTTCTGTCTGCATTATCCTGCTAGTCCTTGTGGGCTCCCTCCCCTCTTGAGTTTAATTCTCAAATCTTTGCTCTGTCCCCCCCAAGCAACCCTATTTCATCCTGGGAATATGGGATAGAGCCTGCAGGCCTATCACTTGGTCCCCTAGTTCAGTTCCTGACTGCGCCAGGGAGAACATGCTGGTCCCAACTGTCTAGGAAGTACTCAAGCAGGCTAGTGTCCCTCTGCTTTGGAGTAGATCCTTTACTAGGGAGTGCCAATGGGTAGCTTGCAGTCTTCAGGCAGGTTTGGAGCTCTCAGGTCACTAGGTCCACTCGCTGCAGGACATCAAAGGGAAAGGTGTGGACCCTCCTATCTGTGAAAACCTCTGTGCTATGGGCCCACCAGCAGAGGAAAGACAGCCACTTTTGAGAATCTTGGCTCAATTGTCCCTCTTGGTTAAAACAGGTCAAGAGAGGAAAAGAATTTGAATGGAGGAGAGCTAACACTCTCACTCTCCTCATCCCTCTCCCTGAGAGAAAGCTTCAGGGAATGTCCAAGATCTGGGATCTCACAAATTCCCTGGGACCTACAGTGGTCTGAACTCTGGCAAGCAGTTGGAAACTGTCTGGTGGGAACAGATAATGTGAAAACTGAAGGGCTGGAGCTCCCTGTGGGCAGATACAGAAACACCATGGGCGGGCAAGTAGTATGATGCTAACTGTCTCAGCTCTGGACTGTGGTGACAGAGTGTGACCCTGAAGGGACTAGAAACTTGGTACTTTATTTTCAAGAAGCTCCTAGTTCAGCAGTGGCAGCATCCCTTGGGCTCATATGGGTAGAACCTCCACTCCACCTCCACCTCCAGCAGCTGGGAGGCCTCCAGCAGCTGGGAGGCCTACTGACTACCAGACCTATGAGGGAAAGAGGAACACCACCACTGCCTATTCTCTCTGCCTGGCTCTGAGCCTCTGCAGGGTTGATCTCTGTCAATATTTTTTTCTTTCTGTTCTGCTCTAAAACTTCTTACTCTAAAATCTCTGGGAGGCTCTAGCACCTTTCCTCTTGAGTTACATCTGAGCCGTGTTTTTTTTTTTTTCTCCTCTCTTTATATTCATATAAATATGATTTTTTCTTTTTTTTGAGACAGAGCCTCAAGCTGTCCCCCTGGGTAGAGTGCCGTGGCATTACAGCTCACAGCAACCTCCAACTCCTGGGCTTAAGCGAGTCTCCTGCCTCTGCCTCCCAAGTAGCTGGGACCACAGGCGCCCGCCACAACGCCCGGCTAATATTCATATAAATATGTTCCTTCCCTCTGGGACAACATGGCAACCAATGTTACTAGTCAACCATCTTCTCTCTACCCTGCCATATGATTTGTTTTTAATGGGTTAGACTGTCAGGCATAGAATTACAGGATTTAAGAAAATATATTGTTTTTTTAACCTTGATAGATATTGCCAGACTGTATTTCAAAAAGCCTTGAAAATGATATTTCAATCTACCACATATCAGAATACCCATTTCTCTAAATCTTCACTGGAGTATTTTCCCTTATTTTCATTTTTATTACTACCCCAGTAGGTCTAAATGACACCTCATTGTTGTGTCCATTTAAGATCTCCTAACTTCTAGGAGGCGGAGCAAGATGGCGGAGGAGATGCATCCCTGAGTCAACTCTCCTGGTGGTTTCAGGTGAGAGTGAGCTTATTGAATCTCTTCTGCGTGGAGTCCTTGCGTGGATAAGCAGCACAGGGCGAGCAGCAAAGAGGTGAATTGCTGGATTGGAAGTGTAGCCCAGAACTATGGTGTCAGCCAGGAAAATCTCAGGGCAGCAGCTGAAAGGGCACCATCTGCGCCCTGCGGCGCCAGATCCGTTGCTTGCTTCCTGAGAGACAGAGAAACCAATCTCTCCCCCATGAAAGGCTCCTGTGCCCAATTCGCAGGGAGCTTGCGTGTCTCACGGAGAGTGTGGTGAGGCGTGGATTCCCGGGCGGAATTTGGCGGCCAGAAATGGGAGACATTTGGACCCAGTTTGGGGTGTCAGGGATCCAGGCATTCGGACAGAAACTCAAGGGGAAGGGACTCTGCTTGGGAACTGATCCATCCTATAATTTTGGAAGTCTGTGTGGAGCTGCACTGACACAGCGACCGGCAGGGTGAATCGGTTCCCATCCTGCAATCACTGAAGAGTCTTTTGAGCGTGCTGCAGTGCAGCAGTTATAGCCCCTCCCCCATCAGAAATAAACTAAATTCTGAGGGCAAAAGGAGCCCTCTAGCTCTTTCCCCTTGGACCACACAAATTTGTTTGAGAGGAAACCAGGAGTTGAGTGCAGGGAATTGGTTCCCTTCCTACAAACACTGAAAAATCTTTTGAACGTCCGGCTGCGATGGGCTGCAGCAGCGGCAGGCGGCTGTGGCTGTAGCCCCTCCCACTCTGGAAACAAACTGAACACGGACCGCAAAAGGGGTGGCCCCAGCTTTTTTCCCTCAGACCACAAGGGTTTTCTGTTCGAGGGGAAATTAGGAGTTGAGAGAAAGTCTGGCGAAGTGCAAACTTGTGTCCCAAATTCAGAGGACAGATAGGAGCAGGCAGCCAGACAGGAACCAGAGGTAAAGTAAAACCTCCAAAATGGCGTCTCCATAACACCTCCCCCAGAAGTGCAGAGAACTCAATTTGATCTGCAGTGAGCTATCTGGCATCTGAAGTTAATCCAAGAAGCCCAACACTCTGCGGGAACTGTTGTAGGGAGAATCTGGCATCCTGCCAGCAAAGATTCTCCATATATATATATATTTTTTTTTTTTCTTTTTACCTCTTTTCCCCTATTTTTGGTATTAGCATAGGGACCACTCACAGTGCCACCTTTTGTCTAGAAAATATACTAAAGCATAATTATATATATATTTTTAAACTGGAACCCCACCGCTTTGAAAAACAGACTTGTTTGTATATACTCAAAAAAAAAAAAAAAGTAATTTTCCTAGTGGTGCCCTCCTTTTCCTTTTTTTTTCCTTTTATTTTCCTTTTTTTAATTTTTAATTTTTTACTTTTTATTATATATATATTTTGATACTTTCTCTTCTTGGATTGTTTGCTTTCCTATTTGTTTGCTCTATCATTTTATGACCAACATTTCTGTGGTTATCTTTTATTATCACTATTTTTTTTTCCTTTTTCTTTCTCCCTTCTTTCATTTTTGATCTGTTAGTTGACTGGTTTGTCTGTTGCTCTGTTTACTTGTTTGTCTGTTTGTTTACATGTGGCTGAGTGTCTGGGCATTGGAGTGCTTGTATGTCTGGTAGCATTTTAGTCTGTTTATTTGTCTGCCTTGTTTCAATGTATTTTGTACTTTGCTAAATCTCCGGGTTGGCTACATTCCCTAATTAAAATTTTCACATTTAATAAGAATTTGGAGGAATAGAGGATGAGAGCCGACTAGAGCTAGCTTTCAACATAAACGTCAGTTCAGGGAGAGAGACAACTACTGGAAGAACCCAACAAAGCTGAAGGTAGAGAGCTGAACTGAGAGAAGAGATAGATAAACACACATCCTCCCCACCGAGGTAAACCACGACTTCAAGAAAACAAATTCCAGGCTTAGATTGAACCAAAGTGGAATATTCTACAGCTCCCATTGAGTGCCTGAGGCTGATAGGCTTCAACTATTCCTGCTGGCTGACCACAAAGAGTGGTCACCAAGTGGAGAAGGCATTGACATTACTGGGACTCTGTCAGGCACAAAACCCTGATGAACTCATTGACTTTACCTGGACTCTGGTAGACACAAAACCCTGACTCACTTGCCCATTGGATAGGACTGGGTTACAGAGTCTGGGTCAACAGAAACTATTGGTGGGGTTAACTGAGACTGAGGTTACCAGAGTCCAGCAGCTAAGGGTGAGTAAGGAGGGGAAAAAGACATCAACCTCCTTACTCCAGATTATCCACTGAAAAGGCCTTTCTGACTCCTCAGAGCATCAGAGTGACCCACACTTATACCACTAGTAGACTCCTATTAATTAGTTGCTAGAAACCTTGCAATCTTTCCAACCAGGGAGTGGGTACTGACCAGGTCAACAGGTTTG
>NW_003852410.1:27525980-27532015 GCF_000181295.1 Otolemur garnettii
AAAACTATAGAATCATCTTCCAAAATGTAGAGTTAAGCTTGAAATTTTACCCATGGATTTATATGAAATGTACATCTTAAGTGTACATTTTTATGTGTATGATTTTGCTGAGGTTCTTAAATAACCTTTTTCAGAATCATACACATAAAAAATGTTTAATAAATAAACTAGACTCCCAAACCAAATTTTTCTTTGAACAGCAAGCCCTGTATTTTAAACACAATATAGTTTATAATTTTTAAATTACTGTATATAATATGTTTACCAGAAATACTAACAATAAGCTCTATTGATATATGTTTGTATCTTATCTGAAAACTAATTGGAAAGAGAGAAATTACACTAGTTTAAACTTTTGGTCAATATTAACAAGATTTGTCAAAATAAAATTTGTGCTGAATAAAATTACTTTTAATTTGCAAAAAAAAAGATCTCCTAACTTCTAGTGAGTTGTATTTGCTTTATTTTAAAAATGTCTCCTCCTAATTTCTTTGGCCATTTTCTTTCTTTTATGTTTTTTGTCTCCTTCTTGTCTATTTGTAACCTTGTTTTAACATTTGTGGATATTATCTCTGTCATTTCCCTAGTAATTTTTTTCTAAATCAAATGTTTTGATTCTTATTTGCTTTTATATTAGTATATGCATATGTTTCTATGTTCCTTGAAGATCAGTTCATATGGGCAGACATAGGTTTTACATAATACAGCTACAGAGAGCTGTATATCTAGACAAATACAGCACTAACATGTTACTTTTCAAAACTACAGGGTTTCCTAAAAATCACCCCTCAATTCACATACATAGGGAAAAGGGGAAAGTATAGCTAAATGTACCTTTATTTACAAAATTTTCACTACAAAATTTTAAAAAGAGGTGACCAACATGTAGAGAATATTTAGTTGCAAGAATGAGATTTCAGTGATTAAAAACTCTTGGTGTGACCTGGGGAGAAACAGAGTCATCTCAGATCATTTAAATATTTTTTAAACCAAACCATTTTGTCTCCTGGGGGTAGTGAATATTGGTGACTGACATTCAATTGTTAAAGGCTATTAATTTTATTATGATTTTTATGAGCTTCTGAGTGAAGGTATTTCCAAGTTCTTGGTGATTTTAAGGAAAAGAATTTCAGGAAAGAATACCATTTAAGCCAAGCCAGCAACAGCTTTTTTATTGAAGTCAAAAGTATACTCTCAGGCTCGGTGCCTACAGCTCAACCATCTAGGGCACCAGCCACATACACCAGAGGTGATGGGTTCAAGTCCAGCCCGGGCCTACCAAACAGCAATGACAACAATAGCCAAAAAATAGCTGGGCATTGTGGCAGGTGCTTGTAGTCCAAGCTACTTGAGAGGCTGAGGCAGAAGAATCACTTAGACCAAAGAATTTGAGGTTGCTGTGAGCTGTGATGCCACAGCACTCTACGGAGGGTGACATAGTGAGACTCAGTCTCAAAAAAATAAAAGGTATACTGTCAGTAAAGAAATCACACTACAACAAATATTTGTTCCAGAATGTTTATTGCAGCCCAGTTCATAATTGCTAGGTCATGGAAGAAGCCCAAGTGCCCATCAACCCACGAATGGATTAATAAATTGTGGTATACGTACACCATGGAATACTATGCAGCTCTAAAGAAAGATGGAGACTTTGCCTCCTTCATGTTCACATGGATGGAGTTGGAAAATATTCTTCTTAGCAAAGTATTACAAGAATGGAAGAAAAAGTATCCAATGTACTCAACCGTACTATGAAACAAATTCATAGCTATAACCCAATTATAGCCCAAGAATATGGGGCGAGGGGAGAGGAAGGCGAGGGGAGGGGGAAGGATGGGTGGAGGGAGGATGATTGGTGGGATTACGCCTATGGTTCATCTTATAATGGGACATGTGAATCTTTCTAAATGTAGAATATAAATGTCTTAACACAATAACTAAGAAAATGCTATGAAGTCTGTGTTAACCAGTTTGATGAAAATATTTCAAATTGTATATAAAAACAGCACACTGTAGCCCATGACACTATTAATGTACACAGCTATGATTTAATTAAAAAAAAAAAAAAGAGAGAGAGAGAAGATGGGTTTATAAGAGCAAAGACAGCAGCTGCACTGAAGTGGATTTAGATCTTTTGTAGTTTTTCTAATTGCATGAAGGAGTATTTAAAGCCAAGAGGTTGGCATTTATCAGGAATTTGGGTGGTAATTCTTAGAATTGGGGTCCCTCCCACATTCATACTTTATGTTTGTTTCAGAACTGTCATGATAATTTCAAGGCTGGAGAAATTTTAAAACCGAACATAAATGATACTATAATTAAACAAAGGTCTTGTAAGGTAACAGAGATAGCTGATAAGTTTAATTAAAGCTGGCTCCTCCCTGCGATTATCAAATCCTTTTTCTTAGGGTTGTTTACTTTAACACCTACACACAATCTTCAAGCTTGTGCACCTGGTCTCAGATCTGTCTCCTACTCTTCCACTTTAACACAGTGACAATTTTTTTTTTTTTTTGATGGAAAAGTATTCAGTAATGATGAGGCCTTTTAGTACACAATGCCTGGACTTTTCTAGTTACTTTTTGTATCTCACTTTTTTTTTTTTTTTTAGAGACAGAGCCTCAAGCTGTCCCCCTGGGTAGAGTGCTATGGCTTCACTGCTCACAGCAACCTCCAACTCCTGGGCTCAAGCAAGTCTCCTGCCTCAGCCTCCCAAGTAGCTGGGACCACGGGCGCCGGCCACAACGCCCGGCTATTTTTTGGTTGCAGCCATTATTGTTGTTTGGTGGGTCTGGCCTGGATTTGAACCCGCCACCTTAGGTGTATGTGGCTGGCGCCTTAGCCGCTTGAGCCACAGGCACTGAGCCGTATCTCACTTTTAAATGTATGGGTTTCTTTACTACTTGGGGGTTATCAATTTTTTAAAATTTTTCTTTGGAAATAAGTCTAGATTCACAGAATTTGCAAAAACTGTACTAGGAAATCCCATCACATGCCATGTGGCCTTCCTATCTTAGCATCATGTATAACTATCATAATTATGGTATGAAACCAAAGCCAAAAAATTGGTACAGTACACAGAGCTTATTCAGATTTCACCAATTTTAAGGTACCTATTTTGGCACGTGAGTATAGTTTTTTGTGTTTTTATGTTTTAATTCTATGAAACAAATTCTTCCATCAATCAAATTCTAAGTTCCACATCCATAAATGAAAACAGATAAAACTGAGGTCTTAGAAAAAGTGTGGCCCTGAGTGGTTTTCTGACTGATGCTGTAGAGTGTCAGGCTGTGTGTAACCTTGACAAAAAGCTAAAAAGATGTCTCCAGTTGTTATGGCTCCACACAGACCTGCGTGAAAGCAGAGACTACAAAACAAAAGATGCCACAGAGTTGCTTTTCTGGTGAGAAATAGAGCTCAGAGCTTTTATGTCGGTGAGTAGGGACCCTCTCTTACTTAAGAATAAATAAATAATGAGTGTTTATGTTCTGACTACAGTGACACCTGCTGAGAATGTTTGAATTGTAATTTTATAACAGCCTTTTCCACAATTAATTACATTTCCACAATCAGGCAACCATATCTCCTTTTTACTGGTGATGTCTATGTACAACTGTGAGCAAGGAAATTAATGCCAACTAGCATCTGAGACAAAGAATGTGTGCTTGGGCTGCAGCACCGCCCTTCTCTTTCTGAATCATCTTAGCTCTCTAGAGAAACTTTAAAGGAATCAGAAAAAGTGAAGGTAGTATTGCTGGTCTTCTCCTGGAAATGTAGCGTTTAAATATTTTCAGAGGCTGAAATATATATTAATAATGTCTATCAACTTAAGTTTTAAGAGACAGAAAATTGCTTGAATATGTCATTGGTCTGATCTCTTCTTTCTTATTGTGAGTAATTGTGGCCCAGAAAAGTGAAATAATATAAACTAGGTGGCACAAAAATAGTAACAAAGTCTTGACTAAAGTCAATGGAATGTTCCTCTGAAAATGTGCGCTCTCCATTGTAATACTACGATACTCTGTTTATCTTTATGAATTGAATCAATGCATTAAAATGTCCTAACAGTCTATAGAATCTCCTAGATTATTTTTCTTCTCTCTGTTCCTCGAGTATCCTACGGGGCAGAGGAGATGAGTCCTGGGACAGACAGCCATCTCTTCTTGTGGACGACTGATGGGGAAGAGTGGTTTTGATGGCTCTAAGGCTTATGCAAGGCTAATGTATCAAAATCCATTCAAAGATTTCCAAAGCATTTTTTTTTCTTCTCCCTGAGACTCCAAGAGAAGTCTAATCAGAGCATAGCTAGGGTTTTGATGAACGTTTAGATAAAGTTCAGATCCAGTATACTCTGGACCAATCAGCTATTCATTAGTATTGATTACTTTAAAAAATGGGCTATTTAAATGTATTCAAAGTTTAATATATTGATTACTCAATGTTAATATAAATAATATTATTAACTATAATATATTACCATATTGACTATGACATTCAGTGCTGTAATAGGTGGTCAAATATTGATTTGAAAAGAAATATGTATGTGCATATATAGCTCTTCCATTTTGGGAGGAGGAAGCATTTTCAAGGGGGAAGGTTCTTACTAAATGATTTTTTTTTCTTTTTTCTTTTTTTTTTTTTCCCAATGTAGCATCTCTCTTCTTCTGTGTGGCCCTGAATAGTACTTTAAGATAGTGGGTTTAGTGGTGGTGCTAAAAACTACAAATCCACAATGTTGAATTTAGAATAAAGGTTGAAATCTCCTGTGGATGAGCATGTGTGTGTATCTTGTACCAGAGGGAGCCACATTACTCAACATGAGAATGACAGCTTCTGTAGTAATAAATTAGTAGTGGAGCATACACAGTATTTGAAGAGATAGTGGCTAAACAGCTGAACCAAAGGTAAAATCTGGGCTACAGGGAAGAGTAAAGACCAAAACATAAAGATTACAGTCTCTTCAAATTGGGCTGGGTATTATCAACCCCCATTGTTTTATTCTAAACTGGGTGAGTGCTTGTCTTCCCAGCTGAACTTTAATAAGCTATTCTGGGAACTGGGACCATTTTCTCCTTGCTGCTTGTCTGATCCTAATGCCTGGCAATAAATGTTGATGTTTGTTGAATGGATAGAAAGGTGGGTGGATAGACAGAGGAAAAGAGAAAGGCGTCTTCAGAAATAAAACTGAATTAGTAGCCTCAACATTGTAGATGTCAGTGTGTAATATCAGAATGTTTCAAAGGCTGTTCCATTTTTAAGCAGATACCATTAAAAGCAGTATATTATTAAAATAGGTCATTCTATTATTGCCTCACTTCACATTTTTGGAATCTAATTAAAAGTTTAGTGACAGTGTTTTTTTGGTTTTTTATTTTTGTTTTTTTGTTTTCCCCCCCAAACAAACAAAAAAAAGGCAACAAAAGGATTCTGACTCCAGAAGAGATATACTGGTGCTTTAGTTTTATGCTGGCTATAAAGTTCAAACCAAGGATGGCCAATGGAGGGTAATACCTCATTAGAAGGTGATCCTTTCCACATTTTCATGATGTGATTTGCTTTTCCTTGTCCCATTTTATATACAATTACATTCTCTAAAAGTAATTCTGGTAATGTGTAGCAAAATTCCAGCAATGGATCCTAGAGAAGGATGAAGCTGAAAGTAGATTATGACACATTAGAAATTTTATTGGTTTGCGAAGTATTATTCACTTAGAGTTGATCAAGCATGATAGAGCAGAATTGGTAGAATTCATGTACTTGCTAGGTGGCTATCAAATATTAGGCTTTGACACGGTGGCTCATACCTGTAATCCTTGCACTCTAGAAGACCAAGACAGGTAGATTGCTTGAGCTCAGGAGTTCGAGACCAGCCTTAGCATGAGTGAGACTCCATCTCTACTAAAGAGCGTTGGTGCAGGTGCCTGTAGTCTCAGCTACTCAAGAGGCTGAGGCAAGAGGATCACTTGAGCCCAGGAGTTTGAGGTTGCTGTGAGCCATGACACCACAGAACTCTACTAAGGGTGACACAATGAGAC
>NW_003852410.1:27532035-27579327 GCF_000181295.1 Otolemur garnettii
AAAAAAAAAAAAAAAAAAAAAAAAAAAAAGAAAAGAAAAGAAAAGAAAAGAAAAAATTAGGCCCTAAAATAGGGGAAAGGAACTTAGATATCATTCTTCTTTTTGCAGATAAGGTTGTAAAGAAGGGAAATTGATTAGCTCAGTCCTGTGGTATCAGAAGCCTCATTAGCACCTCAGGGAGTACCCACAATCTCGTATCTCTGCCTTGATTGTCTTAACATAGTATGGTCTTCTCCTATGTTCCTAATACCTCCCATAATGCCCAGATTCTATCTTGCCTATGTTAAACGTGGCCAGTTCTTTCTTTCAATCATTTTCCCACAATATGTTCTGTAGGTCACCCACTATCTTTGTCACCTTCCGGATGTCATACAGTCTGATAGTAAAGGCTTTAAAGTGTATATATAAGGAGCAGCAAGATGCTGAATAAGCCTTCAGTACAATAAAAAATTATTGGAATCTTTGACTCAAATTAAGGCAGTGGAATTATTGTGCATCGGAATATTGTTTTGTCATCTATGTCTGTTGTCTCTTGTTCAAAGTCCAAGAGTAATTTTCTTCTACTCCTTTCCCAATATAGGAAAAATTATAGGTTACCTGCTCAAAGTTCTCTTAGATTTCTTCTTAATCTTTGAGTAGTCTTTTGTGTTTTTATTTAAATAAAACTCTTCCTAATATTCTTATAACTGACCCTGAATGTTCTGGAAATTTATATACCTTAAAAACATAACAGAAACATGGAAATTTATATACCTTAAAAACATAACAGAAACATAAACTCAAAGGCATCCTGGGGGGTACTTTTAGGAGTAATTATAACATTGTGTACTTTTCTGTCTTAATCTTTTGACATTAGCTCTCTCCCTGATACCACTTCCCCTGTCCCCAATCAAAGCTGGAAATAGGTTACATTTGGAACATTCCTCTCTCAAGGCCCACAATTAAATGACAGTGAAGTGAGATGGTAATTGTCCAATTCCAGTGCTTCTCTAGATTCCCTGGTCCAGAACATTTCCAACTGCTGGTCATGACTCATTCGTGGATTATAAATTCAATTTAGTATTTCTCAACTTAAAAAATAAAGTTTTACAGATTAGGTGATACAGAAAGCATCACATATAGTGTTGTTTTATCATAATTTAATGACAGCTCTCTGTATGTCCTCACCCAATAAAATGAGTAATCACAGAAATGAAGATGAACTCTTGACCCAGAGTAACTTACAGTATCTGGCTTTCCTTGGCCCACTACCAAAGTCACTGTATTTGCTCTTCTTTTGCATAGGAATAAGGAAGCACCAGGCCTTTCACTGCTAACAATAGCACAGTTCTACTGACAACTCCTTTAGAAAACAATACCTTAAACTGAATTTTCTGAAAAGTAGTAAATATTTTAGACTACCACATTCTACATTACCCAAGAGGGAAATATTTTAATGATCTCATGCTCCACATGGTTAAAATTTATAGTTTAAATTTTGTTCTCTGCAGTACTACTCCTGTAGATTATTAATAAACTTTCATTCCTTGTGAGACAATTTGTTACCTTTACACCAGTGCAAATGCATTTTTCAGTAATTCTCTGGAATTATTCCATTTAAATAAGGAAGAAATTGCCAAAAGGATAGAAAGAGAGATTGAGAAATCGAAACTTGGCTAGTTATAAAATGGTACCAGAACTAGACTGCCTCCCTTGGGTTTTTCCCATAACCATAAGTTGACAGTGATGGTGTTTTGCAGGTGGGTCTTGGACAGACAAAAAGGAAACGAGCGCATCCTCAGTCCTAATGAACGTGCTGAGCCTGTTATGTGTTCAGGCAGTCTCCCTGGAATACCAGTAGAAGAAAATTAAATCAGCTCACGACAGCTATCTTGCAAATCTCACCTGGGAAGGTATGCATGCGGTAGGACAGGCACTGCTTAACATTAATCAGCCTCCTGAAGTCATTACATTCATGAGGAAATGTAATTCACATGTGATTACTTTTTAATTTACTCTGTAATCACATTCCAAGTGAGCGGGCCAAGCTTAAAATGAAATTTAAAAGTCAAATACTGCTTTGTATTAGGAATTCACAATTTTTATATGCACTTAGGTTAATAAAGATTTTACAATAACCATTTGTGACTGAGCATATGATAATTTTTTGATGAAAGTTAGTGCCATACCTTAGATAAGATATATTTGATTTCCCTCCAAGTACTGAACTGGACTGGAGAGTCTCAGAACTCTGTGCTGAATTTCTGCCTCATCTAAACTTTATTTGAAAAGAGAGAGAAGAAAAAAAAACTGTCCAAATGTTCCTCAATCCCAGATCTGAATTTGCAATGAACTAATGTATTTTTAATTCCTGCCATGCCTGTAAGGCACATCCATTTATTTTATCCATCATCAGAAAGTGTACACAGAACCTCATAATGACTGACTTGAGCTCATCAATGGGGAAAGCCAGGGCCTGCGGTAAGAATCTTCCTCCAGCAACTTTGTCTTTCAAGTTTATGAAGTTACAAAGATGCTGTCTTCCGTTCATGGGAGCCTTGAAACTAAGGCTTCAAAAGCCCAGGACCAGCTAGTTTTGGGTGGTAGTGGGTAGATTTGTATTTTGCTTTATAAGCCACAACTAAGGCCAATGGAGAGAAATGTACAAAGGATTTAGACTTCCAATCAATACAAAGATGATTTTTTTTTGCTCAGATGTACTAAGATCTCCTTCCCAGGAAAGATAGAAAAGCTGGATTCCATTTTCCAGGGATGGTGCAGAGTATTGTCAAACTTCAGTTATTAGTATTGAAATTTAAAAAATTTGTAATAATCTTATGCTAATTTTACTATTATTTACTTTAGTTTAACTCTCTTTATTTTAGCTATAGAGCCACCTTGGCCTGTTCTGAGCCAATGCTGTTTAATAGAATTATAATTCAAGGCCCACAAGAGATTTTGTAGTTGTCAAATTAAAGGCAGGAAAAAGAAGCAGGAGAAATTAATTAAAATATATTTTATGTATCATACCATATCCTCATTATTATTTCAATGTGTAGTCAATATAAAATATTGTAAATGAAATATCTTCCCTCTTTCATACTACACTTTGAAACCCTCTGTGTATTTTATACTTTTAGCTCATCTCAGTTTGGACTAGTCACATTTCAAGTGCTCAAGAGTCTTATATGGCTAGTGACTACTCTACAGGGTAGAGTAGTTCTCAGCAATGCTGTTTATGAAGTCATGACTTTGAGATGCTGGTTATATATTCTTAAATGCATATTCAATAAATACATGGCTTTTCAAATTTTGGAATTTGCTTTACTATGTGAATATGTATCATATGGGGAGCACTGAATTAATAAATAGTTCTTTATTTACCTATTTATGTGTTTGAAGCAAAGTGATCCACATGATGGGTAGTGTTTATGTGCATAGGGCTCTGCAGGGCTATATGTACTTACCCGTAGGCCCCAGCATACAATCTATAATGCATCTTTTTTCCCCCACAAAAACAATTGAGTTCAAGGAATGAGACTAATGTAATCCTGTTTTATGTATTTTTTTACTCCTAAAATATTTACTATACAAAAGTACACATATATCGTTGTACATACCATGCATATAGCATAGACACATGTTATATATGTGTATGTATATGTGTGTCAAAAATTTACAGCCATTGCTGCTTCTATCTCACTTAGGGCCTATGTGTGATGTTTAACCCACTTTGGTGGGCAGAACAATGGTTGCTCAAAGACGTGTACATTCTGAACCCCAGAACATGTAAATGCTACCTTGGATAGCAAAGGAAACTTTCAGATGTGATTAAATTAAGGGTTTTGAGATGCTGAGATTATTTTGGACTATTAATATAGGGGGCCTTATAAATGAAGGAGAGCAAGGGTCAGAGAAGGAGGTGTGATGAAGTAAGCAGAGGTCGAACTGATGCAAAGTGAGCAGGACTTGACCTGCTGGGGCTTGCTTTGAGGGTGTGGGAAGGTGCTGTGAGCCAAGGAATGTGGGAGGCTTCCTGAGGCTGGACAGGGCAAGAAATGAATTGTCACCTAGAGCCTCCAGAAGGAACACAGCACTGCTGACATCTTGGTCTTAGTGCAGTGAGGCCCATTTCAAACTTTCAGTTCCTAAAATGATAGGATAAACTTTTGTTGTTTGAAGCCACAAAGTCTGTGGTAATGCATGAGAGCAGTGGTAGGAAGCTAGCACAGGCACACACATCCTGAGTGACTGGATGGCAAAAAGGCATCACTTTCAACTTGAAAAGAAAGCCTATTCTGTGACCCCCAAGTCAAGAACCTCTCTTTCTGAGAAAACGTTTTAAACTTCTGTGGCTGAGTTGGGGTTTCTAATTTTTTCCCCCATGTTCTTAGTGTTAGACTTTGAGCTGGAATATATCACATTCTGATGCAGTGCTCTATGGGAACACCTGATGCAGTTGTGTGTGTGAGCGCCTGTGTCCCCACTATACACTGTCTGCCTGATGCAGTCATATATGTGAGACCCTGTGTCCCTACCACTAACTGTCTGCCTGATGCAGTCCCGTATGTTAGCCCTGTGTCCCCACCACTAGCCTGTCTGCCTAATGCAGGCCTGTATGTTAGCCCTGTGTCCCCACCACTAGCCTGTCTGCCTGATGCAGTCCTGTGGGTGAGCACCTGTGTCCCTATTACTTTCTTCAGGGCCAGGATCTCGCATCCCCATAGTCATCCCTTAATCAGCCCGAGAAGTATTTGATCATGTATGTGGGTGCCTCTAGACTTAGAGCCAATGTTTTTATTAAGTAGCCTGTCAAGATCATGGTCTCCTGGCTGTGCATGTTTCCTCTTTTCCACCTTGTCCATGCTCCCTGTGTTGGGCGGTTGTCCATTTGCTTTCTGAAGTTGTCTGAGACTGTCTTAGGAACTGGCTTTGGAAACCCTTTAACCATCTAAATCATGATAGTGTTTTTGTTTTCTTTCTTTTCTTTTTTTTTTTTAAAGAAGTTCATTACCATTTTGCTTATTATTCCTGGGAAATTGATGGGAAATCTTATTGTTAACTTTTCTGTCTCCTTGGAAAGCCATGTGGCTATGGCATTTGTGACCTGGACATTGGCTGTCAGGATGCCTTGAAACCTAAGGGTACTGAGCCCTGCTATGATCTACAGTCTGTTCTCACCTGCAATGCTACTTCACCTGGGCAGTGATGGGACTCTCACCTGCTTTTGGATTTGGCACGGATGATGATAATTCTTGCAAAGGGTCTAAGTGCATTCTAAGTTCATACTTTTGAAGTGAACATTGTTAATTATACTTCTCATGGTTGAGGATTTGAAACTTTGAAGAATCTTTCCTGTTAAGTGCAGTGAAGCTACAATTCTACCTTTGAAGCACCATGTCATTCATTTAGTTTTTAGTAGCATTACCTCAGTGTCATTTAGAATTAATGATTAAAAATACAGTTGAAATGTTCTTTCACTGACAGTAGAAGCAATGGACCATTTGCTTTTGGAGGAATTTGTGTCATTCAAAATTATAGAGTTCACGTAAAATATAGGGTGTCTATAAAGGTCATGTGCAATTTAAAATAATTGTCTATTTAAAATTGCACATGAACTTTATGGATACCCTGTATAAATAACTTTTTGAAAAAGCTTCTTTGAGCTTCTTTGATTGTAGTTAGCATAAGTCAAAACCAGGCATGAGTCGTGCAGCTTGTAGTTTTCATCAGTTCTGCTCTCACAGGTGATGGTGGTGGAATCATTTGAGGAGGTAGAAAGTTAGGACTCAGAGTGTAGGGTGAAATGCAAAGGCATGTACAGAAATTGAGATTCTGAGTAGATAAGCAGCATGTAGGATAAAGATGTCAAACATTTGACCCAGGTCACTGCTTCCCTGTAGCTCAGGGGTCAAATGTGGACATTTTGGAAACATTTGAGCTTGGAAATCTCAATCACTTAGCTGACTGACTTTGGAATCCTCTGATCAGAGGTAACGTCTAAATTGACCAGACCTGGCCATTACATGACTTGCTGTTCAGAAGTTTTGTTTGTTTCTTTTCTTTTTAAATCTAGAAGTTGAAAGAATACGGACTAAGGCAGTATTGTTCAGGCAAGTAGAAGGCAGATTGTTCCCAAATTTGTAGTGTCAGGAATCTGGAAGGCAGAGGGCCACCAGCAAAATCAGCAATGATGCCAATGTTACTCTTATGGAAGCTACACTTTGGGTAGCAAGGGTAGATAATTGGGTCAAGGCACCAGTGCCAAGCATACATGCTCTCAAGCTAGATTCTTATTTCCACCAGGTCCTCCTAAGTGAGATAGAGGCCACTTAGAGTTTAGGTCTCAGAGAGTGAGCCTGTAAAAAGATGCAGGAAATTGTTTGCTCCTAAGTAGAGGGATTTGACTATTTGCAGAAATAATGTCATGATGTTCCCAGGAGCCAAAACACTTCATATTCTGCATTTATATTCAAATCACTCAGAATTGTTCTGGTCTTTCTTTTTTCCCAGAATGTTTTCCTTTTTCCCCTTGTATGTGGAAGTGGATGGTATATGCTGAGTTCCCTCCTTGCACCACTCCTTTCGGTTGCCTTTTTTTCCTGAAAACATTCTTCCTGTTCTCTGCAGACAGTTCTCTCAAGAGCCTTCAATTGAATATAATCAATGGCCAAACAAAACAAAACAAAACAAAAATAAACCAACCACCTGGCTTAATTTAACCAGAAAAGGTATAGGTGTCCTAGCGGCAGCTCTAGGATTTTAGTATGCTAAGAGAACTACTCTAATATGATTACCTTTCCCAAGTCCCCACTGGCCATCGTTGGCACCTACACTGAACATATTGTTAGGTCACAAGGGTATCTCTAAGGGATCCACGAGCTAAGCTTTGTGTGTAGCTGGAGTAAGATCTGGAATACCATCCAAAATTCAGGCAGCTACTCTAGTCCAATCTGTCTGTCTTTTACATGTTTTCTTACTTCTTCTCTTTGTGTACAAACTCACTGCCCCAGCCTTTTCCTGCATAGGCTGGAAAAGAAGAAAGTGACTTAGTTAATTGTGCATGTAGTTCCATTTTGTCCTTTTCTTTTCTACTTCCAAATGCCCTAGAGAGGCCAAGGTTCAACTGAACCTCTGCATGAGTTGTGCCTACTCCTGGTCAGGTGCCAACCCCTGATCAGGTATCCACCCACAGAGCAGAGATGGAATCATGGAGCGGGAACTCCTCCACACCAATTTGGGAGGTGTGCTCTCTGCTGGCCTTCAAAAAAGGCATTAGCAGACTGGGTGCTGTGGCTCACTCTTGTAATCCTAGCACTCTGGGAGGCCAGAATCACCTGAGTTCACAGGTTCAAGACCAGCCTGAGCCAGAGCCAGACCCTGTCTACAAAAATAGCAGAGGGTTGTGGCAGGTACAAGTAGTCTCAGCAACTTGGAAGGCTGAGGTAAGAGGATCACTTGAGCCCAAGAATTTGAGGTTGCTGTGATTTGAGGTTGCTTGAGGAGCTATGATGCCATCTCATTCTACCCAGGGTGACAAAGTGAGACTCTGTCTCAAAACAAACAAACAAACAAACAGAAGAAACCCCAAAGGGCATTTGCCACACCCTGGGGTCTCCGGCTCCAGCACTTCTGCTGAGTGTCAAACTTGCATCTCTATTTGTTGCCTTAGGACTTAACAGCAGTAGATTTACTATAGATCTATCTTTTAAGGGTTATTCAACTTTTGACTGTCTGTTTTTAATCTTGTGGTAGGGTTTTTTGTTTGTTAGTTTGTATCAAACTTTTTATTTTTTAAATGTAATTGGATTTGTTAGTCTTGTCTTTTATCTTTCTCCCACTGTAAAAATGTTTAAAAATTACTTTATTCTTTGGAAGCTTTTATTACTTTTCTGTCTTTAATGCTTTATGTTTTAAATTAAACATTTTCAATTTTTAACTTATTTGGGATAAGGTATGAGGTGGGGGTTCAAATATATTCTTTCCAAAGTCTTCATTTTCCCAAAGCCATTTGTTGATTAATTATTCTTGCCCCTGTGGATTTGAAATGTCATTAAAAATAGACTTTTCTATGTGTGGGGGTCTATTTTGGTGGAGGGAGTCGTATGTAAGTGTAATACTATTTTAATCACTTTATTTTATAATATGTTTTTGCATGTGAGCCAAACAAATTTCCTATCAATAGACTTAAAGTACTGTCTTTCCCTTTTCTGGCTAGAGAGATTGAGATGGTTCATTGGTGACAATCTGACCGTCCCCATGGACCAAGCCAAAGAACAGGTGGTTATTAAGGTGGGGCACTGTCTAATGCATCCCTTTTCTTCCAACTTCTCATAAGGCAGGTTATTTAAACATTGTTTGTCTAGGCTTACATTCTGTTTTTAACTATTATCCCTTTGGTTTGCTGGCATTGGTATCAGGCAGTGTATGCCACTGTTTTTTTACTGTTTTGTTTTCTAGTTCATCCCTGGCTGACTCTTTGTATGAAGCAAACTTTTTTTTTTTTTTTTTTTTTTGAGACAGAGCCCCAAGCTGTCCCCCTGGGTAGAAGCCTTGGGAAGACCCTACCTCCTGGAAACAAAGTGGATTCTCAGTGAAGTTTTCATTGCTTGAAAGGGCCTTCCAATCATAGCAAAAAGCTAAAACTTCAAAAATCTCCCTTAATATTTTTACCATAACTGTCTTTTGCCTGCTTTTAAAGTCGTATGTACATCGTATTTGACCTTTTTTCATCTTTTTTCTTTTAGATTTTTCTTTATTTCTGGCCTAATTCCATCCTTTGGCTATTAGCCATTTCAATGTGTCCTTTCTGAGCAAACTGTCACACCCATCTCCAAAAAGCAGCTCTCACTGTTCTAAAGAAAACAAAAATAGCAGAGCAAGATGAGAATGTGGGACATTATTTCAGTTCTGTGATGTCATCAGTCAATCAGAATCCAAATTTTCAAGTGTTGTTTCCTGGTCTGTTTTAGATCGTGGTATTTTAACTGGTTGGCTTCTGTATTATGTGTTAGAATCATGATTTTCTTTTCAAAATAGTTTTTTCCCCACTGAAAAGTAGGTGACTTAAAAGAAACATATTTCAAAGCTGAGAGCCATCATTAACTGGCCTAAGTGGGAGTCAGATGGATCCCTAGGGAAGAGCTTGTCTTTTGGTCATTTTTCTCCCTTTGAAGTTTGGAGCAGTAGCCGCTCAGGGCATACGTGGCTTCCACCTCTAATTAGCAGTTTTGCTGAACAAATGCCGGATTTTTCAGGAACTTAACCAATAACTCCCAAGAATATAGAGTATTTTAGAGTTTAACTTTCATCTGAACAACTTTTTTGGTCCTTACCAGAGTAGTTATTTTTTTGAAATGGAAAATTGTGGGTAAATGTCAAAAGAGCAGAAAAACTATTCATGTCATTTCTAAAACATTCCCATTCAGTTAATACCAAGCTCAACCAAATGTAGTCAATTCAGTCATGACTGCATTAATAGGTAGGCTGTCGAGGCTGGTTTTTATAAGCCATGTCTTGCAAGAAAGGTATCAACTGAAAGGATCCAGAAAGTTCATTTTTCTGCAGTTGTTTACACCCTACTTGCAAAAAGGAAAGAAGGAAAAAGGGAAGAGCAGAGTCATAGCATTCAGCAAACTTGCCCCGAAATCTGAAACTAAAAGCCTAAATGATTGATTGTGGAAAGATTTTAGTAAATGATACCCAAATTAAAACATTAAGTGAGTGACTTTAAGTAAAATTATATTGCCACGTGCACTTTATTCACTGCAAAGAAATTTTAAAAATGAGATGAATAATACAAAAAATAAGCCCTAAGATCTAGTTAGGTAATGCAAGCTTTTCTTTTCTTTTGTCTTATTTTCCCACCCTCAGCTTCTAAATTGAACAGCTGTCAAATTTTTTTTTTCCCTTTCATTTCTTTAACTTGTCAGAGGAAAAAGGTCAGACTGATCACCAGCTCTACTTTTTAACAGACAGCAGCCTGTAATTGAGAGTAATTCCTCTGCAATTTTGTAGGCAGGGGCTGTTTCAGGCTGGCTTTCAAAAGCTAGGTGGAGAGAGAAATGCTGGTATTCTGTAAGTGAATCAACTTTATTCACTGGGCCGCAGATCATTTCTGATTTTTACTGAAATGTAGAAAGCTGCAGTGCTCACATTAGTGTCCTTCTTTTCTGTGAATAGAGGTGTAATCTATTTTTAACATCTACTGGGGTGCCCCATAGGTAAAAAAAAAAAAATTGCTTTGTGAGAGGTAGCCCAGAAATGTCTCATTTTGAAGTTCTGCATTCTTAAGAGCACAAAACACTTTATTATTATTTCTTTCTCTGAGAAGTTTGTATCCCTGCTCAAGATTTAGCTTGAAATGAAAATCATGCATGTTTGTCTTTAATAGAATTAGATGCAGTGGTTTGCATCAGAGTGTGGCATATATTATGATATAATGTAAAGATTTTTAGAAGTTGTTGAATTGATTTCTTTATAGTGATAGTTGCTATCAAATGTTGAAGGATGAAATAAAGGCACCCCTTAACTCATACGAAACTTTGTAAAATCTGTATCCAAAGCTTTTGCTTCTCATTAAGGGCTTTGTGTTTGAGGCAAGGCTCAAAGTAGAAGGAATCAATCAGAAGAAAACACACAGTGAATTCAATTCAAACTCCTTACTTAGAAGTCTTTTACTTAGAAGAAAACCCCCCAAATATCATCTTATGGGATAGAAACGTGTTAGCATCTACAAAGTAATGTGTTTGTTTTTCCCAAGTAAGACAGTGCAGTAGAAGAAGAGAAAGCTAGGAAATCAGGTAGAGGTATATGAATTTGAAGGAACTAAATCCTGTTTGCCTTTAATGTAATAATGATTAAAAAAAGAAATAGTCAAGATTCCTTAGTTCATAGACACCTGTAATAATCTGACATTCAGCAGGCCATGCCATGTTGGAAACAGTCCTGATGAAAGGTATAAATGGTCCAGGTCATATCATTAGTTATGGAAGATGTGCTTGGATTCTATGATACTCTCTGTAATACAGATGCATCATTTCGGAAATATATGAGATCGTTTCACAGGTCACTTTGAACAACCTTTCTTTTCATTATTCTCATCTAATAAGCATTCAGCCTGGAACCATAATATATAAAAATCCCTAAATAAATAAGTAGAATTGTGATTTTTAAAAGCATAGTTTGAACTACAAAATGCTTCCCAGCTATGATCAGTAAGCCTGAATTATGTCACACTTAGAGGCAGAGATGCAAATGAATGAATTAAATTAGGAACACAATTCTCTCCTTAAATCAGCATTTTTGACTGTCAGAACCTGGGCTAGAGTGCATTATTCTTAATAGACTGTGATTTGTATTGAAATAGGACAATAAATCTGTTTATTGAAATTTATTTGTCGCTTGTTGTTTGGTTGTTCTGGCTTCGTGCGTGAGCAGGGTGAATGTAATAGGTAGGGCTAGTGATTCAGCACAGGGCCATTTCTGTAAGTGATCACGCACTCTCTAGACCGAAAACTGATTACCACAGAGATGGCATCACATGTTCCCTATTCATGATTTTACATTGCAGTGATTCACAGGAAACCTTTGAAGGCTTCTAAGGGCACCAGAAATGGAATAATGTAAGAGTTTCTCTTTCTTGACCTAATTAAAAAAAAAATGCTTACATCTTTGGGTCCTCAGAGGACATCCTCTTTTCTGCACATCAGTCTCAACCACTTTAATTCTGTATTTTCTGTGGTGATTTCATCTATCTTTCTTCTCACTCTTATTTGTGTAGCCAATCTCATGACAGGCTTATAACATGTTAATTCCAAGTTAACATTAGGTATATCACATTTCACAGGCTGACTCCAGCTAGAGGTGTTCATTTCATGTTCCCGGGCTATCATGGGCAAATACGCTGAAGAAAAATTGTAAATGAATCACAGTCTATTCCATTTGACACCCCATAAACCCCTCTGAAAGACAAAACATTGCTCTTAGCTTGTCTTGGTTTGTGTGTTTTCAGCAGGCTTTAATCATGATCTCTTCCACTTTTTATAAAATATGCCTCAACCTTCTGTAGATATGAACTAGTGAAGTACAACATAATAACATAATTTTAATAAGAAATACACATCAGGCAAAGTTTGAATAGAAAGTCCCCGTAAGAGTTAAAATATCTGAAGCATCTTAATTTGAGAGAGTGTAAATGTAGGGAGGAAATGAAGAGATGGTCCTATTTGTTTAAAAAAAATCACATAATCCATCTATAAAGTTCATGAGTGGGTACTTTCTACTCTTTTCATGGCTCTTCTGCCCTAATTTCTCTTCCCCAACCTTAACATTATCAATCTATACCTCTCTCCTTGCTACCAGAGCTAATGAGATAATCCTAGCAGAGGATTAATCAGAGGTTATGAACAATTTAGGAGAGGCAGGGTGTTCTGTGTACAGCCTACCTCCATTATGATGATGTAATGCTCTTGGTCTAACCTGCATACGCAATGGTGATGACACTCACCTACCATTATCGAGTTGCCTTTGGCTTAAAGTTGAACCTTCCTATTTTCTTAGGTTTTTACCAATGCTAAGCACTTTTTAAAAACAATTGGCTAACTCACATAAATTATGTAAATCGATCTTTGACAAGGGCAAAAACAGAAATAAATGGAGAAAGGATAGTCTTTTCAACAGATAGTTGTACAACAATTGAACATCTGATGCAAAAATAAGAATCTAGAAATAGACCTAGAGTATGTCACAAACATTAGTTCAAATGAATAATACACCTAAATGTAAATGTACAAAACTATAAAATCTAGATGAAAACATAGAAAAAATATAGGTACAATTTTAGATGTGGTGATGTGTTTAACATGAAAGAAAAATTGATAAGTTGGATTTTATTAAAATTGAAAACTTAAGCTCTGTGTAAGATAGACACTATTAAGAGAATAAAAAGACAAGCCACAAACTGGGAGGTCACAAAACACAAATGGGATAAAGGACTTGTCACCATAATGACAGAAGAACCCTCACAACTAAAAATTAATAAAACAAATAAGCTAATTTAAAAGTTGAGAAAAGATATATATATCACTAAAGAAGAAATAGAGATGAAAAATACACATATGAAAAGATGTTCAATATCATATGTTGGTAGAAAATTGCAAAGTAAAACAGCAAGTTAATACCACAAACCTATTAGAATAGCTACATCTAAAAACAAGACAAAACAAAAAACCTCTTACTATGTTAATAGGGAGGATGTGGATCAAAGAAACTCTCACATATTGCTTATGAGAGTGTAAAATAGTACACACATTTTGGAAGATAGTTTTGTAATTTCTTACATTAAACATAATTTTGCCAAACAGCTCAGCAATCATGTTCCTAGGTATTTACCTAACAGACAGGAAAACTTATGACCTTGCAGAAACCTACCCAGGATTGTTTATCCCAGCTTTATTCGTAATTACCTAAACCTAGAAACAACCAAGATGTCCTTCCAAAGGTACATCTGTATGATGGAGAACTAGTCAGCAATAAAAGTCATTTAGAACATCAGTGGACCCCAGGATGGAATGCAGAATTTCACCAAAGAATCTAACTGCATTATGAGCATATGAAACAACCTCACTAAAAGGAGTGGAAGAAATGTTGATAAGTAACTTTGGAAGTGAATGGAGTCTAAAAGATTAAAGGCAAAATGGACTGTACACAGTACTATAATCTAGGAGATAAAGTTGTTTCTCTTGGGGCTATACTTATAAAACTGCTATGTACCTATACTGAAATTGAATGATTACACAAATGTCTGGTGGATGTTGGGAGGCAGCTTGTATGCTTTTGGGGCTGGAGGCTACAAAAAAGCAAGGGGAGAAGACTGGAATGATCCATGTAGTAATGAATTAGAGACATCCAACTCTAATTAGCTTTATATAGAAACCAATTGTTCCATACAAGGCTATTTATAGATATGTGTACATACATGAGACAGCACACAGCCATATACTTCCTTGCTCTGTCAGCTGAGAGAGCCCAGAAACAGTGATACTCTGGGAGCAACAAGTGTACCTAACACTCACATCTTGATTTCTAAGGCCATTTTCCAATAAAAGGAACCAACATCCTTGGAGAGATGACAAATTCTAGAACTGGGGCTGGAAATATACCTGATGAGCCTGAAACATCTTACAGTGCCAAAAAAATAATAAAGTGCTTAAAAAACAAAGAAAACAAAATGAATCCATATGAATAAGGGTATATTGAAGAGACACAGGAGCCAAATCAAAGAACTCTAGAGAGCCAATGATGGATCACTTCAAGCAACAAAATACATTTGGTTATTATCCTAAACATAAAATATATATCTTAGATTAAATAGGGATATAAGTAAATTATTGAATAAATAAATGGGGAGAATAGACAAATCGGTGCAGCAGAATTCCAGATAATTTATGTAGCTATTCCTCTTCCACCAAGGATGGAACATAACTCCCAGCCCTTAAATGTGGGATATACATGGTGTCTTTGCCCAAAAAATACTGTTTGGAAAAGGGGAGAAAAAGAGTAACTCTAGAGTGGAGATGTCTGTCAAACACCACTTCAACCAAATGATCAAGGTTAACATCAACAATGATAAGTTAGGTTGACGACATGCACCCTTGATATAGTGTGTGACACTTTATCTTTAAGGTGCTCCTCCCAAAGAACCACAATCAGAGTCTAATCATGAGAAAGATATCAGACAAACCTCAGCTGAGGGACATAAGAAAGAAGGGAAGTCTGATAAACTGTCACAACCAAGAAGAACCTCAAGAGACATAGTAAGTCAATGTTAATGCATTTTAGGTGGGATCCTGGAATAAATAGGGATATTGGGTTAAAATTAAGAATATCTGAATAAAGGGGGAACTTTAGTTAATAATAATTCTAGCCCAATAACTGTGACACTCATACCCTAAATAGATGTGAATAATGGTAGAATTTGAATGTGGGATATATGGGAACTCTGTACTTTCTTCATATTTTTTTCCATAGTTTTAAAACTATTCTAAAATGTTTAATTTAAAAAGAAAAAAAATAACATAGTTGGCTAGCATCAGGATCTGGTCCTGGAAGAGAAGGTTTTTCTGTGTAAAACTTATTGGCTCAAATACAGAGTAGACAAAGATGGGCCTGGTTTTGAAGGGGTGTTTTGTTGGAAGAGAGGGTTAGTAACATTTAAGTAATATTGTTGTTCAAACTGGATGCTGTCAAGTTTTGAAGAAAGTGTGACATAGGACACTTGAGCCTTTCATGTGATTTTTAGTGAGTCTCCAGAGCATCTGTGGATTGTCTAAGTACCTGATTTGATTAAAAGACAGTATCAAGTAAGCAAAATATTCCCAAACAATCTTCCTTCCTCCTAATGTTTTTAGATTGTTTACCTGGTGGTGTTGAAGGTGATAGTTTAGAGGAAAGGATGTGTCAGATAAAGAACTATGTACTCTCCCCTCCCCCCAGGAAATGAGGAGAAAAGTAGTCATACAGAGGGAGCACTCCATTATTTTCTTTGACTTTAATTTTCTGGGTTTTATTACCCCCTCACATTTATAGAAATGGTAAGGAGGATCTAATGACTCTACTGGGCAAGTTTAAAAAAAATGGAAAGGAAGACACTAAAGATTTTGCCTATTTAGATGCAGCTAAATATGAATGAGAACAATCTGCTGACATGTCTTAACACTATTTAAAGGTGCTAATAGGCACTGCTGTCATAGAACTGATGCATCATGGAGTCATCGGCTTCTGGTTTATTATAGGAATGGTTCATGCTGCCTTGTGAGCCCAACTAAGGAAAGTGTTTCTTCCTGTCAGTGAGGATATTGTTCTTGCATCTATGCCCTTATGTATTTCAGAAGTTTTTTTTCCATAGCTGCATGTATTAGAGGGTTACATGTATGTATAGATTGCTAAGATTTATGCATGTGAGGGGAAATAACAGCAACTGGGAACAATGGAAGGCTAAGTATCAAGGGTTGGACATATCTCAAGTTCCTTTTGGAGTAAGATAGCCAATAAATGAATAAATACCAATTAAATTATTTGAAGGAAATAACTGTCAAAAGGAGATAATACGATAATATTTGGAAGAGTACAAAGAGCTATAGAAATAAAGAAATGCTTTGGGACCTTTTAACATATCTATATGAGACCGAATGACACTCTATGAGGCTTTGAGTTTAATTTTCATTATTACCCAAACTTTGTGCTTACTAAACATGTCTTTACTAGCTGTGTGGACTTTGCTCCTCTTTTCTATGCCATGGGTAACAGGGTTGATTGTGACATCAGACTTGACTTTGATCCCAGCCTATCAGTTATTTGTCCTTGTGATGCTCCTTCACCTTTCTGAACCTAGGTGTCACCATCTGTAAAATGAGGACAATAAGTTTAGAACCATTGGAGAGATTAATGGTAATATTCATAGGGTACTTTATTTTGTAACTTCTGCTTGGTAATGGCAGTCTATCTTGTGATAGTTTAAATGGGCTGTACTTTCTTCCTAAACTCCATTTTAAAATAGGAAATACACACTACTCACAGCATTAGATAGATCATTGAGATGAAATCAACAGAGAAATGTTGGACTTAAATTGGACTTTAGACCAAACGGACCTAGCAGACATTTACAGATAACTCTACCCAACAACTTCAGAATATACACTTTTTTCACCAGCACATGGAATAGTCTCTAAGATAAACCTTATGGAGGTCACAATACAAACTTCAACAAATTTTTAAAAATTGAAATCATATCAAGTATCTTTTCACACCACATTGGAATAAAACTAGAAATCAAAGCCAATATAAACTCTCAAGTCCACCCAGAGTCATGGAAATTAAACAACTTGCTGCTCAATGATCCTTGTGTCAATGATAAAATTAAATTGGAAGTCAAAAGATTCTTCAAGCTTAACAAGAAAAGGGGACACAAGTTTTCAAAATCTGTGGAATATAGTAAAGGCAGTAGTCAGGGGGAAAAGTTATAGCCTTGAGCATAACTAAATAAAATGGAAACCCAAAACAACAACAAAAATGATTCTTTGAAAAGATAAACAAAATCAATGACTACTAGCCAGATTGATCAGCAATAGAAGAGAAAGAACTCTGTCCAGCAACAAAAGAGGAGGTATGATAACAGATACCACAGAAATACAAAATGTTACTATGAGGACTACAAAATCTCTATGCACATAGACTAGAAAACCTAGAGAAAATGGACATATTCCTAAACACACAATCTCTCAACCCCGAATCAGAAAGAAATAGAAATCTTGAACAGACTGATAATTAGCAGTCAGATTGAGACAAAATACAATATCTCTGAATTAAATAAAGTCCGGGCTCAGACAGATTCCCAGACAAATTATGCCAGACATACAAAAACAATGGGCACTGGTCCTACAGAAATAGCTGCATAACATCAAGAACACCATAAATTATTTTATACAGCCTGTATTACCTGAATAGAAAAGCCAAGAAAAGACACAACTTCACTAACAAAACACGCTGCAGACCAATATCCCTTAAGGACATTGGCACAAAAATTATCAACAAGATGCTAGCAAACTTACCCCACAATTGCATTAATGTACACAGCTATGATTTAATAAAAATTAAAGATGCTAGCAAACTGAATTCAGCAGCACATTCAAAAGATAATTCACCATAATTAAGTGGATTTCCTCCCAGGGATACAAGGATGGTTTGACACTTACAAATTAATCAATGTGATTCACCCAATAAACAGAAGCAAAAATAAAGGGCATATGATGATCATCTTGGTAGATGCAAAAAAAAAAAGCCTGTGATAAAATCCTGCATCCTTTGGTGATAAAAACTCTCAACAAACTAGGCCAGAAAGAACATACCTCAGAATTATACAAGCCATATGCAACAAACCAATAACCAACATCGTATTAAATGGGCAAAAGTTGAAATTCTTCCCTCTAAGAACTGGAATATGCACTGGGGAAGAGATACCCTTTTCAACGAATTATTGTGGGAGAATCGGATTACCACGTGCAGAAGACTGAACCCTGGACCCTAATCTCTAACCACATACACGTAGTGACTCTGAAAGGATGAAAGACTTGAATGTACAACTTGAAGCTATAAAATTACTAGAAGAACCCCCAGGGAAAACTCTTCTGGATATTGGTCTAGCCAAAAAAAATTATGAGTTAAAACCTCAAAAGCACAGGCAATAAAACCAAAAACAGACAAGTGGGATTTTTTAAAAAGCTGTTGCATAGTAAAAGAAATGATTAACAAAGTGAACAGCCAACCTGCAGAATGGGAGAAAATATTTGAAAACTATGCATCTGACAGGGTACTAACATTCAGAATACACAAAAAACTCAACTAAAAAAGGAAATAAGAATTTCCATTCAAGTGTGAATAAAGGACATAAGCAGATGATAGTTTTCAAAAGAAGACATACAAACAAGCATATGAAAAAATGCCCAAAATCATCATCAGAAGACTAAAAAAAAAAAAAAAACCCCACACAATACTACCTTATTGTAGTTGGAATGGTTATTATTAAAAAGACAAAAAATAACAGAGGTTGGTGAGGATGCAGAGAATAGGGGAAACTTAATATACTATTGGTGGGAATGTTAATATACCCTCTATGGAAAACAGTATGGAGATTTCTCATAGGACTAAATAAAAAACTACCTTTTAATCTAGCAATCCTACTGCTGGGCATCTACTCAAAGGTAAAGAAATAAATATATCAGAAAGATTTCTGTATGTGTATGTTTTTTTGCAGCACTAATCACAATAGCAAAGATGTGGAGAAAATGTGGTATATATACACATCTCTATTCAGCTATGAAAAAGGAATGAAATCACGTCTTTTGCAGTGACACTGATGGAACTGGAGACTGGTATCTTAAGAGAAATAACTCAGACACAAATACCCATGTGCTCAGTTTTACATGGGAACTAAATAATGCGCACACATGGATAGTGTATGTAATTCAGTTGACAGACACCCAGAAAGCCCTGACCTCTATGCATCTGACCTCGTAACAAAATGATGCTTGTATGTCATAAATTTATGCAGATCAGACTACCACATAATATTAGATGCTTAGTTTGTTTGAAATATGCCCACTATTTTAAATTTTGTGAATGCCAAATGTTAAGTAATGTCAAGGTCCTTGATCATAATCTTCCAATCTAAAAAATTAAAGACAGATTATAAACATTCTATTTGGTCCTTCCATGTGATTCAAATTCCAAAATATAGATATTTTATGTAGGTTCTGAAAGATAAGTCCTCATTAATCTGAAGGAAAAAGCAACAACATCAAATCAAAAATAAAGTTCTTCCTACATTTTTATAACATATGCACATATGCCTGGCTTTTCTAACAGAGAGAATTAAAATATAAGTACGTCATTCTCAGTGTGTAAGACAGAGAAGAGTTAAAAATCATAAAAAAATGAAACTGTTAAAAACAGTACTTCAGGGTATTTTTTGTAGCTTAGAAAAAATAGTCTTTGGCAGATCCGTCTCTGCTTGATTTTGTCTCGGTGCAAATTCCTTCAGCTTTCTTTTCAATTCTCTCAAGGACTGGGATTGGAACGAGGGTGAAGTGTAGAACAGCAGGTGGCCCTTAATTCTGACAAACCCAAGCTATCCTGTCATATTTTAATGATTTTTTTCTTTTGCAGGTGTGAAAAGTTTTTCCCTTCCTCCCTTTTATAACTTCAACATAAGCCTGAGTTGGGTTATTTTAGTTGCAACAGTACGGTTTATTTTTTTATTTTTCATTGAAAACCTGACTCACTTTCTCCCCCTTTATCTTCCTAGTTAAAAATCAGTTCAATGTTGTCTTGTAAATTTCCTTTTGAAGGGCTTGTGTGGTTTGGGGGACGCGTCTTTGTATGAATTGTTTTGGCTGCCTAGACAGCACCGCCCGCCCTCCATCCTATCTGAAGGTTGATTTTCCCAGTCCCTATGGTTACAGTTGTGGGGTTTCCATCAGCCATCTTTGTGTAATATAGTTCTAATTTCTCAGAGAATTTAGAATTGTGTCTCAGATTCCATCTTCAATCTATCTGACCTTAAATATGAGGAGAATTACTGGTAGCTCTTTCCTTTTGTGTAGTATTGTAAACAAAGGAAACTAGTATGACCAAGTTGTCAGAAAGAAGTGACAAATATCCTGGGTTTCCCTTAGGGTTCTAGGCCCTAGTTCTGGCTTGGACAAGAGGCTTGGCTGCTTTCCCACCCTTGGGTTTCTTGAATCTAAAGAAGCCTGTTTCCTGTTGTTTACAACCTACAGAAACCGGTATTACAACCCAATATTTGAGGTTCTGCAGCTATGTAGTTTAATTTCTGTAAGTCTTTCTGTCCTGGCAGAAAGATCCTGTTCTATTAAAAAATGGAATGTCCTCCAAAAATCTCATGTTGATTTACTTTGGCATATTCTTACAAAGGCAAGGTCACAGGATGAGTTGAATTTCCATTTTAATGGTTTAATTTTATTATACCAAGTAGACAATTGGAAAGAGAAAAAAGCCATTAACAATATCGTGATGTCACACAGGAAAAATATTTCAAAATGGTTTAACTTTAAATAAATCTGCATATTGTGAAAAGATTACAATAGTGTGATATAGGGGAAAGAACACAGGCCTTTCAAATCCCTGCTCTGGAATCTCTTGACTCTGTTCCCCTGGGTAGATTGTGTGACATCTCTGAACTTTGAATTTCACTTCTGTAGGAAAGAGAGTAACAGAGAACTGTGATGATTTACTGAGAATGTAATGATCCTAGTGGAATGCTACTACTACAGCAATAAATGCTAGTTCTTTTCTCATTTCTTTTTATGCCCATGAAAAGCTAATTCTGAGGAACATTTGATCTCTTCTAGTATATTTTTGCAAATCTACGATCTGTTAAGAGTCTTATAACTACTTGTGGGATCCCTCAGTATTTACCGAATTATATTTTATGGGTCTCTACAATGGAGACAAAAATAAGCATTTTATAATGAGAAACAAGGAAAAAAAGATTCTAAGGACAGAACTCTTTGGGGCAAGGCTAGGGGCAAAATCAGATTTGTTTATAGCACAATGTCTCAGAAGCTTTAATATCCTCAAGCCATGATAAATATCCAGGAAGAGAATTTAGTATTCAGAATTTCCCTACCTTATCTGTTTTTTGCCTTTTCTCAAGGTATATCTGGTGGGACGAGAATGCTGAAGAATAAGTTTTGGAGCCCCCACAAAGGGTGGGAAACTTAAATAGTGGATAACGTGTTATTGAAAACTCAGCAAGTAAATTAAGTCTTACTTGGTAATAAGTGGATCATCACAAAAGTTTTGAGATACATAAAAGTCAAGAGAGAGAAAATCTGTGCAGATGGAAATAAAGGAAGCCCTCCCAGCAACATCACTGAGCCCAGCAAGAGGAGACTTGCTTGGGGGAACCAGAAAGGACACTGTCCATTATGTTTCTTGGAAGTGAAATAATGGACCATAGCACAGTCTGTCTCAAAACTTTCATAGTGACCCATGTACTACATTTAACTGCAGCAAAATTCTCTCGCTAACCCACCCAGGACATCAACAGTTCCTCAATGAAAAGTCGGGACTTGGATCCAGGTGGTATATACGGAAGAAGAATATGCGAATCAGAAAGTTCAGCCAGCTCTCTGGCACTGTTCAGTCAAGGGTTCTTTCTCTGTTCTCTTCACTACATCCTTAGCAGAAATTTCTTCTTTCAGTGCTTTATACGATAGGAAATTGGAACTCTTCATATTCCATTTAATTCTGGTGCTACAAGGCATGAAACCAATCCTGCCTTCATTTCCGTAGCTGGGAGTGTTAGTGGTGAATGATACTATTAACTCTCCCCTGGGCTGGGGGGCTTGCAGTGCCTGTTGCCTCCTAGATTTACAACTGCAACCCAGTCCAATCTGTACCAAAATGTGGTTGTGACAAAGCAAAATAAATGACAGTATTTATGTGGGAATTCTTGTTAGAAAAAAAAATGTGATAGAGAATGCTTTATCTGAACCAGAGAGCTCAGTGTGTCTCCGGGTTTGGGATAATTATAACTCAATGGGCCTTATTGAATGCATAGTAATGGTGATCCCTGAGGAAGACATTCACAAATCACTAATCTCAAAGTGCAAAACAATAGTGCTAAAGCCGACACTCTCAATAAATCCCTTCTTCCACGGTGTGTTACAAAATGAAATCTACTTATTAACCCCAGAAAGCCTGTTCTGTTTTGGCCCACTGCTCTGTGAAGGGGCTCATTCAGAAGCATAGCTTTTAAGTTGTGTTTCATTTTTCATTTGCAGCTATAGTGCTAGGGAGATCCTAAGAGATGCCACCTAGTTGCCAATAACTGTGTTAATGCCCTTAGTTTCATTATAGACAATGGTGCTAATACATTTGCCTACCACTTGGATTAAGTAACTCACTACTGTTAAATTCTGGGTCAGCTTGAAATTCTTTTTTTTTTTTTTGCCTTTCCTTACTGTATTATGTCCTTATCCCCCTCTCTCTTTGCTCCCCTTAGTGCTTATTTTAATAGCAGATATTAATTCTTGTGTACAGCATTTGTAGTTCCCAGAAGGCCCGGGTGTCATCTGTGTGTTTGTGTATAAATTCACTAGGTGAATGGCTTGGGCACGTTCTCTCTCCTCTGACTTTTCATCATTTGCTCCCTGGGAACAGCCCATCTCTGTATGAGCATTTCATTTTCTCTTACAATTTTAATTTTTATTTTCTTTCCAGTTTCTGACAGTTTTCTTTGAACTTCCTGTCTTTCTCTTTGATTCTCCCTCCTCAGTTTTGTTCCATGACCTCTATCCCTTAGTTGGAGGACTCAGAGTAAACGTTAAGTAGCCAAAAAATGGTTCCCATTTCTAAGCAGTGGACTTTATGGCTTGATATCTGACAACCTCAGCAGAACTTCCTGAGGCTCCTGTTAATGTAGCTCTTTTCTTGAAACCAGCTTCCTGCTTCTTCTAAAGCTCCCTGGTAATATTTACTGAACGCATCTCTGTCAGATGGAAACCGGTTGGGGGTGGCTGACTTTCTAGGTTTCTGGGATACTCCAGCCTCACCATGAGCTTTCTTACTGACTTGGCTTGTGTTCCACCCACCCCCGCCCCCTTGCTCCATCTCCACCTTCACTATCCATGAGTCTGTCCATTCCAATGTGGTGGTTGCAGGTGTTTGTATACCACATAGTCTCAAAGTTTGAAAAACTACAACTGCACCACCCTTGCCCAAGGCTATTTTCATCGCCTTTATGAGATGCTGATAAATTGTGCTTGAGAATATTTCTACATCTTTTAGCTATGGATATCTAACTAGTCTGCAAATATCTTCTGTCGGGTTTTATCTGGGTTATTGTTTCTCTAGAGGTGCTCTATTGAATATAATGCATGTGGCTACTTAAATTTAAATTCATTAAATTTAATACAATTAAAAATTCATTTTCAGTTGTATTAGTTCTATTTCAAATGCTCAATAGCAGTTAGTGGTTACCATATTAGACAAGAAAGATATGAAATATTTCTATTATTATAGGAAGTTCTATTAGCATGTGTTGCTAAAGACTGAGTAGTGGTTTTTTCTGGGTTGAGCCAAATAGTTAACATTCCTGAAATTCACTGGTCTCTACCAACAATAAATGTACCATTATTAATAACTTTGGGTCCTAAAATGTTTCTATTTCTAACTTGGTGAGACACTCATTGGTAACGCCCTAATTTTTAAAGGAGGAACAGGTGTCCATCTTATTTCCACTCTGAGAACCTGCATTTCTCATCAATATTGTCCTTTGGAGGATAGATTTTAAAAATATACTCAGTTTCTCAGTTGTAATCTGCTATCCAGACTCTCCTTTCCAAAGTATACATTATAATTTTGCTAATATTGCCATTTAGACTCTACAAAGAGCCAGTATATTGAGTAAATAACTTAGTCTTTTTTGTTTGTTAGGGTTTTTTTTGTCCCCTTCTTTCCCACATCTTCCCTCTTCTAAGGTATTACAGCTGGGAAGAGCTGGCCTGTGTGATTGTGCTGTTACCGTGTAGACCCTGAGATGTCCTGTAGGGCAGAATTAGAATGGCAAGATCATGTCCAGGCTAATAACAGGGGGCTCCACTACTCAATGTTCCACATTCTCCTCCTTGGGTCCACAGGTAACATTAGTTTTATATTTTCATGTAGCAGTATGTGTAGCACACATTTGTACAACTTCAGGAAGAGACATTCAGTGTGCTGTAGTGCTATACCTTGATTGCCTAGATTCTAAAGCATCCTTTTAATAAAAACCCAACTCTGTGGAGAAGGGGGAGGGTTATGAACATGCGACATTCACATTGCTGGGCTCTGTGGATAGGTTGACATAGTATCATTGTTACAGATGATAAAATTTGAAGGCACATTTGTAGAGTAGCTAGCAATGAATGTTAGAACAATAGCTTAGGATTTTGTGGTGGGTTGATCATTAGCCACCCCCATCCTCTTAGTCAGACAGTCATGCTATGTTTCTTAAAGTTTACATGCCAGGCACTATGTTAACTGTTGGGGTAATTCAGAGGCTAGAAGAGATAGGGAGGTGAGTATTGTGGGGTGAGGGTGGGGTGTCTTCACCCTATGAAGCTGCCTGGGACCCCAGGCTTAAAACCTACTGACCCTCAAACATGGCTAATGCTCTGCTACCACTGACTTGAAAAAAAATTCATAATTATAATAAGTTTTGAACAAGAGTCTTTGTATTTTCATTTTGTGTTTGGCCCTGTATGTTGTGAGGCTGGTTCTGCAACAATATTATGAAGGGACATAGGAGGGTTACTTAATCTAGAGGTGGAGGAACTTAACATCAACACTGAGACAGGAAGGAGGAAGAATTGGCAAAACAATTCTCTGTGGCAGAGAAAAGCTCTTTACAAGCTATAGGTGGGCAGAGCAGAGCAATAGTCCTAATGGTAAGTGTATCAAACTTTCATTCCTCCACCATCTTCTTGGGGATATACCTGTTTCATGGACCTAGCCTTATAGGCCATCACTTCTTAGCTTTTGATTTCTCTTCTTATAACTGTTTATCTTCACTTGAGGATATGTACGATTGATCAGTCTGTGAGATCAGAATTTCTTCCTAAGAAGAGGTCACAGCACAGATGTTGAGGAGGGCCTGTTGGGTTGCACAAGTGACGTAAGCAGGCCTGCTGAAGTTTGTGACACACTGAAGGGACCGTCCTTTGTCAAGGAGTCAAAGCACCCTTGTCTCTGTCAGTTCCAGGTAGCTGTGTGCAACACTTCCAACATTTCCAAAGGGGCAGAAAGTCTAGATCTCCCTGTAAAAATGCCCTGTTTCAGTTAGCAACAAATAGAAAGGATGTATAGATGGATTCTGACTTAATTTTTGGACTTTACAATGGCCTTCTTGGGTCATAACCTCATCTTAAATAGAGAAGCTCCTTATGAGTTAAGATTTGGCTACAGCTTCTACTGAATACATATTGCATACTACTGTGGCACTATTGCAAAGTAAAAATACCATAAGTCAAAACAACATAAGGCAGGGATTATCTGCTGTATTGTCAGCATTAACTGCATTTTTGACTTACAAAGGGTTTGTTGTCAAAGAGCATCTTAGAGAAATTGAAACCCTGGCACTATGGCTGGTAGACATGTAAAATGGTCCAGCCATGGCGGAAAACAACTTGGTGGTTCCTCAGAAAGTTAAACAGAATTGCTACATGATCCACTAATCCAATTTCTAGATATATATATATACCTCAATAATTGCAAACAGGCACTCAAACAAGTACTGTCCACAGGTGTTTATAACAGCACTATTTACAGTAGTCAAAAGGTGAAGACAACGCACATGTCCGTCATGGGTAAATGGATAAATTATATGATGGAATATTATTCAACCAAAAAGAACCAGTGAATTACTGAGACATGCTATGGCATGGATGCACTTTGAAAATATTATGCTAAGTGGAAGAAGCCAAATGTAAACGATCACATATTGTGTCATACCATTTATACGAAGTATCTAAAACACATGGCTCCATAGAGATAGAAAGCACATTGGTGGTTTTAAGGGAAAGGTAAAAAAATAAGGCATAACAGTTTCATGAACATGAAGTTGTATTTTGAGATGATGAAAATGCTTTGGCACTCGATAGGGGTGATGGTTGCGCAATATTATAAATCCTAAATGCCACTGAATTGTTCATTTTAAATGGTTAATTTTATACTAAGAGAATTTTACGTCAATTAACAAAAAAACATGGACCTTGAAATCAAATAGACGTTTAATAGTGTTCAAACCTACCTACACATTAGCCGTGTGATTTTGTCCAAATTGTATTTTCCCTTTGAGTCTCCATTTTATAACATGAGGATGAAAATAATATAGATCTTTCAAGTTCATAGCTGATTTTAGGATGGAAAGGCACAGAAAGTGTTTGGTTTAACCCTTATTCACGGTGAGTCTTCAGCAAATTTTAGCTCCTGTAGTCAAGATCTATAATAATTTCTGTTTTAAATTGCAAAGATCACGATCACCAGAAGAGCAAAGAAAATAATGGCATATACACAAAAAAATGGAAGTAGGGGAAATATGTTTCGTTAGTTACCCATATAATAACATTTAGGGAAAGCAAGCAGGATATGTGGTTGCATGCTACATATAACGTCTACTGAATTATTAGTCGGGTACACATAAAACATGTTGAATGCAACCAGTTTAGTTTCTTGAATGAAGTAAGTTAGACCCTTCCTATCACTAGTAGAATGAAGACCTCCATCCTGAAAGAGCCTAGGACAGTCCCGCTGGGGGTCACCTTGTGTCAGGATGCAGTCCTTCTGACCTTTAAGCTCTTCACGTGCACTAGGCTCTTATTTCCACCACAGTGTCTTTGTACCTGCTGTGTTAATGTTTTTTGATATTCATGTTTCCCCCTTCCATTTTCTTCTCCCTCTTATCCCCCTAAAATATGCAGCTTCTAAGCCTATTTATTACCTGGTCCTCAGCTCACATCTTCCTTCCCTTCGTGGGCTGTCCTAACTTCCCAAACTGAGTTTCCTTCCCCTGCTCTGTGGATGGCAGCACTAAGCACCTTGAGTGATATCTCTCTCCTATCCTAGCCTGGACATTCCATAGAAGCTGGGGCTGGGTGGCTTTCGGTCCACAATAATGTTCTCAGCACTGGCTCACTCCCTAGTGACTGGAAGACATCTAATAAATGTTTAATGAAGAAAAGAAGGAAGGATTGATCTGAAGTAAAGATCTGACTCCTAGAATGAGAGGTTATGACTTAGAAAGCCACCAAATACTATGGGATGACAAAAGGCTGAAGGGGCAGTTTTACCCTGGAGTTTTACATTTGCTTTGGAAAATGAAATGGAAGTCATTCAACTGTTCAACATCCAATTGGCATCCACAATTAGTCATCTTGTTTGGAGCTGCTCTCTTTAGTGGGGAGATTTGCTTTGTGGTAAAAGTTATTAGATAGCAGGGTGCAATGAGAGGACCATATCATATGGCCAAATAAAACATCAGCCAAAGGGTTCCAAGTGCACAGAATCCTTCCTCCCAATATGCAGTTGTCTGAGTTTTCTTTAGAAGGGGAGGGACATTTTATTTGCTGCAAAATGTAACCTAGGAACCAATAAAAAGTCATTTCCAGGAGAAACTATTTATTTTATATTAGCTAATGGAAAGAAGGCATTTGGGGGAAAGAATTGCATTCCTTAGAATACTGCCCTGCATTAAAACTAGGTAGACAAACATAATAGGAAAGTCAAATTAAAAGATACAAATGTTTTAATTTTCTTATGGTAATAGAAAATGGAGGGTCTTTGTAAAATGTTTAATTTCGCCAGGTTGCCAAGTGTCAGCTGGTTATACAAAATAAGGTATTTTCTTTGTAACTTTGTAGCTCTCCCCAAGAAGGTAGTCCCTTGTTTTTGTTTGTCCTATTAATCTCTTCTATAACCCGGAGTTTGGGATTGCATACTTCATTCTTAGAAGAGTTGCTAAATATTTTGGCATTGGTTTTCCTATTTGTGGGAGAAGAATTGGTAATTAAGTCAGCATATCCATTAAAAATATGTAGATTATTGATTCATAAACATCTGCCAAAAACTAAGTAGGGCCTAGAAGCAATAATTTATCTGAGCTCAGGCAGATATGGAGGAGTTTTAATTTTTGTCCAGGGTTTGATTTTGCTAGGATTTTGATGAAAAGGGCAAACTTGTTTTAATTAACTTTCATTTATAAAAGCTATGAATTTGAGAGCTAATTCTTAAGTCAACAAATATTTATTTTGTTAAAAAAATATTTATTGAACAATTATTTTAATTCTTCTCACATCAACCCACAGTGAGAAGGAAGATGTGGTCTATTTGGTAAGTCATCTTGTACTCACAAAGCTCACTTCGCATTAATACCTCATGTGGAACAGAGTATTATTTGCAAGAGATGTCTGTTAGAGTTACTTTGATAAACATTATCAAAAGAAGATACTGGAGCAAATAACGGAGATATCTCACTGCATTCATAGCTGATGTTAGAGTCTCAGGTGTGCTCAGGAACCTCTGGCCATCTCTCACCTTTGCTTTCTTCTGTAATACCTTTCTCTTCTGGAAGTTTTTTCCTTGTGTGAGATCAGACAATTAAACACACAAACTTGTCCTAGAAAAAAATGCCACATACTTCATTGCTAAATATCACTATGGTCAACTTCAAAGTACTCCCTTTGGTCAAGTGGGACCATAGTGATATTCAGCAATGAGGTACATAGCACTTTGTTTAGAACAAGTTGGTGGATTTAATTGTATGACCTCATGTGTTGGTAAGGACAGCTTGCCAGCCTATTGGCGGACATGTCACTCTGATTGACACTCTCTCTGTCTTATTAACCTACTGCCAAGAAAGCCACTCCCTTCCAGTGGTTTCAACAAAAGTCCTTAGACCAATGCTTGCAGGAGGATGAGGTGAGAAAACAGAACGTTCAGTTTGGTCACGTGCCTCCATCTAGAAGGCTCCTTCTCAAATTACATGAAGAGAGAGCAGGTGAAAAATGATTCTTCCAAAAGACACTCAGATGGGAAGAACAAACGCTAGATAATCAAAAGTAGCAGCTGCCCCTTCTGTGCAATGTTATAATTTCTGGCATGTGTGATACTTCATTTTTTTCTGGCCAGCTGAAGCAACTTTACAGAGTGAAGTTGTCAGTTACCCCTGTTCCTATTTTACTCTACATCTTCCCTCCTGGGACTTTTGTCTCTTTGCCAAATTCTTAAGTTGAATTTGGGTGGCCATGGGGATCCAAGTTCCTTTAACATCTAGAGATTTCCACTTAATGTCACCAGGCAGCCGGTTTCTCTTCCCCAGGGGATTTTTGTCTACTGAAGATGTGTAAGAATCCCCACTATCACTGACCTTTCATTGCCTTGGGGGCATTACTTTCCTGAAATACACTGAGAATCATCCCAACCTTTGATGGGAGAGAGTGGATAGGAATGTTTCTAAGGGACTCAGTATTTTTCTGTTTCTCTGTGGAGTTATGAAGATTATCTCACTGTGATTTATAATTTGTCAGTTTATAACAGTAATTATCACAAAAATAGTTTTTAAGGTTTATTGTTACAAGTTTCCTCCCTACCCAACAAAACAAAGAACACTATATGTGACATTTATAACTTGGCAAACGTGTTTTTACTCTTCCTCCTACCCTATACAGTGATGCATATTTTTTTACACCTTGTCTGGGAGCCCAGAAGGGTCATACTGTTTTCAAGAGTGCTGCACTGCCTCCCAAACTGCCCCCCAAACTGAGATTCTTCAGATATTCATTTTGTTTCATTAGAAGGCTTATCTATGTCTTTGTATTTGGGTTTGTGAAGTGGGAAGAGTGGGGGCAATGGATTTTCTTATCTCTATGTTTTTTCATGATCCTGGCACACATAATTTTGAGTAATCTTTCTATTAGTTGATGGTATGTGCTGACCCAAAGTGTCTTTTTTATATGACTGAGAAGGAGCCAGTGACAATGTAGGTCATCCACGTACTCTCACCCTGTGTTCAAAGAATCTTCCAGCTATATTTCAAGTGTGCCTAGAAGAGCTTGCAGCTGGGTGGCAAATTGCAGCACATATCCCGATATGTCAAGTTAGTGTTGCAGGTTTGATGTCTGCTGGGGTTTGCAACTCGTTCACCCAAGGGCCTTAAAAAGGATTCACCAGAGCGGAGGAGAAAAAGGAAGAATCGTCAGATGCTTGACTGCTGTGGCAGAAAGAGTATCAATTGTTACAGAAATAACCTTCAACCTTTTAGCTTCACTGTGTGGTGCCATTGACAAGTCACAGGAGATACACCATCACCTGACATAAAAAAGCTGACATTGATGAAATGCAGGATAATGTTCCTGATCTCCCCTTTCAAAAGCAAGGCTCTTCCTTTTAATTTTTTTTTCCTTTAAATGTGAAGTCAATAATCTCAACCAATATGAATTACTAGGTTTTATTTCCTGTTCCTCAATGCCCCAACTCTTTGCTGATGCAGCCAGCCTCTGGCAGGAATGGAGTGGACACCTGCTTCTCCAAGATCATTACCAGGGGTGGATTCTTCTTTGATTCCTGGGGAGATAGGCCCCAAAGTGGTCCTTTACCTTCTCACTGGCAACCGCAGATAATTGGCTTGCTGGTTGGTATGGCAGAGCTCCATTAACGAGGACCTTGCAGAATCAGAGGGCTCATGGAAACTGCTAATGGGCAACATACTTGAAAGTAGAGGGTAAAATCTGCTCCATGTGTTGGATGAATCTCATCAGCCTAACAACCATACAGAAGGAGTGGCAGGGATGAGGTCTGTTAGGTTCTTGTCTCATTTATTCTTCCATCAGGGGATTCTTTCAAGTGCTCACGGCCAGACTCCTGCCTGTGAACGAACTAGGAGCCTTTGGAGTCTCTGTGACCATGATCATCAAATGAGAAATGATCAACTCAGGAAAAAATGTTAACAGATCTTAATTTCTATAAATGTTATCAGCTAAAGGAGGGTTCTGACAAGTTCTCCATTTTCATAGCAGGATGAGCAACAGGAGAAAAATGGATTTTCCATGAAGTTCATGAAAATGGCACAATTCAGAAATATCAGAATATTGTTACCCACTAATCACCAGTCCTCATTCACAATTATTGCAATATCTAATTATCCTCTGAGTCCTGTGCTTTTGATTCAGTTGGTTTGTACTTGTTGAGTTCTTTTTATGCTACTCAGTGAGTCTCAACTACTGGTGATAAGGAGTCTAAACTGCAAAATGCATTGTAAGTATAGATAGATACATTCTATACAAACATACAAACTTTGATTGGAGAATGCCAACCACAATAGCAAAAGAGAAACGTTTCAACTGGCACACAGCTTATTCTCTTAGTCAACAAATATTTAGTGAGCATTGCACTGGTACTGTTTCAGAGATAAGGAATACCATAATATTTATAGTGAGAGTGACGTTCACAGAACCATACAAGGTACTTGATTTTCGTAAGTATCAAAAAATCACACAACCCAGATTGTGGGATAGAGAGTGATAGGAAGAGATCTCTCTTGTTTTTAATTTTAAAATATTAAGGGGTATACATGTTTTCAGTTACATGGATCACTCTTGTAATGCTTGAAGCATGGCTACAGGAGTGCCCATCACCCAGATATTCTTCACTGTACTCATCAGATAGGTTTTTGTCCCTTGCTTCTCCCCCTGCCCCTCTGCTCAGTTGATTTCCACTGAGTTTTAGTTCCCATGGAGCATGTGTGTGCTCATTGGTTAGTTCCAATTTAGTAGTGAGCACATGTGGTGTTTGTTTCTCCATAGAAGGGGGGAAGATGGTCTTTGAGCAGAATCTCATGTTAGTAAAGCTTCCTCCATGTGAATAAGTAGATGGGACATGTGGGGTTCCCAGCCAGGGAACTCACTCATGTAAAGCATAGGGTGTATTTGGCATGTTTGGAGAGTGGCAGGTGGTCTCACAGGGGCACAACTAGAGGGACTGGACTCTTGGCCAGCTCACAAGGTCAGCCTCCCCTCTTTTGGGGGGGCAGGTGTAAGTTGTTTTCAAAGGCTTTTATCTGCTTCCTCTCACTCTGGCTTTTCTCTGCTTCTTACCTCTAACTATTTGGTGGGAAGCTGGTAAGGTACTCCCTTGAACCTCCCAAACAAAGCAATTTTTTTTTTAGAGGAGAAACCAGGACATAAGGGCAACACTATTTTTTTTGTCCCTCAATCAGTGGCATTTTTTAAAAAGTTATAATGTGACAGTCATAGAGTCCAAGTCTAGGAAAGAGATTAGTTAAATTCCACTTTGCTGTCTCACCAAGCTTTGTGTAGCCTTGAGCCTGCATTTCCTCATCCTTACACTGGGGATAATAACAGTGCCTTATTGACAGGGCGAGTATGAGTATTAAAAGTGGTTGGGATGGGCAGTGCTTGGCATACTGCTTGGTGTGTTGGGAACACTTAGCACATATTGGATGTATGTCTATACTCGAGGCAGATATTTGTTCCTGAAGCCTTGAAATAGCAGCCAAAGTTGAATATACTTTCCAATTCTTATAGTATTTATATAAAGTCTTTAATTTGTATGTAGGAATGATACTGGCCCATAGTCGGAACCCTAGGGATTTTTAACTCCTCTCCTAAAACCTTTCTCAAAAATGCACTCTCTGTTTCCCAACTTTCTGGGCAATATTTCTACCCTAATTACCTCATGCTCCAGTATTTCTAGGTAATTTTCTTTTCACCAGCCCATCCTAAGTAAAACTGAATCCTTATAACAGAATCCAGCCAATGTCAGCTATTTCTGTCGAATCTGATCATAATATTGGAGAGGTAAAAAAGAGTCCATGTTTCAGAAGCTTTTCCATGATGAGTGTGAGATAAATTGGCCTCTGTGCTTGTAAAATGAGTTTTTACTCAGCAATAGAATTTTAAAAAATGTAGATGTGTTTTCACAGATGCAGAAAGATGCCCAAGATGTCAAGTGTAAAGAAGGAAGTTGCCGCGAGGTGCTGTGATCCTGTTTATGTTTCATGTGTAAATATGCCCACACACACACACACACACACTCCTGAGCTTGTTCGCCCCTCTGTACTGTTTGCATCTACCAAGGTGCACTTTATGGTTTGTGAGAGTGTATATTTATTCCTCGAGAGTACTACGTGGTGGGGGGGAAGAGAATTTCTTTGATGATTGGAGAAGAGGTGGCGGGAGTTCTTTTTCCTTTCTCTTATTTGAACGAAGATAATATCATTTGACATTGTTAGTCTGTTTTGTACACCTGACAGTCTGCTGTGTCTACTTAAAACATTGCAGTCTCTCAGGTTCTTCTAATTAGTGTGCACCTGTAATAAGTTGGAAATAGGATCACTTACAACAACGAAGCTGTAAGGATTCTCCATTCCTGGAAGTGACATCCGTGGTGTCTCCCCTGTGCATCAGTGGCTCCCACTCACACTTTCTTTCCATTTTTTCATTCTTCCAAATGGAAGTTGGCCTGAAAACTCCAGAGATTTGAGCCTAAAAAAGCCTACTGCTGGTAGAAATAGCAGACGTGGAAATAATAGAGTGAACACTCTGAATTCATTCATTCACTGCATGTTAATCGAGCATCTACTCTGCATGTAGTGGGCCTTGGACCAGTTCTCTGGTTAACATGGAGCTCGTAGCTGCTCTTCCAGTCTCTCATCACCCTCGCTTTTCCATCCATTTCGCTTACCTGACTCATTTAGCTTGCCGGCTTGGCTTGAGAAAATTTCTGGCTTTCTGATGTCTGATCCAAAGTGCTTAAACTCCAAGCCTAACAAAACTTTGTTTTGTGTTGTCACTCTCTGCAGCATTTCAGAAGAGTTGGTGGGTTTTATCTGGATTATCTTCCCTGGAATTGGAGTTTGACGTGCCAATATGACAGAGCTGTGGGAAGTATGGAGAGTTAGATCAGCATGTACACATAATTGGGCACGGAGAAAGCCTACACAAGACAGAATTCTGCTCTGAGTATACTCTCATTGCTTTAGATCAAACTGCCCCAAACTGCAAGGAGGGGAGAACACCAGAAAAGCCCCTGCAATCACCGTGGTAGGCAGAAGTTAGGAACACTGAACATGCCTGTAGGCCAAATAATTACCTTGACAGCTTTATAGGATTGCTCTTCTTCTCTCTCACCTTTTTTTTTTTTTTTGACCAATTACTTTCAATAACGATGGTAAGACAGCTTCTACCCCTGACTGCGTTAGAGATTATAATGTCAGAAGGGCCTTTGTAATGTCTTCAGTGTCTTAATAAACCTGTCAGCGGAGGTTACATTACTTTTTAATTTCCATCAGGGAAACACAGGATAGTGCAGCTGAGCAAAGATGCCGGGTCACGGTGTGGGTTTTTAGATGGGTGAGATTTGCCACGTCACAGCAATGGATGGCTGTGAGGCAAGGTTTGCCACAGAACAGGCTCTGCCTGTGATTAGGGCCTTGCTGGCATTTTGGTGGGGTGTCTTTCTGCAAACCATTTCTCAGAGGAACTATTAGTAATCCCCTACGTCCTCTGTGGCAAGAAGTTCTGCTGACATGCTGGTTGTCTGGACAATGTTCCTCCTACTCACTGATTAGTCTTCCCTGACTCTGGCATTACTTTTGCATATGGAAAAGCTTTAGCAATCAGGATTTTTTATTAGCTACCAGCTTAGGTTTATGATCTCCCACCAAGCCCTTTTTATGTAGAAGTGCAAAAAAAAAAAAAAAAGTATGTTTTTCTTGGAATCTTATTTTGAGCCGGGTACCACCCTGAACATTGTGCATTTAAGTGTGAGCTAAAACTGGCACCATCCCTGCCTGTGAGGGACTCATGTAATCAAGTGGACCCAGTGCTCTTGAGGAGAGGAAAGGGGTTCTAACTGGCTATAAACCAGTGATTCTCAAGCAGGAGTGATGTTGCCCTCTGGGGACATTTGGCAATGTCTGGAGGCATTTTTGGTTGTCTACCTGGGGAGATGTTGCTACTGACTTCTAGTGAATGTCTCTAACCTTTCTGTTGGGCATAGTGTAGACCCACAAAAACATCAGTAGTGAGAGACTCTGCTCCAGAGCATGGGACACATGGGGACATCAAGGAGGCCTCCTGGAGGACATTCTGAAGGATAAGCAGAAGGCAGCAGGTGGTGGGGACAGGCAGGGTAGGTAAGAGTTTTCTAGACATGGGAATGAAATGTGCAAAGGAAGGCACATTTGGTCTTGGAGGAACTGAAGGAGGCAGTTTATAGGAAGAGGGGGAGCTGACATGTACACAGAGGTGGAGGTTGTGGACTACCCAGGTCCTTGCAGGCCTCAAAGGATCATGCAGACTCTCCCATGAGGTGAGATCTAAGGTGAGTCCAAGATTCTGGTGTGGTAAAGGCAATACCTACCTACCTTTGGAGGTGACCTTGTAGCACATGCTGTAATAGAGAAGAGCGCTCATCTTGGACTTGGATATACCTGGGATTGGATCCCTGTTCTGTCTCTTATGACCTGGTGAGTTTGGACCTGTTCTTTGATGTGCTCAGTGCTCGATTCTGAGTGGGGATCTTACCTCTCACCCTGCAGAGCCTCAGTGGAGGGTAAAGAGATAAAGCAAGGACACTGTCTTTGTGGGACTCCCCCCATCCAGCACAGGCTATAGGGGCCTTATCCAAAACCAAGAGAATTGCATGAGAACCTGGGACTTTTCTGCAAATTTTTAAATGTTCTGTACCTGCTGCAAACATGGGTGTCATCTATTGTGGAAAAGCGCTTGCCAGTTTTGTTGCGATAGAGTCGTTTTCTCATAGGAAAGATTCTGTCGGGTCTTATGGTTGAGATATTTACCTTAGTAAAAATTCCAGTTATAATTCTGACCTCCTAATATCCAGGGAAGCCAAAAGGGAACGATGTATTTGTGAAGTGTGTTTTTAAAAGTTTACGAGGTATCTGGCATAGCAATTTTATGGAGATATAAAGTAAAATAGAGGTTACCAGGACTTGGGGGCAGGGGAAGATGGAGAATTATTGTTTAATGGTTAAAGAGTTTCTGTTTGAGGCAATAAAAAAGTTTTGAAAGTAGATGATGGTAATGATTGTACAATAAAGTGAATGTAACTAATGCCACAGAACTGTACACTTAAAAATAGCTAAAACGGAAAATTTGTTATGTTTTATCCACAATTTTAGAAATTAATGTAATATGGCCCAAACCATTAAGTTGTATACTTTAAATGGGTAAATTTTACAGTATGTGAATTATATCTTAATAAGTTGGAGTTTTTAAAAGTAAACAGGTACACAAAGAAGTTTATGGCAGGAACACGGCATAGCGGCTAAACAACGCGGGCTCTGGAATCCGTCTGTATTCCAATAACTTCTCCTCTTACTAATTGCGATTTCTTCTCCAGCTAGTTTCCCATCTGTAAAGAGGGTAAAAATGCAACTCATTTCATAAAGTTGATGTTAGGATAAAATGAAATCTCTGTATAAACACTTAGTAGGGAATCTGATAACCACGGACATGCAACGAACAGCTGTCAGAGAGGAGAAAACTGGGTTGCGGTTATAAGGCCCAGGGTCAGTGTAGTTTTTAAATGTTTAAGGAAACTAAGTGAGCTGAGCCGCAGCTCTAATTGGTTAAATCGATGAGGGAATCAATGAATCCGGGAACACACAAACACTTGGAAATTCCTGAGTGACCGCTGTTTCTGGAATTCTCTCCTAATTCTATTTCTTCAGTAATACATGTAGAGGACTTAGGTGAGTATAGAGAATGTACAGGTTAATTTAAAGGGTAAAATTAAAAGATCTGCTTGGAAACTTAGAACAAGACACAACAAATTTGTTAAAAATACTAAAAATGGTCTTTCCTGTGTTGGAAACCTTAAGCTCCAAGCCCTGAGGGAGGCTTTTCTTTCTTATATTAGTAGGACTCAGAGGGCCTTTGAAGTCATTCTGCCCATTCCTCCGTCTTCCCACAGAGCTGGGCTTTTGGCATATTCACGTTTCCCACCCTTCCCAACATTCCCTTAGTCTGACTGCTCTTTGTGACCCATCCTGTGTTATGGCTTCGCTGTTGGAAGTTCTTGACAACATCAGTCTTCAACGTTCTTCTAGCTATTATTTTCAGCATCACTTAATTCATTCTCAGCAGAGAAGCACCATCTACTTGTGCCATGAAAGCACTGAAATTATCCACCTGCAATAATGCAGTGAGATCCTGGAAGAAGCAGGTACCTTCGAGCTTTTGCTTACTGATCTTCCCAGGTGCCCTCTTTTGGGCGGCTCCATATGCTGCCTGTGACTTTTAGCCCCGTTTTCCTTCCATTTAGTAGAAATAGGGGCACACAGCTGCTTCCTCATTTCTGCTGCTTCTGTTGGCTCTGGTGTGTTTTTTCCCCAAGTGTAGGTCCCCCCTGAGTTGCTTACCTCGAAATCCCCTCCGTGTGCAGTGTACCTTCTGTTCCTGGCAACGTGCTTTCCCAAGAGCACCCCCCCTTTGTTTTCCTTCTATGATGAATGATGCCCTTGGAAGTGTCTTCTTTCCTGATGACTAAGTCACACCAACTCTATGGAAGAAAGACCTACAGTTTAAGGCCTTATCGGGGTACTCTTGGCATTTGTGAATTGCTTTATCAATAATTGTGCATGTGAAATGCCCACGGATTCCTAAGTACCAGGCACAGCTCAGGCCCTACCCTCATCACAGTTGTGGAAATTAAACATTTATTCAAGATTGGCCGTGACTACTGCAGGCAGGCAGACATTGTACTGTTTTGCTTTAACAAGCTCCGTGATGAACACAGGAGGGTGTTGGTTGGATCAACTGCCACAGACGTTTCAGCCATAAGGACAACACAGTTGGCTGTGCTACTGATCTGCCACCTTTTAATGGCCTGATAATTAAAAATGATGGGCACATAAAAACCGGGGAACAGAACATATCCACACAAGACAGTTCTTCTCTCCTGATTGTCACACTCCTCAGGAGGTATGTGGCTCCAGGGCAGAAGCCAATCAGGTTTTAATAGGCTAGAAGCTCATTGTCATATTTTTTTGCTATTACATGCATATTACAAAAGAAATAGGTTGTTTCTGTGTCAGAAAATATAGTGGATAATCATCCTTTTTTGCTTTGTTTGGAAGAAAGGTAAAAATTTTTATGAAAATTATCTGTATCCTATTGCCTGTTGTTCTTTCTTCAGGAGAGATTTGAATTTGTATTTTAATTAACCTCTCAAGCACGCTCCCATCCTCACACACGTGTTCTCATTCTCACCCTCATTCAGCTCTGCTTTACAAGTAACAATGTGTTACTGGTTTGGAATTGATTTGGGTGTCATATATTGTCATTTGATAAAAAACAGTTTAGCTAAGCTGCCTGACATTACAACAGCTGGTGATGTCACTTTTGTTAATGTCTTTAACCACATTTTTAACAAAACAGCAGATGCTCATCACAAAAGCCATTTTCTTTCTCTATTCAGTTGTGTCAAATCAGCTCAGCTAAGGGCCCCGCTTGAGCAGAAGTCCTGTGAGTGGATCACTTGACCCCAGAAGTTGACACATTTTGAGGATCTTGATTCGATGGCAACGTTAGGGGGAAAAAAAGAGAGAGAGAGTTATAAAAACAAACAATGCAAAACAGTTTGTTTCTGTGAGAAGAATGCTCTGAACTGGTGGGAAACGTGGCCACCCCAGGGGAAGACAGGAGGTCTCCACTGGTGACCATATAGCTGCCAAATTCAAATGAGCAGTCATGGCCAAAGTTGAAGCAGGTGTATGATGTCAATGTCCCTTTTTATATCTAAATTTGTAGGGAAAAGAAATCCTACCTGTTTTCCTTCCTTTACTCCCTCCTTATCATAACTAAGGCATTTCCCACTTTGCAAAACACACCTACGCACACACACAGAGAGCAGGATTCGTTTTTTGAATCATTTGACAGTCATGCAACACAGACTATAAAACTGTCCCCTACAAAATTTCCACCAAAGTGCTTTTCTGTGCAACAGACATCTTATTTTAGGTCTTACCCCTGTGTGCATCACTGTTTACTGCCTTGTTCATATCCGGAATAAGGAGTGTGAAAATCATGATGCCCTTTGCCCATTTGTTCATGCATTTAGCAATGTTTATGGAACTGGTATTGAGTATGAGACAGTGTATCATCATAGTGAACAGTGTTCCCTAGTGTCAGAGGTCCAGTTATTTGGTGTCTTCACTGGTTATTAACCCTGAGACATAGGACATAACCCTTAGCTCGTTTGTCCTTCAGTTTTTTCAACCTTAAAATGGGAATTCTAGACTCTGTCACGTAGGATAACAAAATGAGTTAGTTTATATAAAATTAATAGATATACAATAGTAGGGACTGGGATATAGAAGGTAATAAAAATGATGACTCTTATCACCATTACTGTGCTAAAAAGGTGTATTGCTATAAGAAAGTGTGTGCTTTTTAATAATTGGGGTATATTCTTCAGTATCATTTCTATACTCACATAATTTAGTTTAACCACGCAAGAATTGATTAGTGTGTATGTGGGGAGAGGGAAGAGAACCTTACTCTCTGTGTGTATAAAACACAGATATGCATATAGCATATAAAATATATATAGCATATATCTTAATTAGAAGATTAAAAGGTGAGGATTATTAGGGAAAAAATAAGGGGCAATAATTAAAAAAAAAAAAAAGGGTAGCAAATGTTGGTTTAAACCAGTATTAATGCCCGCTTGCTAGAGATATATAAGAATACTCTTGAGGGTGGAGGAGTTGAGGTTTTACTCATCGCAATGAGGAAGAATTCACCATGGAGTACCATAGGTATCTCAGTAAGAGGGTGTTGGAAAGAATTTGGACTTCGGTTGGGTGATTTGGGGGTGAGTCCAGGGCATTGAGAGTCATGCTGGGTAGGTGCCATCACAATGCAGGAGTAATTCTATGACTGAATATCTCAATACATCTCCAGGACAGGACAGACTCAAATGAAGCTAAAGCTTTTATTTGTAATGAAGCAGCATTCACTCTTATTAGTCAAAGAGCAGGACATTTGGTATTTTATGGTGGCTCAGTGACCTTTTTTTCTGTGCTTAGATAAAATTATGAAGTGATCTTGTTTTATTTTCCTTTATCACGGTTTCCAGAGTGACCTTTCTTGAGCTGTTGGTTTTCATCCAGGTATTTGGGGCCCAGCAGGAGAGCAATATGGTCCAGCAGAGAGTGCCAGGCTGGCTTCTAACATTGAGGCCTCGCTGTAAGTGTCAGACCAGTCTTCAGATGTTGTCAAGGGCTTGCTTTCTTTATCTCTTCTATTTCCTTCCTTCCCAATCAGAGTAATTCCATCAGCCTTGCCAAGTATTGATTCAACGATGAGCTGTTTCAAACCTACCTGGACCACAGAACAGTAAGGAGAAGCTTCTTCATGCCTGTAAGAAAGAAAAACAAGTCTTGTTCAGGAGAGGAACAAAAAAGCACAGAGCACCAATGGCTCGCCACTCAGGAAGCTAGCTTAAGGACCAAGCATTTGCAAGGTCTCTAGAACTAGAGCTCCAAAGATCAGGGGTGGCTCCTCCTGGCATTGTGGAATCTCTGAGGCTGCCTGATCTGCCTGATGCTTCCTGATTTGCAAAATACGTAGAGACTTTCCCATTGCTGCAGCTGTAGCCATCCTGACTGAGGCTCAGGCACACCTCTATCTATGAAATCCAGGCATGTGAAAGTATCTATCATGAAAATTGGGTGTTTATTAGAAATCATGAGCATTCAGTTCCTTTGCAAAATAAATCTAGAAAGGGTTCTTGAAAATACATGTGAGAAGATGAAGGACTATGTTTGATGAGGTTATATTTTCTCCTTAGGGCTCCCTCTGCAGGCTGAACCAACTGCTCAGTGGACATTTGTCTCCTTCACTTTCCTAAAACCTGTCACATCCAGGCTGACTGCTGCCTGTATTTAGCTGGCCCCACAACACACTTCTTGGGCTGCTAAACATGAGCTATTATTATTCTTTCCTCAGAATATCATAGAATGCTCAAACTGGAAGAGGACCTCAGAGGTCATCTAATCAAAACCCTCATTTTAAAGATGAGTAGCAGGAGCAGCAGAGAATCAAGACTTTACAAAGGTCAAGCAGCTACTGACAGAACAACAGGACTTTTCCAAGCTGCAATGGATTAAATAAAAAAAGAAAAGTTCCTAGTACCACATCTAAGTCCTGCACCCTTGGCAGACATAACTAATCATTCGTGTGCTCTCTCCTACGAAATTTCAATTTGCACATTAGGTCAAAACATTTAAGAGGAATGGAATGGTACTATTGAAATAGAACCATGAAACATTTTGTCTCATTTTAATTTTTTTCTGAATTATAACTTTCATGTAAAGCTACTATGAGTTTTTAAACAATTACATTTTGAGATAATTTCTTAATTTAAATAGTTAAACAATAGATCTTTTTTATAGTTTTCTTTAAAGCTAGCAAACAATTCTGATCTTGTGATGGTTACTAAGCAACAATTTATATGAAATCTCCATAGGTTTGTAGAACTGCTATTTGCTTAAGAGGGAGAAGTAGGTGGTCTCTGCACACTGTATGTCTCTTGGCAGTAAGTCAATGACAAAGATGGAGAATAAGACGGGAGGACTTTGCCTGGGTGTTGGTTGGGGCGTAGTCTGGAGTGGAGATGGTAGCCCTTTACATTTCATTTGTTACCTTTGTGGATCTAGAAAAGCCACAAACAACAAACAAAGCCAAAGCATGGAGTCACAGCAATATTCCTCATTAGTGGTAAATGAATGTCAGGAAAGACCCGGAGGCTTCTGGAATCCTGCACGTGAATCACTGCGTTGAGTACTGGAGTATTTATCTGAGGGCCTGGTCTGGTTCCTGACACTCCATCTGTCTACCCAAGGAAAGAATTGCAATTGCCAACCCAACTCATGCAAATATTAGGGCACTTCTGCAAGGAAAAACAGAACATCAGTGTCAGAAAGGGGAAAGGATGCTGAGTAGGTAATAGTAATAGCTACTGTGCCAGGAAATTGGGTTTCAAGTCAAACTCCATTGCAAGGAACACTGGGAGGTGGGGTGGGGGTGGGGAGGACAAGGGTAGGAAAAGTATCCTGCTTTTGCTGTGTTTGGCAGGGGTCTGTGGCTGACTTGAACCTGAAGTGGAGCCATTCAGGGTTCAAGGAATGGGAAAGTCCACAGATAAGAAAACTAAAAGGCACCATCTTTCGGCTGTATGGATGAGATTTGCACTTCCTTGCTTTACATTCTTAACACAAGTATATTACACAAAACAAAGAACGCCACCAGCCCTGTGGCTTTCTTTATCCTGACTTGCTTCTGGGATTCTTTGCAACTATTAGATTTCAGTGTGATAGTTCTCCCTCCTTTCTGCCAATGAATGGCTTAAATGTAAATTGGCTTTTTTCAGCAAACAGATGTTTCATATAGGCATAAGTAAACTGTCATAGAGATTGTATAGTGGAAGAAAATGATTAATTGTGCCTTTTAATCACAGTTCCATTATCGTATGAAACAGTCATGTCATCGGACTTATTTCACTAATGAAGGTTTAGTACCACTAAGAGCATATTTGTATTAATGAGGCATCACGGGTTATTAATTGAAATCTAATAACAGCTCAGAATATTATAAGTTGAATTAATTAGAAACAGAATTGTGGATTTATTGGCAATATACCTCTTATCATCTTAGACAAACGATTCCTTGTTGGGATGTAAAGAGGTTATTTTTGTGCTGATTATCGTTGTTTCTAGCTCATGTATGTTGATTTGATTTTGAACTAGAATAACCTTTCATGACTGATTTCTAAAGCAGAATTCTTTTGATATACCTGGTATCATCCCTGTCATAGCCTGTTTGGTTTTTAATCTGTTCACCAGCTACCTCGTAAGGGAAAGAATGTGTATTAAAGCGAGTGGGGGTCAAGGGAGGAATGCTCGCTAATGGCAGTTCTGTCACCAACTCACCTCTCCAGGGAGACTTGTCTGGTCACCTTAACCAAAGAAGGTTCCTGCATTGTGCCCTGGTAGTGTGTCTGTTTGTTTCCATTATAGCACTTAGAATCGATCATAGCTGTGTTTGTTTACTTGTCCTTTGTCTGGCTCTTTCACTAGCGTGTTGTCTCTAAAGAGCAAAAATAGCATCTACCTTGTATCTCATTGTATGCCCACCACCTAGCACAATGCGAACGTGCAGAGAATAGCTTTTGAATGAATGATCGAATCCTCACTACAGCCAGAAGAACCTGGGGAGGGTTAGCTAGCCCTGAAAGCAATGAGAGAATTTCTGTGCGAAGTTTAACCCCTGGCTCTACATCAGAATGATAAAATGCTGGACCTAAAATTTACCCTTGTCTTACTGATTAACCTAATGGTCTCCTTGCTTACTTATTTGTTATGGCAAAAACATTCATACTCTATTCTTATTAGTATAGAAATGTATCCTTGCATTATGCACAGTAGTTTGGATCTCCCAAAGACCCTTCCTCCTCCCAGCCTCCCCATTCCCCTCCCCTCTCCTTTTCCCTCTCCCCTCTCCTCTCTCCTCCTCTCTTCTATCTCCTCTCTTTCCTCTTCCCTCCTTCTTTCTGCACTATAGTTATGTTTTACCATTCCTATGAATGTGTACGTGATTATATACTGACTTCATAGTAGTATTGAATACACTGGATACTTGTTTTTTCTATAGATGTAAGCATTATATATCAAATCAGCACATTGTACCCCATAAATGCATTAATATATACAGTTATGATTTAATAAAGAATTAAAAAAATAAAACGTATATGAGAACTTCAAAAAAAATCAATATAAGGTCAAAGAAAAACATAGACCTTTTTCCTCCTGCAAACTAATGGATAAAAAATGAATATAATGTCTGCTCCTTTGCCCTCTGACTTTCTTCAAGTTGATGGAAAAATAATAAAACATATGCTGTATGTTTAAGGCAAAAAAAAAAAAATTATCCTCAGATAATTCTGTATCTTTGGTGTTTCTATTCTAGAAACGGGGCCTTGGGATACTATGGGACTTCATTCAGTCTAGGCTGGCGTCCCTGAGGCTGGGAAGAACAAAGGAAAGAAGCAGTCCCTGGTGTTGTGTTCTGTGGCAACTGAGGCAGAGCTGTGTTTTCTAATACTTCTTAATCAAGAAGTTTGGAGAGACCCACATCCATGGTAAACCTCAACATAGAATTCCAGTGTAATAATTGGCACTTTGGTTAAAGCTAATAGAAATCTGACAGCTGGGTGTCGCACTGAGGCTACAAGAAGGTAATTTGTAGCTGGAGTTGAGTTAGTTCATCAGTCTGAGGGGAAAGGGAGAAGGTTAGCACTGAGAAAACTCAGCGAGTGCCAGCCTCCCTCTTTCCTCCTCTGCCTACTCTCCTTTTTTCCCCTGGCAAAATGTATCTGAAAACTATTTTTCTTACATTTGGTATATCTTGAGGAACTCTGAAAGCTCAGGCCTGCTCTGGGCTGAACCCCTTAATAACTGGAAAGGACAAGGGAAAGTGAATTTTTGCAGAGAGAGTTGATTTTATGAATCTCCATATGGAACATAGAGACCATTGTCCCTTTTACAGAATTTTTGTAGAGATAGTTGAGGAAGATAAAGGTACTTGGTAAGTTGTGAGGGGAACACAAGATGCTGCCTGTGTTCATTTGTTGGATAAGGAGGGAAATAAACAGAAGCAATAAAGGGAGAACGTCACGGTGGCTGCTTGGAGTGACTGGGTTAACCAAAAGTACCAGCCCTTAGCACTTCACCGTGCCAATTGGCCCTGATTTCACTTGGCCTTCTTTGGATCTTTAAAAAATTACTTTTTCTTTTTTTCAATTTTTGGAACTGAAAAGTGAACATGAGTGAATATTGAGGTTGTGTCCTAAGCAACTTAAGAAACCTTCAAATTAAAACAGTGAAATGTAGTGTTTTAATCTAACCATTTGGAAATGATTATTTTTATGTTATAATTATTTTAATGTTACCTTATACAGGCAAGGGTACAAATTAATTCTTACACTCTGTTGGTGGAATATGAAAAGTGCACACTGTACAGATGAGAGAGAAAAGGGTGTAAAAGCCTACTTACAGATGGGCAGGGCTGACATGTTTTTAAGAGAACTGCCTTTTGTGTGTTTTTCACAATGCCTTTCCCTTGTTATATTCAGGTTCAGAGCATTTTTTCAAAGCTTCTTGATTCTCCCCTTGACTGGCAGCATGATAGCTGTTCCTCCATTTGTGTATTATGTGAAAACTGCCTGTGGCAGAAAAATCCACACACATGTCTTATATGTACATAACCTGATCCCTTGACCCACTGCAAATAGAGGCAGCCTGCACTCTCTCCTGGATGAATAGCTTAATTTGTTTCTTTTGCCTGCCTAGGGCATCATATTGCTGCTATCTGAAAGAATGTCTTTAGGTAAAAATATAGTCTAATTGTTTAATAGGACAGAAATCAGAGTGGTGTGTGTCTGTGCACATATGTGTGTGTGTACTTCCTGCCAACTCTGAGATCATTATTTTCTTTTACACAGATTCAAAATAAAATTACCATGTAGACAAACTTTAAAATATACTTGTCTGATTGTTTTTAGATTTTCACCAAGTGGAACCAAGAACAGGTGCCTCTTTTGCCATGTTATCCGATTTTGTGAGATCTTAACATTGGTTTACACTGTATCGTGTTATAGCATCACATATAGCAGCAGTCCCCAACCTTTGGCACCAGGGACTGGTTTCATGGAAGTCCAACTTTCCCAGATGGGGCATGGAGAGCTTTAGATTCTCACAAGGTTCATGCAGCCTAGATCCCTGGCATGTTCAGTACAGTATTATCCCGCACAAACAGTGAGCTAGGTGTGGTAGCTCACACCTGTAATCCTAGTATTCTGGGAGGCTGAGGCAAGTGGACTGCTTGAACTCAGGAGTTTGAGACCAGCCTGATTAAGAGTGAGACTTCATCTCTTCAAAATAGCCAGCCATTGTGGCAGGCTCCTGTAGTCCTGGCTACCCTGAAGGCAGAGACAGGAGGAACACTTGAGCCCAAGAGTTTGAGGTTGTGAGCTGTGATGTCACGACACCCTACCAAGGGAGACAAAGTAACACCCTGTCTCAAGAACTAGTGAAAAGATGCCAATACAAATACAAATCCATCCAACTTTACAACTGACAACAAAACATGATATTACTATATTAAACCTATTATGACCTGTTCAGCGTCTTTAGCTCTATTGTGTAATGCTTATTTTTTAAAATTTAAGTACTTACAAAAATTAAAGTACATATCTATAGTCTTAGCTACTTGGGAGGCTAAGATGGGAAGATCACTTGAGCCTAGGAGCTCTAGGCCAGGCTGAGTAACACAATAAAACCCTGTCTCGAAAACAAACAAAAACTACACTTCACAAAAATTTCTAGGTGCCATTTCTTATCCAGACATGGTGGTACATGCCTATAGTCCCAGCTATTTGTGAGGCTGAAGTAGGAGGATCACTCGAGACCAAGAGTTCAAGTCCGGCCCCCATCTCATACATACACACTAAAAATTAAGTAACAGAAAATAACCAAATCCAGATATAATTCTTAGGTAGAGATTTCTGGGCTTTGCCCCCGGGAGATAGATCATTACAATATCCTGATTAGAGTAGGGGCAACAGAGATTGACCTTAAAATAGTTTATCTCCTTGAGCCACAGGCACCACCTGCCATTCGATCCTATAATTCCTCTACTAGGTATATATCCAGAAGACCAAAAATCACATTATAACAACGATATATGTACCAGAATCTTTACTGCAGCCAAATTCATAATTATTAAGTCATGGAAGAAGCCCTAGTGCCCATCGACCCATGAATGGATCAATAAATTGTGGTATATGTACACCATGGAATATTATACAGCCTTAAAGAAAGATGGAGACTTTACCTCTTACATGTTTACATGAATGGAGCTTCTTCTTAGCAAAGTATCTCAAAATGAAAGAATAAAAGTATCCAATGTACTCAGTCTTACTATGAAACCAATTTATAACTTTCTTATGAAAGCTATAACCCACTTATAGCCCAAGAAGAAGGAGAAAAGGGAAAGGGGAGAGGGAAGAGAGAGGGGAGGATGGGTGAAGGGAGTGTAATTGGTGGGACCACACCTATGGTGCATCTTACAAGGGTACATGTGAAATTTA
>NW_003852410.1:27579448-27609175 GCF_000181295.1 Otolemur garnettii
TTTTTTTTTTTTTTTTGTAGAGACAATGTCTCACTTTATCCTCTCAGTAGAGTGCTATAGTGTCACACAGCTCACAGCAACCTCCAGTTAATGGGCTTAGGCCATTCTTTTTGCCTCAGCCTCCTGAGTAGCTGGGACAACAGGTGCCCGCCACAACACCTGGCTGTTTTTTTGTTGCAGTCTGGCCAGGGCTGGTTTTGAACCTACCATCCTTGCTATATGGGGCCAGCACCCTATCCACTGAGCCACAGGTGCATCCCCACACAGCTATGATTTAATAAATAAAAAAATATATAAATCTCCAAAAAGCAATTATAGTGGTATATTCCTAATATCCCATTAAATGCTTGAAGGATCATGAATGTTGTCTGACCTGACCACTGGTGACAGTATGGATGTAGAAGCTCCAGTAGAAAATAATAAGGCTCTTCTGCTGTATTTCTTGTAGACATTCTGAGAGTCAGTCTGATTAGATTGGTCTCGGGCCTGTACTACAGCTAATTTCCATGACTGGGGGAGTATGATGCACCTACTGGCTTGGCCTGGGGTACTTTCTTTACCCCTTAGGATAGAGCTCTACTCAGATCTTAGAGACTGAGAATATGAGACCATGGACTCCCCAGATGCTGTCTAGGTTGTTGCTGGGGAAAAAGTGCTATGGTGGCAACAGATGTTCACTGCCCTACGAGGGCACCATCGCATCCTTGGGCTTCCTACCTCTGTGAAGCATCCTCCAGATACCATGGAGTTCCACAGACTTTAATGGCAGATACATTTTGATCAAAATATCCCATGCTCTTTTATTTTCCCATTTTCTTTGCCTTTGTCAGTGACAAAGATGAAACTCTAAGATAATATTTTTCAGGACAGCTCCACAGAAGAAATTCCCTTTTGTTTTTAGCAGAGCCCGTCGACAGTGAGCCTGACAAAGCATGTTGAAGCATATATCCAATACCACTGTACTTCCAGCAGTGTTCCCTCTTTCAAGTTCAAGTTGATGGTGTCCATTTTCATAGCTACCCTTTATTTACCTATGGCATACACATCAGAAAGTGAACAGAAGAAATGCTGAGGAAGACAAAGCAACAAAAATGTAACCATATTCAATTTCTTACAGTTGTGGCTTAATACCTTGAACGTCATCGTAGGTTAGTTGTCCCAAGACGCATTTTAGTACCCAAAGGAGATTATTTTACTTAGCACATCAACTTTAATAAAAATGTTATCAGCATGAAGGGAACATCTTCTTGGTGATAGAAGCTGGCGTGCTTGAAGGATTACTATTACTTGTCCAAGGTCAAAGAGCAACAGCTAATGAACGCAGCGAGGAAAAAAGGATAGCACAGTGAAGATCAGGGCCATGTTTACACTCACTTTGTTAAGGCTAAATTTATTTTTTAAGTGAGAATCTCTGCCTTTATTAAAATAGTTAATGTCCAAGAATAAATGAAAATATATTGAAATGCATCTTTTTCTTCCAAGCAAGGGAATAAACTAATCTTTAAAAGAATCCTAAGGTCTTAATGCTGCAAAAAATACTCTTTAATCTTAGTTATCTTTCATTATCGGGGACACTGGCAGATATTTGGTCTTTAACTACAGTGTGTCATGACCTGTAAATCAATTCAGATGTTGTATACATCTTAGTGCCTCATCTGTGTATGTGGCTGGTTAAATCTCCCTCAGTTTGTTTTCCCAATGCATAATGGTGGTTTTATATACAAGATGCCACTGAGTCTGTATATGATAATGGAAAACTATCCAAAGATAAAATTCTACCTGAAAGGTAACATGTTATTTACTAAGCTAAGAAGAAATACTATATACATTCTCCCCAACTGTTCCCCATACTCACACGTATTTTTCATCAGGTAATGCTGGAAAATGTTTATTTTTCCCCTATCTTTAAACACTTGCCCCATCCCTGTCCTATGCCGACTACTATCATCCTATTTAAAATTCTAACATGTATGCCATTTATGTATCCATATGGCATGTATATTACAGTATGGGACCCTAGGGTTTATTCACATGTGTAACATATAAAATAACATATAGATGAGAGAACTGTGTTCCCTTTTGCCTTTGGAATTGTAGTAGACACTTATTTTCTTGTGTAGGTGACGTGGGTAGGAAACATTAATATTTGGGGACCTCCTCTTGTTCACAACAGGCAGCATTTATCACTTTCTATCTTCCATTCACCTAGCACACACATGGAAAGGATCGTTTTAGTATTAACCTCTACAAGAAGGCTCTTTACCAGTGAAAGCTTAGGGACAGTTGAGTTGATCACAGCCTTCCGCTCTGATTTTCTACTGTCCTAACGGTGGCCTGGGAAAGCACTCACACAAATGGGCCCGTATTTGTTTAACTGATGTCATTCACCAACTGCTCCTTCCCTGAGCGGCACATTCAGCTACAGCAGGCATATTTTTGCAGCTGACTTAATACAGTGATAAGGAGAAACTGTGGAAAGGTAGCCTTTGTTCTTGGCGAAGAAAAAACTTGTTCAAGTTTTCTTTGCTGCTTCCCTGCTCTTTTCTTATGCTTTTGTTATTAAATATATCAATAGGAATACATAAACCAACCAGATTTTTAGAATTGCTGCAGACAAGCAGGGAAAGAGCTATCCAGGATGAAGCCACATCATCTGTTTAATCCCCCCTTGTGGCACGTTGGACTTTCACCTCTATGACACCCGCAGTGGCAGAGGTGGGGGCCCAAAGGTCCAGTATCATTTACATCTTGCCCCTCCAGTGCCTCACAGTTGGAGGGCAGGATGTATTGATTTCCTTCTGAACCCAGAGCTGCTGAGATCTCTTCTCTTGAATTGTCCTTAAGACTTGTAGTTTGAGTTAAAAGTTCTTATTCTAAAGTTTCAGCTGAATCTTGTCTTGGCTAGCAGGTAAGATGGCTTTTGCAAAGATAGAGTTCAAAGCATGCTTTCGGCTCTCAGTCCTGAAAGCGGTTTTGGAAAGCTTTGTATTGTTGAAGGCTTTTTCTTCCTGGTTGGACTCATTATTACTCTTTTGTGAGTAGTATTTTGCTTTTTCGAATAGCTTTTTCTAAACAGCTTTCTCTGGTGGAAAATCCAATTTAGTTGCAAGCAATATTACCAGTTCTGCTCCTTTATTTTTCTTCCTCCATGAAAGGAAAATAAAAGATTGTGTGTCAAGATGGAGATGTACGATTTATGGCATTAGCACTTCTATTAATACATTTATGTGGCAATTATCTATCTTCACATTTTGTATTTATTCATGACAGAAGACAGCTTCTTTATGTTGCAAGAATATATTTTTTCTTTAAAACACATTTTATTTTCTTTGATCTTAAGCTTTGGCCCCCAGTTTCCATTGATAGTGGACACATGAGAGGAAGTCCTAGCTGGCTGCTTGCTATACACACCCAGAAATGGAGTAGACTTTGACTGGAGCTTTAATCTCAGGTCTACTCAAATTTGGATGGTGTTCAAGATGTTCATCAATTCAGTTTCTTTCTTAGGAGAACTCACCTTTCCCCATTTCAGGCAAATCCTGCTTAATGCAAATGATTTGAAGGGAGCTGCTGTCCACATTCCCTCTGGCCCCTAAACCAGGAAATCAGAACCCACCCTTCCTTCCTTCCTTCCTTCCTTCCTTCCTTCCTTCCTTCCTTCCTTTCTTCCTTTCTTTCTTTCTTTCTCTCTTTCCTTCTTTCTTTCTCTCTTTCCTTCTTTCCTTGCTATAATGTTTGTTTCTGTGAGGGTGGATCTAAAGACAAGCTGTTTAGAACTTCTGAGCACATGTCCCTGCAGTGACCTCTAAGGAAACCTGTTTGAGAATGAAGTCAGGTGGAGCAAAGCAGAAAGGAGAGAGAGAGAAGGGATACTGGGATGTTGATGATACCATTTGAGTAGCTGGGTCGAGTAGCAGGCTGGAATTGCCTCATCCTAGAGCACAACAGCCTATTGTTAAATGTTCAGGAATTTTGTGAGCTGATTGGTGTCATGTTGCTAGCTTAAAATTGCCCCTTAATCACCCCTCTACAGCCCCCATCTTTTGTTTTAAGAACTATATTGTTAAACACTTATCAACCACCCCTGCCTGAACCCAATCCTATATAAAGTCATACGACCTCTTGTCGTGTGAGCTAATTAATTCCCTATTTCACCCCTGCCTTTTAATTTTACCTAAGTTAATTTTATTCAGTTTTCCATTATATGCAATTGTAAGAATTGAGCCTTGGCTAAATTATTTATTTTGGCATTATCATAAACATCTTTCTTTTAAGTTATATGGAAGAAAATGTGAAGGAACCAATACAGCTTTCAACTTTTGATTACAAAGCCGCACGTCCCTGTTGAGTGTTAAAAAACATCTGAAGGAGGTAGTATAAAATTTCTAGAACTTTTTGATGGCTTGTGATAATGACCTGACAGATTATTCATTGTTCTCGGGGAGCCTTTAAAAAACAAAGAAATGGAACAACAAAATTTGCTTTGTGAGCAGTGATTGTAGTTTAAGACTCCTAACCTTTGAGGGAAAAAGAAAATAAAACCAGGTAGCATGGATTTTCGAGAGAGTAGTGGGATGGTTTTGTTCCTAAAAACAAAATAAAACGGACCAAGATAAGTGTGGTTAAGAAGCCGCTCATTGTCACATTAATAATCAGTTGAATCAAGCTGCTATGTCAAGTAGGAACATCTATTTTATCACTTTGTGTGTGTGAATTCTAAGTTTGCTTCATTTGCTGATAAATGATGAATATTCTGGACCAGAATGTCCATGGCATAGCAGTGCATGATGTTGTAGAGATTTGGTTTTTTTAAAGAGACCCCCAGCTCTGTTTTTCTGCACTAGAAGTAAAAGGCAGGGGAATGCATATGCCTAGTGTTCACTGGGTTTGAATTTAATTTCCAGTGATTTTTATGCTGGTGATTATCACATGCCCCACAAGCCATCACAGAAAGTCAGTAGCATGATATGCAAACCTAGGTAGTGAAACTGGTACAAACTTTACATATAATGTGGTACAGAATTGGTTATCTGTTTAAGGTAGCAATAAGGAGAGAAACACAACTCAAAATGAATTAGACAAAAAAACCCTTGTGTATTCATGATACAATTTCCTGTAACCCCGAGATCCATGTATTATTTCCAGTACAAAATAATTCAAAGGGGAAAAACATTGTAGGTTGACAGTCTGACAGGGAGAACATATGAAAAGGATTTCAAATGGGTCAGAGTTAGTTAAAGGGTAATGCTGGGGGATTTAGGTCAAAGTCCTCTGAATAAACCTAGACCAGTGGGATATTCTAAAATAATATCACTAGAATTGATGTTTTCTTTCTGAACCAGTTGCAAGGTATTCACAGGGCACCACGCTTCTTCCCGTTTACAAAGGGCTTTCTATTTGGCATAATATTTTCATGGAGCAGTTGCAATTAGGTAAGCTTTATAGTTAAGAAAAGAATTAAAACTTCAATCAACAGGAGAAATAAATTCTGTTTCCATTGCACAGTAGGGTGACTAGGGTTAATAGTAAAATATTGTATATCGCAAAGTACTCAGGAGAGAGGCTTTTAAAGGTTCTCATCACAAAGAAATAAGTACATGAGGTGATGGACACACCAACGGCTCTGATTGGCTCATTATACAACATAGTTATGTATCAAAACATCAAATGGTACCCCATAAATATCGACAATTGCAATGTACTGGTTAAAAAGTAAATAAAAAAACAATTAGCCATGAACATTTTCAAGACTTAGTGCAAATAGCAATCAAGTATAACTGTCGTGATTTTGTTTCCTATCTCCTGTTAGACAAGGAATGTCTGTGTAAGCCTAGATGGGTCACTTAACCTCTGCAAGCTCCAGAATACCTGACTATATAACAAGAGGCAAAGTAGGTCGGACGAGTGATATAAAAATACCTACCTCCTTGGGTTATAATGAATTTTAAATTAATTGAATGAATTAATTCACGCATGGTGCTTAGCACAGTGACTAGCAATGTCCATATCTATGAATGGGTGTTAGCTGCTACTGTTGTTATTATTATCATGTGTTTTTAGTTAGCCTCCCCCACGTAGCTCATGAGCGTCCCTAACAGTGTTTGAAATCCTTACAATTCTTTCTGTCCTGTGCACATTGGACAAAGCTGCCAATGTGAGAAGCATCCCACACTCAATTCAAGCAAACCACTTGGGACACCTGCCCTTTTTGTCTTTTGAATGAGGCACACCTTTGAAGAGGCTGATTTCTGTCACTTGCATCTTCATACTTGTGGGAGCTCTCCCAAGGGCTATGCCCACGGGCCACTCACAATGCCAAGTGCTACGTCAGAAGCTATCTCTTTGAGATATAACCTACTCCTCTACCCTCCCATGAATTTTGCTTACGTTCTGCAGCCTGAATTTGAAGACTGATGACCTCAAACTTATTTAATTTTGTTGGCTGTTTATCAGGGCACTTTTATTTAGCATGGTAAGAAATAAATTTAATTGTGTTTATGTTGATTGGGAATGTATGAATTATAATAATGAGGTTAGTAAGTCTAGAAATTAAAACTATGAGGCTATATACTGATATTCTTTATGCTACTTTCTATCTGGGTCATGGTAAGTCATATAGAATGCATACTTTCTAAATTATAGTTGGCAATACATATATTCCTGGTTATTGAATGTATTCTTCATTACTGCATCCCAAATTCAAAATTCTGAAGTTTACAACAATCATAATTTATTATTGCATACGCCTTAGGGTGTCGTCCGGAGGTTAGCTGGGGTCTGTGTTGGGTTCAGCTGGGTGGCTTTGCTCCGCACTACCCAGTCTAACTCTGCTTTAGGTCTTCCATCTCTCTGAGACTACAATCAGACTAGCTGTGCTGTTTACTTCTCCTGGTGTGTCAGAGATGCAGTAGGACAAGCAGGAATACCCGAGACCTTTTAAGGCCAAGGACTGGAACAGAAATATGATATGTTGTTACATGTACCCATACATGAAGCCCAAAGACACTTCAAGGACCCAGTTCAAAATGAAGCAGCGGAAGAATAAATTAGGCCCCAGAAGCCATGGCACAGGTTTGAGTGTAGGAGTGAGTTGAGAATTGAGGCTGACAGTGCTCAATGCTGCCTATCATTGTTATTAATTATGTGCCCCTCTTGAGATTTGCTGCGTTTGTTGATGTTAAGTTTTGTTTTTTTGTTTTGTTTTGTTTTGTTTTGTTTTTGTCCCTATCAAAAATACTAGACGCTCTCTTCCTGAGCATTCATTATGTTTTGATCTCATGGGTATTGAGAATTCCACTATAGATCTAGTTTTCCTTCTTGTATTAGACACCAAAAAGCCTAAAACAAACTAGCAGCCGTATCTCTATGATTCTTACTCTTTGTCTTCTTTCTGGCTCTATTTTTGTCTATCACCTTTTGTTTACTTATTTATTTAACCTCTGTTCTTAAGTTGGGCTATATTTTTCTCTCTTGTAGGTCTTTTAAATTATCTTACATATATTCTGGTACAAGAAGAAATATATACATAAAAATTGAAACAATAATGCACTACTGCTATGAGCCGTTTACCCAGTAAGTAAGATTACAAATAGTATAATAGTAGCTAGCATATACTGAATACTTTCTTGTTTTGGGGTCCTGTGAAAAATGTTTTTTGAATAATACCTAATTCACTTCCTGCAAGAACCTTCTGAGGTGAGTACTAGTATTATCCCCATGTAAACAGATGCAGCTTACGTGACATGTTCAGGGTCTTAGAGCTGGTAAGTACCAGAGCTATGATTTGAGCTGGTGAAGGCTGGTCTTACAGCTCACATCCTTGACCAGGAAGTTATACTTCTTCCAATTGTTACGCTAAAAGAAAAGGATAAAGTAAATGGGTAATAATTCATTTCTCTTTTCATGAGTTCTTGATTCAGCTTTTATTCATTTCTTATCTTCTGTTTTTTGTCCTTGTGTCTCTCATAAATATACCTCATTAAAATGTCAACTGCTAATAGAGTAAAAATACTACTTTAACTTGGTGACACTTGGCGTTCCAATCACTATGTTTAAAAAGGAAACTTTAAGGATTTGGTAAATGAATGTGATTTATGAATCACCCTTTGGAGGACAGATATGTTTAGCACAAATGTGCTTGGATTTATGATGAGCAAAATACTTCTAGGTACATTTTATGTTGTTCTTTGCAGAAGTTTGGTGGTAAATGTGGAAATTAAACTGGAAAATATGGATAAATCAGCACAATTCAAAACACCTGCTTAAAACATTCATTTTATTGACTTAACAGTTGACTCTTTAGGATGTTTTTCTAGAAACATTGGCTCTAGGCAGAATAATTATTCTCAGTGAATATATTTGTTGACATATCACTTAGAAACTACTACACTGACAGATTTTAGGAATTTTGTATGAATTTGATGATAAGCAATAGCCATTTTAGATGAGAACAACTCTTCCTGTTTTACTGGTTAATTCTCTTGTATTTTTACATTTTTATGATAAAGCTTTCTTGCTTTGATTTTTTCAATATCTCATTTGGCTCAATTATTTGGAAAGTCTTCAATGATTTTTTTTTCATGCTGTTTTCATGTCATTAATTACCATACAACTAACATCTTTTGGGGAAACTCTGTAATCTCTTCTCTCTCAGATCATTTGTAATTCCCACAACCCCAAGGAACTCCAAAGCCATTTTAGGAAAGATCATTTTTGTATTAATCAATTTTTGTGCATTTATTTGAAGAAAGGGCCTATTGTATTTTCTCTTAATTCTCTTAAGAATTCCCAAGTGATCGGTGGGTCCCTCCCAATTATCTCTCCTTGAAATGACTCTATGGTAGCTCAGCAACAAATTGATGTTCCCCAAAGCTAGATTCTATTCTTCCACTATTTCTAGTCATTGCCATTTCTTCAACCAATGGTGCATGTATAGTATGTTAAAAACTTGTACTCCTTTTAACGGTACAAGATGGAAACCATACTTGACCTACTAATCCATAAAAAGGAATTTTTCTACCAGTGATAACTTCAACTTTCTACCAGTGATAACTTCTGGATCCAGGCACTCAAAATAAAGTTCTTGAGAACTTGTGTCTCTTCATCTTTTGGTTCTGTTGGCTTCTTTCTTGGTCGAACACCTTACTTCATGCAGTTGTGCTTGGCAATAGCACCACTAACAAAAACAGCAGTTGTCTTCTACCATGCATAAGTGTACAAAACTAATCTATAGGAATATATTCTTAACCATATTATCAATGTATAATCTGTAACTAACCAATTTTTATAAAGCAAGGGACTTTAAAAGCATTTTCTCCTTATTTCAGTAATGATTGGTTGTAACTTCAATCAAAAGAATGTTTATTCCACAAAAATCCTCTTGAGCTTCTGTTATATGCGCTGTGTTCTGGAAATACAAAATGGCATAGCCCTTCCTTGCCCTTGACCTCCCATCCTCACAGTGGGGAGCAGTATGGCAGTCAAGGACACAATGCTTATAATTCTATGCAACAAATGAATAGTTGAGGATTATTTGGGGCTTCTTAGAATAGCTCAGGTGCCATATCTAGCTTAGGTTGAGAATGCTTTGAGGCTGAGATAGTGGACTTTTTATCATCTGGCCTTGTTATACCTGTCCAGCTTCTTACCCTGCATTGTTGCCAAATGTTATCTTCACTTTTATGGCACTAAACCCAGGTAACCTATTGTCTGTCACGTTTCTGTTCATTTTCCCCAGGCTAGCCTCAAACTCCTGAACTCAAGTGATGCTCCTTCCTCATAGGTTGTTGGGACCACAGCACATGCTGTTGCCTTTGGCTCTTGTTTCCCTTGTGATTCTCACTCCCTGTAATTATGAGATTACGGGAATAATCTATGGGATGGCAGACCTGCTGATGTAGACACAGTGACTGGGCTCCTTTGAGCCTTTTGTGCCTCCTCATCCTGTGCCTTCCTCTACTGAAAGGCCAGAAGGCCAACCCTACATCCCCGAAACTACCTTATAACTAGGGTCCCTGTTTGAGTTTTGCACTTGTTTTGAGTTTTGGAAGACAGAATGGAGACCAAAACCATCTTTCTGTCTTCTCTGCAATTCATGTTGACTAGGACATTGGAGAAGACCTTGGATTTTCTGCAGTCCTCTTTCGGCATCTGGGCACTAACTTCAGGATCATTGAAAAGCAGTGTATAGGCATTCCTTTGTTTGCCAGGGTGGCTTCTCTATAAAGCAAATGGTTAGTGACAGTAGCTTTCTGGTTCCTGTTCAGGACTCAGATGATTATTCCTGATAATGGTTCTCTTGGTGGCTTCCTGAGTCTCTGCCTTCCTGATAGCAGGAGAAATGGTGGTATTGATCATGGTCATGCTGGATGTCTTTCTTGAGCCTACACCTTCCTTTTCTTTTGGTGACATTGGCAGACTCCTCCTCGGTTTTTTCTGCACTTTGAGCAGCTCAACACTGCCTGATTTACATACTCACCTCTTCTGAGCATCAGTTTATGTCCAAAACTTAGAGATGTAAGGGCCTAACTAACTCTTAAATTTGTTGTGAGCGTGCAATGAAGAGGGGAACACTCACGAGGAGTTTTGATCATTGCATTGCATGTGGAAGTTGCTATAGCAACATTTGGGCAAAACTTGTTTTGAACTTGCTAGTTTTGTCCATTAGATGAGAAAATTTCTGTCTATAGGAAATTTCCTTGAACTCAAAAAAAAGAGGACAGTGAAATCTATTTAATTTTTTCCTGCTATTGTTCCTTGGATTCCTAGCCCAGCACTTCTCAGCCATGGCCAGAAAATTCTTAACTCTCTTTCTTTGGGTCCTAGTCACTTACTCACATGGTCCCTATGTTGTGTACAAATAGTTAGCATCAACCACTTTTCATGGGACAGTTAGCTAATTCAAAGTTTTGCAATTTCTGACTTCCTTTGCATCGGTTTAAGAATGGAAACTCCATGGACCCCAAAGCCATGTGGAGTAAATCAAGCAGAAAACTGAATTTTACAGTTCATTGAACTAAGCTTCAGTCACCTCAGCTTTAAAAAGGGATTTAATGATTACTGCCTTGAAAAGTTGTTATGAGCATCAAATGAGATATTAGAAAATCCCCCCACACACATGTTTAATAATGATGTGGAGGTGGACATGGTCTAGAAAACAATTGAAGTGATGTGGTCAATGGGCCACAAGATATGATAAGCACGTAGCCATTGCTTTTGTGTCTCTGGGTATTTATTCAGGGTCTCTTCTGTGCAGACACTGTTTAAATATTTATTGCACTGTCATTTTATCTTTACAACATGCTTTAGTAGATACTCCTCCATTCATTTCACAGGTAAACATGTTGATTGGGTATAATCAACTTCTCTGAAGTGACACTGTGACTCTGGTCCTCAGTTCCTTTCTTTTTTAACTATACATCTAACAGTATCAGATTTCCTAAAGGAGTTTCAGGTATTGTCACCTACAAAGAGATTGTGCCTGACATAGATAAAATTCAGGTTCCTCACTAGTGGATGAGTCATTTCTGTGTCCCTCCGCTCCAGCTGTCTATGGCTTTATTTCCAGTAGTGTCAGTGCCCTGACACTCCATTGGAAGCTCCATTGGAATGTTGTAGGTAGCCAGCATCACATGATTGCCAAACAGGAGTGCTGGACAGCTAGCTGCCCAATCACATTCCTTCTGGAGTAGGAATCACAGATGTATGTTTTCTGAGTTTAACTCACATTATAATAGTTTTAAAGTTTTTTTTTTTTAATGTTTCTTTCCCTGAGATGGGGTTTTAGAAACTCTTATAAAAATGCATTTTATGTACCTAGGGGACTCTTGCCCTCATGACCTTCATTTGTATTGTAAAATGAAAATGAGAAGCACATTCTCTTTTTAAAATGCCATTAATTACCCTTCCAAGGTGGCTCTGCCATCAGTAGGGGTTTCTTAACATAAAAACATTCTTCCCTGGGGACATGAGGTAGCTTTTGGGAAAAGCAGCTTCAGTGTTTTCTTTATTAACTTTGGTGTATCCATGCATGTAGTGAAAATGTAATAATTTTTTAGTTCTCATTACCTGTATATTTTGAAATAGAAAATTGTTTGAATAATATATCTCCTTAGAGGTATTCATGCTAATGCCAAAGGATTCTGTATAAAAAAGTTTTCCTAGTAAATACTTTTTTCTAATCAAAAGAGATGAAATATTATCCAAAGGGACTATTGTATCTCTTATCAAATTACTGGGTTTTATCTGTCACATCCTATCAAGTTTTATGCTTTTATTTTTCTAGTATCAAGCCTGTTACTAACACATAAGGCATGTTTATGCAGAATAGGAAAAGGTATCCCCTTCTTTGGAGACACAGACCCCTCACAAGTCACATGGCCTAATGAAAGGGGCCCAGCTGGGTAGCTCCCCACTCATTTCAGGGGCTGATGCAATGCATATACAACTGCATGTTACCTGGTGTGTAATAGAAATTCAAGGTCATATGTAAGGTAGGTGGGACATAATTCCTGAACTCACTGGGAATTTAGAATCTGTGAGGATACTCTACAACCAAAGCCCCTTTAAGGATGGAAATTGGCTAGTGCCTCAGCCCAAACATAATAGTGCCATGGGCAAGTTTGGGAGAGAATGGGGAGAAATTTCAGCTCTAAATTGCCTGGCATGTGAGGCAGAAGGTTAAAGGAGCTTCTAGTAGTAGTGAAGTGTTTCTGAGTGAAAGATGCCAGATATGAGTCTGGAATTTGCAATTAAAGTTAGGTTTGCACAATACCACAGAATTTTGTGTTTTCTAGAAACTGGCGTGGATGTAGTTAGACCTCCCGCAGGCAGGAAGTGAAAGGAATGACCCCTGGGAAATAACCTTGACATTTAGCTGTCCAGTTGCTTCCCTCCCTCTCCTCCGCTTGCTTTTTGCCAATGGAAGTATGCTGATAATAAAACAGGTAGCAGCACGAGTGACATTGTTTGGATCAACAATGAAATGTACATCCCATGTTGACTGTGTGCCAGAGGCAGGAGACTAGGTGATGAGCAAGGCTAAACTCTACCCTTGACCCCTTGACTGGATGATACAGAAAGTAAATGAGCAAGTATTCAAATAAATGTGTTATTCCAGATGATAAGGAGTTTGTAAAAACGAGTACAGGATGAAATTAGGGCATTATTGGTGGAGAGGAGGCTGGGATCACCGGTTTAGGTTTTCAGCTCTTCTACTGATAAAAAATGTAGGAAACAAACACCACTAGGACCCTATTTGGACCCAAATTATTCTCTTTAATAATTGAGGTGTTCTAACATTAGCATGTAAGAAGATCCACATCCCATCTTAACTTCAAAGAAATTGCTTTGACCAAAGAAATCAGAGTTGGATTACTTCATATAAAACCTCTCCTCTCAACAAATGTTGAAATATTTGTGTTTTTTCCCCACAATGAGGAAAGAGGCTTGGAGAGGTTAGAGGTTACAGCTATTCAAGAAAAGGTTTGTGATTAAAACCCCGTTGTAGGTATTCCACAAATATTTGAATCAAATTGATTTGTTAGCTCCAGACCGTGGGAAAGGGTCTGGGCTGAACTGTTTGATCTTCTCCGGTTTTCCCCAGAACAGCTGCTGTGCTTGGCACCCAAGCCTCTTCTCACCTCCTCTCCTGTGCGTCTGCCTGGTCCCTGCAGGCATTTTGGAGATGGCACTCTTTGGCACCACATTCCTAGGTTCTGAATTCGTTTGCTTGTTTCTGGTAAGAGAAAGACTTTCTGAGTGGGTTCCATCTTTGGATCTGTCCTTCTCTTATGAAATACCGCATCTTTTGGCGATCTTTTCTGTGGCACTGTTGTCCATCTACTTTGTTTTTCTAAGGACTGAATTTCCCTTTCTGCTTGCTTCAGTTTCCTCCTCTATTCTTACCTATGTATTCATTTCCCTGCTAGCTTCCCGTTCATTTCCTTCTATCCCTTGCTGTCTCCTGGGCACCTTCTTTTTGTCCTGTCCATCATTCATTTTTCTTCTCCTTGTCTCCACTCCATATTTATTGAGTGCCTACTCTGTGCATGTGGAGGGTAGACTCTAATCTGAGGACGGTAATGAGCAAGTGAAGGGCTATGGTCCAACAGCTTGATGGCCAAGGATAGGGTGTTGTAGGGGCACATGGAAAGAGACCTCACACAGCTGACTCATACATCTGAGGACTTGAAATAAGTGTAGATAGCCCATATTTGGAAAAGCGCTATATGTATGTCTGTGTGTGTTTGTGTTTCTCTTACAGGACTGGCTGTTAAGAGAGGTTGAGGAGAATTCTGGTTTTGCAGAAGCAAAACCTGGGACGATCTATAAATCTAGATTGGGCTTGCCTGCGTGTTTATCTGTGTATGAGCATGTGCATGTGCATAAACCCAGTCACTGTGTGGTCTCTGAGCTGAGCAGTTATAAACCTAGGAAGTTTTGTAAAGTCCTTACACTCAGAGACTCTGGGTCCCTACTTTTTAATAAGCTCAGTGGATGCATTATATGACCTGAGCTGAGCACTATGCTATTTGGAATTATCCTAGGAAACAAATGTAAACAGTTCTCTGAAGTAGAAGAGATACTTACTCCCCCGCCTGCCCCGTCTCTGCATCTAAGTAACTGTAAGATGTTGTGAATTTATTTATGAAGCTGTTAGGAAAATGGAAGAAATGTCATGACTATTTTCCTATCTCTTTCTTGGCCTATTTCCATTAGGCGATTACTCACATCTAGACCTGACTTCTCCAGAAATACAGTTAGATCAGTTACTAAGTAGGACTTCCATGCCTGTCCTTTAACAGCAACTTAGCCCAGACTGGTCATGCACCAATCAATCTTTCTGGCAAAACATGGAAAGGCCTTCAGTTACATCGTGTCTCAGTGGTGGTAAAATCACTGTTTAAGAAACAGTTAATGTAAGAACTGTGCACAGTAATAAATAGACCTAGGATTCCAGCTGGCATGAAGTCTGATTTTAGATCGAATGGCATTCAAGCTGCACAGTATTTTCTATTTTTTTTCAAGAGATGAGGAAAGAGTCACAGAAATGAAATCATGGCATTTTTTTCTGTCTTTATTTTAGATGCCATTTATAGTAGTCATGAGTATAAAGTACCCTATTTTTAGATTTAGGTCATTTGAAATGTTTTCTCTTTTATGATAAACAAAAATGGCAGGAGGATCTCTGGTGGCAGTTAATGTTGGAAAGGCTCTGCCTGGTGTGTGAGTGGGTTTTGCTACTGTCACAGCTGTCACCATGCCCATGACTCTGCCCCCAGCCCCCCAGTCCTTCAAGACACTCTTCAAGACTGGGGAGGAGATAAAGAAATAAACCAAATGGGGTTTCCCACTTCAGGGAATCCCTTCTCTGCTTTATTTACTAATCACGTTAGCCAGCATCTTTCACCAAAGATGCTGAAAAACACCCTCTGTGATCTCATGCCTTAGTGTAAAGAGAGGGGAAACCTTTGCTTGCCTAACTCATCCCTTGCTCTCTCCTCTGAGCAGGTGAAGCCCTGGCAGGAAGTGGCTCTAAAGAATTATAATGAAATTTGCTTTGTGTCACTTTGCTTCCAATATGTCATTAAAAAAGGAGAATGGAAGTTTGTGGAATAGACAGAAACATGGAGAACTGTGGAGTTTTCTGACTGAGCCTGTGGGATGTTAAGGTTCATAGTTTGGGGGTACCCTCCTGAGTCAGTGCCAGATCATGTCTTCATTATATAGCCTGGCAGTGGAAACATCACATGATTTAAGAGCTGAAAAATGTTCCATCCCAAGAGCGAAGACCACCCGGTTTCCATTGGCCTTTTTCATACCAATTCACATTACATCTCTGTCTCTTAGTCTGTCATGTTTCAGTAGGTACAAAATCACTTTTAGTTTTTAAATCTCTGTTGGGCAGATATTTGTGTATTAACTCTTTTAGTTACCATTTCAGAATCTCATTTGGCTTTAGTAATCTGACTCAGGAGCAAATTTAAATATGATGTTCTTTTAAATATCATTCAAACATAATAAAATGTGTTGGATGGTGGATTTAGCAATAGGAATTTTGATTTTTAAAAAAGTTTTCTGTCTACTACATTACAATTGATCATTCTTCAGAGTTTTACTTTTATTTACATTAGGTGTAAAATGCAGATTCAGAAAATCAGTGTGAAAATAAGCCAGTAGAAAAGAAGAGGAAAACCAGGGGAAATGCCTGGAGATTTCCAACCACCTGGTAATCTTCACAGAGATCCTCAATTCATTAGCCCCTGTTAGTCACGCAGAACATTCTCATCCATTTATTAACTAATGGGCATGGCCATAACTTTAAAAGTACCTTCCAAGTTGGGATGATATATTAAAAATGCTAAAGGGTTGTCTCCATTCTTTTAACATCTATCAAGAGCCTATAATATTTTCCCAAAGCATTAACTTTTCCTAACCTTTTCATTTTTTCCCCTTTTCAAATGGTTTGCTTTTCTTTCTTTTAAAGTGAAAAGATCTGAGGTCCTGTGTTCATTCCTTTAACAAATACATAATTATTGACCTTCTAACCCCAGTTAAATGCTGGAGATATATCTATAACCAAGGCCAGGCTCCTGCTTTCCACCCTCTCAAGGCTTGTATTAAATGAGAGAAGATCACACACATACACACACACACAGACAGATAAATAAAATAAGGTGATTATCAATTAGAAGTATTTAGAAGGCTGGGCCCAGTGGTTCATGCCTGGAATCCTAGCACTCTGGGAGGCTGATGCAGGAGGATCACTTGAGCTCAGGAGTTCCAGACCACCTTGAGCAAGAGTGAAACCCTGCCTCTACTAAAAGTAGGAAAATTAGCCAGGCATCATAGTGGGTGCCTGTAGTCCCAACTACTTGGGAGGCTGAGGCAAGAGGATCTCTTGAACTCAGAAGTTTTAGGTTTCTGTGAGCTAGCAGAGGCCCTGGTACTCTAGCCTAGGCAAGAGAGTGAGACTCTGTCTCAAAAAATAGTATTGAACAGATGAAAGGTAAAAAATAGAATGACAAGGACTGGAATAAATTTAAACAAGAAGGACACAGAAAGCTCTCTGGAAGAAGGGACATGTTTTAGACCTGAAAGATGAGAAGGAAGGTGTAGAGAGGAAGCCTTCCAAGTTAAGGAGCCCTGCATAGCCATGCTATGGTCCTAAGTTGGAAAGAAGCTCAGTCTGTTTGATGGTTCACAAAAGACCAGGTGGCATATTATACATGTGGAGAGCTGGACAAAGTGCCTCTGAGGCAGTGGAAGGGTGTTTACATTTTATTTCTGGTGCAATAGGGAGCCATCGGGGGTTTCAGTGGGGGAGCAACCTGTATGATTGGCTTTGAGAACATCTAGCCAGGCTGATCTCTGAAGATTGGGCTGAAGCAGGCAGAGAGGCTGCTGGGTGGAAGGCTACAGGCTCAGTGCTAGGAAGGCAGTGGCCACGGGGTGGAAGGCTGTAGTCTCAGGGCTAGGGGAGATGATTAGAGTCTTGCCTAGAATGGCAGATGCAGGATTTTAAGAAGAAAGGAAGGGAGCTTCTCAGCCAATAGAGAGAGGCAAATCTGTGAGTGCCAAATTATAGGAGTAAGGACAGGGCTATAGTTGCCTATACTAAGTAAAAACATTGTTTTATAAAGGACAGAAAGCATAGGCTTTACAAGCTGATAAGGTAACATCATGTAAAGCTCATATGAAAATATGAGATTATATGTATTTGTGCAAACACGAGTATTGGTTAAAAGTGTAGACAGCTGTGTGTATCCATGGGTTTCACATTCTTGGATTCAGCCAACTGTGGATTGAAAATATTCATAAAAATAAAAAGCACAATATAAAATCTATTTACATGTCATTTACATTGTAGTAGGTATTATAAGTAATCTAGAGGTGGTTTAAAGTATATGGGAGCATGTGCATCAGTTAAATGCAAACACTACACCATTTTATTTTCATCACTTGAGCATCTGCTGATTCTGATATCCACATGGGGTCCTAGCAACAATCCCCCAGGGGTGCTGAGGGCTGACTGCGTGTATATGAAGTTTGTACATTTGTGTAATAAAATGATTTGAAGAAACACGCTGGGGCTTATCGGTACCCTTTGAACTCATTTGGGAAGAAGAAATAATTTTTAAACCACTTCTGTATATGATTTCATTATTTACAAAAGTCACATGTCAAATATTTTTATTTTTGAAATTGTATAAACACATAGGAGATCAGTCAATAACGGGTGATACAGAATATATAACTGAAGAGTTATGTCTGAGCTCCATGTTCTTATCTGTAGAGTAGTGACTTTACCTCTCTGAGCCTCAGTGTCCTCATTGATATAACAAGATAATTGGGCCCACTTCATGAACTTGTGAACATTAAATGTGATGATCATGTCCAGGGATCAGCCTGAGGCCTGCTGCACACAGGAGCATGCCGAATGCTAACTGACAACGACAATAATTTCAGAACTAGAAAGAACTCCAGGCCTTGTCTTCTTTTACCTGTTTTAACAGCTGGGAAAACCAGGGACTGATGTGACTCGACTGATATCATACAGCTGGTTAGGGGCAGTCCCAGGCTTGGGTACTTTCCCCTTTGAACTCTCCTTGGCTTGATTTCTCTCCAAGGTTCCTTTTCACTTTTTCCTCTTGTAGTTGATTTCATGGAAAAGAGAGACTTCTACCGAAGGTAGATGAGGAACGACATGTCACCAAAATGCATACACTACAGATTTGGAGAGAGAGAAGGAGGGAAAGGGAGAAAGAGATGTGAGAGGGGCAAGGGAGGAGAAAAGAGGGCAAATATGGAGTGACAGAGAATCCTAAAGAGAAATGCAGAACCACAGAAAGAGTCAGAAAAACAGAGAGAATGAGAAAGTGTGGAATGAGCAAGAAGAGGTATAGCTTTTGAATAAAATCTAAGCATTATTAAGAAGATAGATAAGGGTGGCCCCTGTGGCTCAAAGGAGTAGGGCACTGGCCCCATATGCCGGAGGTGGCGGGTTCAAACCCAGCCCCGGCCAAAAACTGCAAAAACAAAAACAAAAACAATAAGACGATAGATAAGAGTTCAAAGTTCAGTGCTTTCTGTGAAATTCATAATAATAGATTAGACATTGTGAAGACACAGAATTTAAAAATAGACTGGATATTAGGGGGGGTCTTATTCCTTTTTAATTTCATAATGAAAGAAACCTTCAAATGTTTGGGATGAGGGAAAAAAAGCACCGAGGATGAACGAGGCATAGCAGAAAATAATTAAAATTAATTTACTACTTTCTTTAGAATTAGGGTATCTCTCAGGCTTTACATACATATTATATGACTCAGAAGGAAATGAATTAGATTCAGCTTCATTAAGAGCCTTGAATGTGGATATTAAGGACACATGGTCTAGGAAAGGACACATGGTCTAGGAAAGACACATGGTCTAGGAAAGACACATGGTCTAGGAAAGACACATGGTCTAGGAAAGACACATGGTCTAGGAAAGTTTCAACTGATTTCAAAAAGCTTTCGACATGTCTGGGTAGCAAAAGGTCATAGATTCATATGCCTGTAGAAGACACTTGTTGAATCCAAAAGAAACACCATATAGGAAGTCATCTAGAAACATGAATGGGTATTAGTTTTTTAAAAGATGAAAAAAAGGAAAATAAGGATAGAGTAACTAGGAAGGAAAATGTCAAATCAATGTGGTATCCAAAATGGCAACAGAATTACATTGCCAGAAACAAATTTAAGCCATCCATCTCAGTATCTATCTGGCAGAGTGAGTTTCTATTATGTACAAAACAGTGTTAGGAGTTGTGAGGGATATGGAAATGAAGTAACCATGGAGCTTGCCCCAAAGGTGCTCACAGTGCAGCCAGCACCAGGAAGATGGCATTGATGCATCTATCTGTGTAGTGTTCATTGAGCATAGATGAAATAGGCTGTATCATTCCTGGGTCTAACCCTCATCACAGACATTTCTTACCCATCCCAGAACTCTGTGGTTGTCATTTGGCTACAAAACCAATTCTTACTAACCTTCCTGTCACTTGGCACTGCTCTGCCCTAGAAGCACAGACTGGGACTTGTTTTCTGTAATAGCTTCAGTATCTACCTCAGAAATCAGTGCATAGTAAGTGCTCAATAAACCTTCAGTTCACTAACTGAAGTAAACTTTGCTTTACTTATAGCCATTATTTTTATTTCATATTAAATATTCAGTGTTATATCAACAATGATCATAAAGTTACTTTGAACTTTTATGTATATATGCATGCAAAATGTTAACAATCTGAATGCTAAAGTAAAAGGTTTGGCTATATTTACATAACTTCCTAAGGTTAATACTTTTTTAGGCTTAAAATGTAGAATGTGTCTGGTGTCTCAAGAGTGACTTGGTGGGTATATAATCTTTCTGAAGAGGAATGACGTTCATGTCATGAAGAGTTTAGTGACAACAGCCTTGTGAAGTTGGAGAATATTTCCAGGGCTGGATGGGAAGGAGGAAGAAGTTATTTTAATCACTTGCAGAAGCCATTTATAGTCCTGTCATGTTTTCTGTCATGAAGATTATTACTTAATTATAAGATAACATGATTTGCTGTTTAGATATCAGAGATAGAAATGAATAGGTCGGTATCAAAGTGAAAATCAACTCTCAAAAGGTCTGGGTACTAATTAACAAAGTTAGTGCAGCTGTGTGCCTGTCAGCCCAGCCTGGGTTGGAATGTCTATTTTAAAAACATTATACAGATGGAGTTCTCTGACCTCTAGGTCAGAAAGGATGCCCAGTTGTAAATCCAGAAGGGATAGCTCCACATGTGGGAGATTGCACAAGTAAAAGCCAGTGATGAAGGTGCCTGACCTCACCAGGCAGGGTTGCAAAGTCTCAGGATACTCCCCCAAGGGAAGCGTGTCCAAGGATCCTATCCATTGCTTGCTTGCATTCATCTTGGGATGATGCAAGAAAAATGGCTGATCTGGTTATTTGAACAAAAGTGGCTACTTATGAAAGAATGCATCTCTTTGGAGGCAGGTGTTGCATACAGGAGAAAACTCGTAAGCAGGTGGATGTGTGATGTGGTAAGAGGACAGTTCGCTCTCATTTTAAAACTGGGCATGGGAAGAATGATGGAGGGAAATTTTTTTATCACTCACACTAAAGATCTACTTGGCAGGGGTTCTGTTGAATTAAATCTGGCAACACCCCAGTGTTCATGAGGGGTGTACTCTGGATTGGGTCAATCCTGGCTTAAATCTAAGTTCTGTTGCTTAATACTTATGTAAGCTTTATGTTTCCAAGGTTTATTTTTTATTTCAAATTAGAGATAATATTTATATCAACCTCAGAAATATAATTTCAGTGACCTTGGCATGTGAGGCATGTTCAGTAAATGGTAGCTGTTTATTATTCTTGTTATAATAATGCTCATTGTTAGAACTCCTTGAGGACAAGCGATCATGACTTTTTTTTGTTGGTTTATTACCTTATTCTCCAACTCCTAATATAGTGTTTATATCAGACTCCCAACTGGAATAGAGGATACACGCACACAAGGAAGCGCTCTAGGGGGATTTTTTACAAAGTGACTATTCAGAAAGTGATGTGAGTGGGATGTGGGAGACCACAAGGTTAATGCAGGACCCTTCAGATAGGAGCAGTGGTGTATCAACTCTCCAGCCCAAAGAGGTCAGGGGAGGGAACAATACTACAACACAGTAAGAGAGATATTTGGGAAGAGCAATGTGCCTTGTGAGGAACAGTGGACCTTAGTGAGTGGGGCATTGGTCTAATCTCTCTGATTTCCTCCTAGGACCCTCACTGGCCAACTTGCAGGGGAAGGCAGCATAGTCCATGCTGATCAACCTTCTGGGTCAGAGAGCAAAGCAAGAAGGGAGAATGGATTTGAAGGGACAGGTGGATTATCACAGTGCCCCCACATAGTAGGCTCTTTGTGAAAAATGTCCTGAATGAAGAATACATGTCACAAGACATTGGATTAAATTCCATCACTTTGAACTACTGTTTTCGTAGTACCTGCTGTGTGCTAAGTACTGTGAATTACAATTGTGATGGATGTGTTAGTCAGTTCAATGTAAGCATTTCACATTGTATATCAAATCAGTGCACTGAACTCCATAAATGCATCAATGTACACAGTTATGATTTAAGAAAAACAAAACAACAAAAAGACTGGAACAGTGAAGACAGCCCAACTGCAGTCCTGACGAGTGTTTACAACCTTTCCAACTTAAAAGTAGCTTACATATATGTTTTTTAATTAACTTGTACAATCTCCTTCCAAAGTAGGCTTTATTATTCTCATTTTACAAAAAGTCTGCGAGGTTAACAGACTTGTCCAAACTCATGCAGCTCAGCTGGTAAGAGAAGAAAATGAGGATTCCAAACCCTGGCTGCCTGCTTCCCTCCCCATTCCCATCCTGGCTCCATGACCTTGTGAGGTCAGCTTCTTGGAAGGGCAAGTAGGTATGTCCATAGAGTGGATGACCGAGCTCACTTAGCATGCTTTTTCTTCTTTTAGCTAATAGTGGAATGAATTCAGTACTTAATATTATAGCTTATTTTGGCTATAGTCTGCCTCAATGGTCCATAGGGCATACCCATGAGAATCATCTGGGAACTTACTAAAATACAGAATTTTGATGTATGGGGTTGGACCTGGGTAAGACACTCAGGGGACAGTTTGTATAGCTAACCTGACAGTCAACTTAATTGTGTGTTCATGAATCACCAAAAGCTGGAATCCTTTATTTCATAAATGAGGGCAGCAAAGCCAGAGAGGCAGAGTAACTAGTTGATGCAATACATGAGCATTTGTGTTGTCGATAAATAAAATCAGTGCCACATAAGAGTAGTATTCACTAAGGGGTATAATCTAAGAACGGGTTCATAAAACTTATCTGGCTGAAGTGTTCTTTTGTAGATGTACTTCTGATGGCTGGACGTGAATTATATGATACTTTCATCAGAGAAGATGCTCTGAAACCACGTCTGCTGATTTAACGCACAGAACAGGGTAGAACACCACTTCTTCCATCTAGATCAATTTCAATGGCTGGGTAATGGAGCTGCCTGACATTCTCTTATTTTGGATGAACATAGGTTGGATTATAAGAATAGTTATTGAAAAATGAGGAAAGCCACAGTCATCATTAACAACAAAAAGGTTCAAGGCTTTTTGGATTTGTTTTTCGGAACATAGACATTTTATTTTATTTTTTTATTAAATCATAGCTGTGTACATTAATGCAATTATGGGGTATAATGTGCTAGTTTTACACACAATCTGAAATGCTTTCATCAAACTGGTCAATATAGCCTTCACGGCATTTTCTTAGTTATTGTGTTAAGACATTTATATTTTACACCTAGGAAATTTCACATTAACAAACTTGCTTTTATTCTTGCTAGCTCAAGAAGTAGGACTTGTACTATAGAACTGACAAGGGGACTGCCAAAGATGAGGCATCTTCAAACTGGTGTCTCAGGGAGTACATCAATTGTTTAAACATTTTTAATGTGTTTCTCTCAGTAAAATGTAGAACTGAGACGAAATTGAATGGTGGATAGAAGTACACTCATGTAGCAAATATTTCTAAGTGTCTCTCATTCCGAGTACATCACTCCTAAAGTATCATATAGATTATATATTATTTTTTAACAGCACTTGCAATGATCCGCTTAATCCACTACATTTAGAGTAGGCACTGACATTCTTTCCTACTGTAGAGAAGAAGTTGACACAGAAAGATTTCCTAGGTGGCTGCGGAAGTGATTACACCAATGACTTGGTTTCTCCACTTACCACTGGAAAACCTACTTCAAAAGACACTGTCTGTATTGGTGTTCTAGTGCAATAGTTCTTTATTCTTTCAACCTGTGCAGTGATATTTTCTAAGATATGTTTAATGAATCTGATTATGTAGTACTTTCTTTTTTTTTTTTTTTTCATGAAATAGCCTTTCCACATCCTCTCCCCAAGCTGATGTTTACTGAGTATCTCAGGCTCTTATAAAAAGATAATTCAAAGACTATTATGAAGACAATGGCTTTGGCTTTAGAATGAGTTTATGTCTTTCAGGATAGTTTTCAGCAAATGAGCCAACCATATGTTAAATCAAATTTAACATCCATTATGAAACAGTGAATCATACTTTATATTTCAGTAATGATAACAAATGATCGCTTATCTCATGCTCTTCTCATTTGTACTACTTCTCATCAATCTTGCTAAAATAGCAAAGATTTATTAAATGAACAAATGTCCAATTGTAACTGTTAATATTAATAGCTTCTTTTATATTTTCTCTCTCTGGCTTTCTTTTCTATGCTTGCTTAAGCCGGCTTTAATATGGGCTTTAAAAGTAATGGTTTTTCTTATTCTGAAATGATAATTAACAGAAAAGTAGAAAGTTAGTAATAAAATTATTTTAATGAAACTGTGCAATTATACCAGCCCATTACAAAGGATAGGATTTGCTGTGTGCTCAGCACTGGAAGCAAAAATCTTTTTTCACTGAGTAAAACAGTCAATTTTAAAACTCTGGAAACATTTCAGATCCCTTATGACTTAAAATTGCTACTCGTGCAGTAAAAGTTTAAATCACTTGAGTAAATTTGTAATTTAATCTTTAAAGTTTAACTAACATTTATTCTTCCTTTCTAAGTGCTTTATGTTCGTGTAAATTGTAACAAGTTGCCTCTTTTTCTAGACCTTACTGTGGGTCTTTAACTTAACGACTTCCAAACCCATAACTTCTTTTCAGCCATAGTTTCTAGAAGAGATTTCACCTTCTCCTCCCTTTTCTGAGGCTCTAACTATGACATCCTACTTCTTTAAGTCTTAAATTCAATGTTTTAGGTTGAGTTACTTTTTCCCATAAAATGGTTTCTTAGATGTTTGTTTAAACTTTTCCTCTGATCTTGTTGCCAGACACTCTTTACCTAACCCCTAGCTGTCTACCACAACCTATTGGTTGAGTTCCAAAACATCTGTTTCCTATTGGGTCCATCTATTCTGTGTTGCCAGCAAAGCAAATCTCCCTCAGTCTTCCTGATTTCTACCTTCACTTCATGAACTTGGATGTTTCTTGAGGGCAAGCATTCGACACAAATTTGTTCCCTATTTTCCATAATTCCTCTTTTGTACCAGACAATACATAACATGAAATCTTACCTATGGATGTAGTTGTAAGCAAAATTTTTGTTAATGTCAAACATCATACTAATAGAATGTTTTTATTAGAATAATAATAAAAGCAGCCATTTACTCATCTTGGGTTTTTCATGTATATTCTCTCTAATCCTTGTACCAAGCCTGAAAGGAGGGAAATTATTCCCACTTGGAGTAAATGTTTCTTTCTAGAGTAATTAACAGTACAATTCAGTTGACAATTATGCTGTGCTTTAAAACATCCTTTACCATCTCTAGGTGTTAATTATTGTTTAAGTTGGAATTGCTTTTAAAACTTTTTTGTGCATTTCTCTCATTTCCCTTTTAAATTTTAGAACTTTTGTGTACTCTGTTTTGTATTTCTCACAATACCTAGGAAAGAAACTTAGCAGGCATCATACATGATTCTTGGTTATTGAGTAAATAGTAAAATAAAATCAAATATTTAAAAAAATATTTCTCAGTCGATATCTTACCAAAATCTGATTAGACTTTTAATTTTAGACATACTTAGAAAAGGGGATGAAGGGGTTGGGAGAAAGTCCAGTTTGAAAAGAGATTCTTTTGTGGAATATCTCATAGAATAGAGCATGTTGTTATAATTATTTAATTTGATTATGAGTTACTTTTCAGACTCTTACCATGGAGTTTCAGGAGGGGAACCTTAGAATAGGGACGTGAAGGAATGGAGTGAGTGTATCTCAAGGTTTACTTCCCAGTTGCAGGGCTGGGACGAGGAGGTAGATCTAGGCTGGTGTTTTCTTTTATCAGGAAGGGAGTAACCAGATGAACTGAAGCCATGAAGTGAATCCTCTTATTCACACTATTAGTCATGTGGCAGGTGTGGGAGTGGATTAACATGGCAGGTGGAGTGGCAGGCTGGCAAGTTAGGGTTTCTGTTGTTTCCCTCTATCACTTCTGTCTCCTGATCTGTAAAGATAGAGCTTACCCCCAGGAATATGTGAAAGAATATGGTAAACCATGTTTGTTAAGTACTTGAATAGTGCCAGGTAGAGAACAAGGACTCAAACTGCTATTATTTTTATTATTACAATAACATACAAAGGCTGGCCAGAAAGTATCCTGCCAGGTATTTCTCTATTTTCATTTTACATGGCTAGATACTGTTTTAACAGCCCTCATACATTAATACATACAGTAATCTCCCCTTATTGGTGGGGAAAATGATCTAGGACTCCTGGTGGATGCCCAAACTGCTGATTGTACTGAAACCTATATAGACTCTGTTTTTCCTATACATATGACAAAATTTTATTTATAAATTAGGCACAGTAAGAAATTATCAAAAGTAACTCATAATAAAACTAAATAATTATAATAACATGCTATAATAAAAACTATATGAATGTAATCTCTCTTTCTCTCACTCTCTCAAAGTATCTTTTTTTTTTTTTTTGAAACAGAGTCTCAAGCTGTTGCCCAGGGCAGAGTGCCAGGGCATCACAGCTCACAACAACCTCAAACTCTTGGGTTTAGGCAATTCTCTGGCCTCAGCCTCCCAAATAGCTGGGATGACAGGTGCCCACCACAACACTGGGCTATTTTTTGGTTGTAGTTGTCATTGTTGTTTGGTAGGCCTGGGATGGATTTGAACCCTCTAGCTCCGGTGTATGTGGGTGGCACTCTAGCCACTGAGCTACAGGCACTGAGCCTGAAAATATCTTACTATATTGTATTTATCTATTTTCAAACTTTAATGAACCACAGGTGACTGAAACTAGGGAAAATAAAACCACAGATGGGGGAGCTACTGTATTGTTATATGTAGTTACAGTTATTTTAGTGATTATATATAGTTTACATTATTATGCTTTGGTAGCATTACCATGTAACAGATAAAAACTACTACTGATAATGTTGGGTATAAGGCCTCTGACTTTTTTTTTCTTTTTTTTTTAGACAGAATCTCACTGTGTTACCCTAGGTAGGGTGTCCTGGCATCATAATTCACAGTAACCCAAACTGTTGGGATCAAGCTATCCTCTTGGCTCAGCCTCCCAAGTAGCTGGGACTATAGGCACCCACCACAACACTGGCTAAGTTTTCTATTTGTAATACAGACAGGATTGTGCTCTTGCTCAAGCTGATCTTGAACTCCTCAGCTCAAGGAATCCACCTGCCTCAGCCTCCCAGAGTACTAGGATTACAGGCATGAGCCACCGTGCCTGGCCAGGCCTCTGCTTTCTTATAAACTTGGTTACTGAGTTTAGTGAACCATGATCAGGGTAGTTTACATTTCCACTTCTTAAATATCTCAGTGTAATAAAGACTAAAAGAAAAGTTTTTAATGAAACCACAAAAAATTGCGTGATTCTTTAATTATACTTTGAGGATTTCAAGGGGTCAGAAAGAGAATGAAACCCTTAAGGATTTCCTAGGATTTTGTGAAAAAAGCCTTTTAAAACTCATTACCTGTCATGTAAACCTAAAGGCAAAATTTAAGAACTGCTATGTGAAGGCTGATACAGCATAATACTTGTTCACCGCTATGTGAACAAATGGTAAAAATCAGCTAGTTGAGATATAATTAAAGCAAGAATTTGTAACCTAAGACATCTAAGTAACTAATAGTCAGCACCACTCCCTTTGTGATCCTACAGAGGAGAGAATGAGAAACTGTCTTAAAATTCAGTAGTTTCCAAAGCTTGGCTTAATGCTGAAAGTGACACGGAAAATTCTGAAACAGGCTACTCAAACACTTCCTTTAAAAATTGCTATTTAGAATGTTTCCCATTCGATCCACAATTAAGTTTATATTCTCAACCCTACAGTAAATTTTTATAATCTGGTCCTTGCTTCTGTCATACTCTTAATCAAATAGGAAATTGCTTCCCTGGGTTTGGCTGAGATGGAGAGGGAAGATTGTGCATCATCAGCATAATATTATCTAAAATTATGCCATCCATAGTGGAACCTGATAAAAATATGCAGGTGCCCAGCTTGGGACTAAGAATGTCAGTTCAGGGAACTTTTAGGTATAATGTCTTTAAACTTTGGTGACCTTGCCTCACAGCCAGTTTTGGCTTTATTAAAGATCTTGGGCTTCTGAAATACCTACTATGTGCAGGTACTGTGCTGAGCTTTGTGGAGGCCAGTAGAACAATTAAGACCCAGTTTCTGTGGTCACAGAGCTTATTACCTAATTGGGTAGACAGAGGGCACACTCAAGGTAGGCAGGATTGGATTCAGCGCTGGTTGGATTCCACGCTATGGAAATGCTGAGATGTGAGAAATTTATTTTAATGAGGGGACTGGAAAAGTTTGAAGGAAGGTGTGACTTTTGAGCTAGATCTTGAAAGTTTCAACTCAGAAATGTGACAGAAATGCAGTAAGCTTCAGAAATAGTGATTAGATTGATAAAACCAGAGAACAGGCAGCTGATGATTACCACAATACCAGGCAGGAAGGAGAAGGACAGGTTTCCCAGGGTCTTACATGCCCTTTTGGGGGCTTTGGACTTAATTCTGAAAGCACTGGGGAGGCACCAGGGGTTTTTGAAAATTAAGTTGACAGGATCAAATACCACATATGTTTCATGAGGATGAATGTGACAGCTCTAGTGGATTTGACTACTGGTACATGAGAGGGGACAGTTGAAGAGATAAAATTTGGAAGAAGAAAACAGGCTGAACAGGTAGATATTGAGTCACTAGCACTCAGTGAAAGGTTAGACGCTGACATAGGAGACAAGTACGCACTAAAATTTTATTTCTAGATTTCTAGCCCAGGAGAGTCTAAATTTCCTTACCTGAGAGGATGATAACAGACCACACAAAAACAAAACTGAAACAAATGCATAGAAGACCTTGTTTCAAAGAAATGATACATGCGTAACATACATACATACATGCACACAAAACACACACACACACATGTGTGTGTGCGTGCACTATACTTCTGCTGTTAATTGTAAGGACAACATTGATTTCATTTTTTGGAAAAATGAAATTCTATCATGTTAAACATATACATCAATTATAAGATGAATCTATTGACTTATGTTAAAAATGTAAATATAGGCATCTTAATATTCATAAAATATGGTAATGACCCTACAGTTCTTTCTTTTTTTCTATAGTTCTTAATATTTACTACCATCTAGTTTATTGCACTATCAAGTAATTACAACAGGTATATTCTTTCTGATATTAGAATGCAGTTATTTTTGCTTATTAATTCACTGTGTGACCTTGGGCAAGTCCCTTTACCTGGTGGGCAGGAGAAAGGAAGAAGATTTGCAAGTACATTGAAAAAAAGCAAAACAGAATCCCTTGACATTATTTTGCCTTGTTTTCGCAGTCAATCTTTAGCACATCATATCCTTCAATTTAAAATAAAAGACTACCAAATGCTACCTTTTTTAATTTTGAAAGTTAAATTTTAAAACATCAAAACAAGTTATCAAGCCTGGCTGCACGTTCATGATTATTGTGAGGTTTGTTAAAAGATAAAAAAAAGGCTCGGCGCCTATAGCTCAACCGGCTAAGGCGCCAGCCACGTATACCTAAGGTGGCGGG
>NW_003852410.1:27611041-27612181 GCF_000181295.1 Otolemur garnettii
CAAAGGACTTGAAAAGAAATTTCACCAAAGAAGATAGGCGTGCAGCCTATAGATATATGAAAAAATGCTCACCATCCTTAATCATTAGAGAAATGCAAATCAAAACTACTTTGAGATATCACCTAACTCCAGTAAGATTACCCCAAATCACAGTCCTGTATCTTCTTAACCATCATCATCTACTGTTGCAGCCAACTTTTTAATGGAATTGGCTCATCTGAATTCTCTGAGTGTATTTTTGTCTGGACCCTCAGCATTGGCAAACTGTTGGTTCTTCATCATTTGCTTTGTTACAAGTTTAATAAAAAAAGGCACAACTTAGCCATAATTCACATTTTTTCCCAATTAACCATAGCATGCTTCTGAATTCTTAGGAACATAAAAAGTGTAATTATCTAGGTGATAAACAGTGTCTTTTTTTTTTTTTTTCCTTTGTGGATAGGAAGTAATGGACTTTGAGTTTGTCTGGATTTAATGTTGACACTAGAGGACAGGAATGCTAATCACTGAAGCTGCCATAAAAATAGAAAACTTAAAAACCCTCTTTCTTATACAAAATGATATCCTAAATTTCAAATGGGAAAAAGGCTATTAGAACTTCCCTACCTCCAGGGGTGTCCAACCTGTGGCCCAGGGGCCTCATGTGGATTATTCCAAGCCCAAATCTATGGTGTCAGATATCACAAAAATTATGCACAGATATTTTATTTGCTCATCAGCTTTTGTTAGTGTTTGTGTATTTAATGTGTGGCCCAAGATGATTCTTCTTCTTCCAATGTGTGGGAAAAAAAAATGTTGAAAGATATTAAAATTTAGCAATTAATTATCTCTAGTTCTAATCCAGTAAGCCTGCAAAACTAACATCTGGGATTCAGTTCATCTTTTTGCTAACTTTCTAATTTAAGGATTGGGACACAATGGATCTCCCTAGAAGCTGTATTTAACAGAGGTTATTTTCTGTATTTAAATCTTTATTTTTTTTAACCCATGGTGCATTTTGTGCAATATTTTTATAACACTTTCCATGACTTTTTTTTCCTAGAGGGGAAATTAATGGTAAATAATTCTAAAAAACAGAACATAAATTTAGCTGACTCCCTTAATTTTTTGATTTATGAAAACTGTCAGAATACTGAAATT
>NW_003852410.1:27613065-27676211 GCF_000181295.1 Otolemur garnettii
CTAAGAAGAATATTTTCCAGCTCCATCCATGTAAATATGAAGGAGGTAAAGTCTCCATCTTTCTTAATGGCTGCATAGTATTCCATGGTGTACATGTACCACAATTCTGCTCTTTCTTCTTGACTAACCCACCTTACCTTCTTCTCCTTTTTTTTTTTTTTTTATTAAATCATCACTGGGTATATTGATGCAGTCATGGGGTAAAATGTGCTCATTTTATATACAATTTGAAATATTTTCATCAAACTGATTAACATAACCTTCCATGGCATTTTCTTAGTTATTGTATTAAGACATTTATATTCTACATTTAGTAAGTTTCACATGTACCCTTGTAATATACATGTAGGTGTGGTCCCACCAATTACCTTCCCTCCTTGTATGATAATTGAAATTGCTTTAACTTTGTTTCACCATTAGAGTGTACAAAGACTAAGTAATTCTAAGTGCCATATCAAGAAGAATTAATTCTTGGGCTTTCATTCATACTATATTGTAGCGAATGAGGAGATCCTTTCCTAGAGTTGTCCTTGATGGGATCTAAAAAAGTAAATTATCTAGCTCCTAGTAAACAGTATCTCAAGGAGGCTGAAAAAAAGGAGAATTTCATAATTGGTGAAAAAGCCAAAAAAAGGGAGGCATTGAAGATAGGCTTTTATTGGAGAATGAGGCTCCTATCTAAATGGTAATACCTCTTAGAGGGAATACTTGGTCACATTGTCCAATTAGATGGCACTCCAGTCTTCTCATATGAAGTTTTTGTATCTCTTTCTCCAAGAAGACTTCCTAGCTTTCAACTACCATAAAACCTCATTGTTGTTGTTGTTGTTGTTTGTTTCTAATGCTACTTTACTTACTTTATAATCTTCATACTAACATATCTCTTTTTGCAGAAGATCCCCTGATTTCAGCAGCTTGTTTTTGAGTCTTCTGCTACTTTTTCTTTGTCATAGTCTCTTAGCATAATACACTGGTATCAGCAAATGTTAACAGATTTAGTATATCTAGAGGATGAGTATTCAAATATTATTAAATGCTTTCTAATTATAATTCCAATTTATTAAAGAGTATTTGAGAAATGTAGAAAAACAAAAAAGGAACAAATTAACATTAATTTTTCTTAAATATATAACCATTATCAACATTTGCAGTTTCCCTTCATTTTTTATTTTATTTATTTTTAAGTCAGATTAACCTGAAGGTACAAATGATTAGGTTATGTTGTTTGTGTTTCTAAGTTAAGTTCAAGTTGTAGTTGAGGCAGTTGAGCCCTTCATCCAGGGGGCGTGCTGTACCCCCTCACAGTGTGTCCATCAGGGGAGCGCTTACCAATCACCCTCCCTGTTCTCCTTTTTGTTCTTTTTTTTTTTAACATGGAGTCTCACTGTGTTGCCCTCAGTAGAGCACTATGGCATCACAGCTCATAGCAAACTCAAACTCTTGGGCTCAAGTGATTCTCTTGCCTCAGCCTCCCGAGTAGCTGGGATTATAAGCGCCCACCACAATGCCTGGCTATTTTTTGTAACAGTTGTCATTGTTGGTTAGCTGGCCTGGCTGGGTTTGATCCGGCCAACTTTGTTGTATGTGGCCAGCACTGTAACTACTGTGCTATGGGTGCTAAGCCTGTTCTTTATTTTAAAGAAGATTTTTCTTTTTAGGTAAATTTTGTCCAAGAGAGCTAGATTTCTTATATTTTCACTTAATTTAGAGTCTACATTGATATATGTGAATGCTTACTCTCAATTGCCTGTCTGGAAGAAATAGTGGAAAGATTTGTCCATTAAACAGACTCAGGGAAGGGAATAATCCATTTGAAAAATATGATGCTGTTGCTTATTTGTATATCTTTATGTTACTTAAGAACATAATCTTTGGAGCCAGAGATTTTTGAATTCTGATCTCAGCTCTGTTTCTAGCTAGCTGTGTAACCTTGATCAATCTAATTAACCTGTTTCAGGATTTTAAAATAGGGATATTCAAAGTGCTTACCTTGTGTGCTTACAAAGATTAAATAAGTAATTTACATAAGATGCTGTACTTGGCTTATAATGTATTCTGTTTTTTTATTTCTTTGTTTTTTTTAATTGTGCTAAGATACACAAAACATAAAATTTACCATCATCCATTTTTAAGGGTACCATTCAGTAGTGTTAATGTATTCACATCATTGTGCACCCGCTCTCCAGAACTCTTTTCACCATACTGTCTTTCATTGCACTTGTAGTATATTCTTAGTTCTTATTTACCATTAGACCTCCAGGGCCAAGCATCTTATTTAAGCATTGCTAATAGTAGGACCAGTGGCTGGCACATAGTAGAAGAAAATACTGACTCCCAAAAGACTAAGCCAATTAATAGATTAGCTGTAAATAACCATATACTCATTGAAAAGCTCATTTTTGACCTTATTTTAACTGAACTGCTCAGCTGGTCTACCTGGGAAAAAAAATAAAGAGAACCTAAGTGGGAATATTTAATAGAAAAAGGAGATTAATACACAATCAAAGGAATAAATGGGCAAAATAATTTCAGAGCATGTAAATACCATGGATATTTATCAATTAGATAAGGAGACACAGAATTCTTAAGCAGGGGGAGAGGCTACTTGGCATTGGTTGGAAAAGGCCTCATTGATCAGATAATTTGTAAGCAAAGAACATAGAGGACACTGTGGCTGACTTACCACTGATGTTCATCTAAGCCAATCAGCCCACCATATTCCCCGGTCACTGATACTTATGAGTAAAAACATGGCTTAAACTGACCCCATACACCTAATGACTTAAACTGGCCCAATAGGAGTAAGGAAAGGCCTTCTATACCAAATCAAGGGAAGAGATTGATTTTTCTCTGCTGTTGAACTATATTAAAGGCTCCAGCATCCTTGATTGCTGCTGGCTTCCAATATGTCAACAGCAATCAAGAAGACTCACTCTAAGAAGCTGATATTTTTGTATATTCTAGATGAGTTTATACAATTTCTATTCTATCCTCATTCAAGTTAGAGTTGTTGAGAAAGTGAAAACATTTCTCAGATACTCTCTTACCAAATTTCTGGGTACAGAAAAGGCACCTCCAATTGGATTCTGCCATGGCAGTGTTCCTGCCATGTCTGGGAGATGAAAGTGAAGTGGACACCATCTTTTATACTTTCCCTTTCTATTCTTGCTGGTAAACTTGGCTGTGGCCATGTCTGGGTTCCCTGCACTATGGTTTCTGTCTCCATTCTCCAGCTGCCTGAGTTTAAGGAATGGTTGTTGGTGGGTGTTTAAGGAATGCTTATTGGTGGGTGTTTAAGGAATGCTTGTTGGTGGGTGTTTAAGGAATGCTTGTTGGTGGGTGTTTAAGGAATGGTTGTTGGGAGTGGAGGGGTGGCAGAGGCAGCACTGGAAGCTCTCTGGTCTGGCTTCCTTAACCATGGACCACAGCCACAGATGTACACTCTGCAGCTTTCTGCATTTTCAGGGACAACTGTAATGGTGGCAGGCTCTTGGGTTTATTATTGCTTCAAAGCCATTTCAAGATGACATTAGAGCGAATGGTTTCTTATACCTTCTCTGTGGTTAATAGAATGTTAAATAGAATATTGTTCTGGAATTTGGACCAATTGCTTTATCCTTGCCAGTGATTTTTAAAATATCAACTTCCCCATTTTAAATGCCTCCTGCTTAGAATATCTAGAATGCATTCTGATTCATGTGTGAACTCATCTGATACATGGATGCTACTATATGCAAAGAGAAAGAACTAACTCCATACTTTATGACTCCACTGAGCCACTTATATCATGTTGTTATTATTATTATTATATGAGACAATGATTTCCTTTATTTTTCAAACCAATCTTGTTTGATATTTTTTATTTCTTGGAACAGAAAGCATTTAAGAGATGTAGACATCAGAGATGAAAAATGGCAAACCCAGAAAGACCTTAGAGAAAGGTGTTTCAGACAGAGTTGGGTGATGTTTAATTTAAGATAGCTTTTAGATGCCAAGGTGCCTGGGAGGCTTTTGCTGTACAAGTCTAAACCTGAAAAGAGTAACTTGGTTTGTGATACAAAGCTGAGGTGAGGCAAGGGCTAGTCTAGAGGCAGAATCAAGGTAGAAACCACATTTTTATTTTTTCAGTGGGTAATTGGACAGCATTTTGGCCTCTTTGAAACCAATGTTCTCTTACTATTTAGACAAAAGCACTGAATTTTGAGGTTTTAAAGGAAAACTGCTTATAGAGCTTCAAATATGTTTTATTTGTACAGTATTTAATTCTTAAAGAGCTACTGAAAGAAAGACAGCTCCAAGAAACATTAACCAGATTGCTGAATGAAACTGATCTGCTTGGCTTTGCGTCCCTTTTGTAGAAGGTCAGTGGGAGTTCATTACACATCCATGATTTCAGAGGCATGTCACCATCAACTTTTATCGCTGGACTTGAACTCGGCCCTTGGTTAAAAAACATCATGTTTGTCTTTTGGTTAAAAAACATCATGTTTGTCTTATCAGAAGGCCTTTTAAAACCTTAATTGCTCTCGTTGTTTACATTTATTATAGATTTAAGCTAGGCCTTGGACCTCATTTACATGTATTTGTAAGTGAATTTCTCTGGTACTGATCTAAATTCTAAACATAGGCTATTTAAAAGACTAGAAAAATCAATATGCAGTGATATTCTTTGGTAAAGAAACAATTTATATTTTTTGTTGTTCTGTTTTAGCTTATCAGTTTACCCATAAGTGTAATTAATACATTGCATAGTTTACCTCTGACAATGTGGATCTGTTACTTACTTCAGACCTATGTGGTTTTGAGATATATACTATGGGATTCTCTCCTAGGTTTTAGTCATCATTCTAGGGGACAGAGCAGAGAAACACTCAGCAAGGACTAGGGGAGGCATATTATGATGTATATAAAACAGGAGATATGGGTAAAATAATTTAGATATGCAGAATTCAGCAATTCTTAAGGCTTAATTATTAAGTCCTAAATTCAGAAGAAATTTTGAACAGTTTTTATGTCAAGCTCCTTTCCTTGACCAGGTAATGAAGACTAGGTCTCAATCTTAATGGTAATTAAAATGAATACATGAATAATTGAAATAAAATAACTGTATTGTATGTAAGACATGGTGCTCACCATTTTAGATAATCTGTTGTAAAGACTCCTGTAAAGTTGTATTAGTACCTCTACTTTGTGGATTAAGAAAATGAGACTCAGAGAGGTGAAATGACTTATATGAGAACATGCAGCTACCAAAGGCAGAAAAGGATTTGAACCTAAGTGAGCTTGGCTCAGAAGTACTCCTTGGCATCACTAAACCTCTCACAATCATCTGTTTAGTGATCTTTGGATTGTCTTTGGTAAGAAGACTGACTTACCCTCTTTAATCATTCCTTAAAGCCATTTTGTCCTGATGAGAAAGTAGCATAAATGCCACAGAGTTGCACGGGATGGAGTGATTACATATTCCATCTTTGTGTTCCAGGGAAGAACTTGGCAAGATGGTCAAATGAATTGGGAGGTTGCAACTTATTCTGCCCTTTTGCCCCTGCTTAGATCACACTGCATGTTAGTATATTACAAGCTCAGAAAAGTCCTGATGTTTAACATGGTGTTTTCCAAATCTGTTTGACCACATGTTTGTATCATCATTCTGTGGAGGTAGCCCAAACCCCTGTGACTTCACAGGAAAGAATGCTGAGGATAGAATCAAGAAGGTTGATGTTAGGACACAGGTTTTCTGTTTCCTATATGGGCATAACATTGGACCAATTTTGACTTAATTGAGTTATATGAATCATTGAGTATATGCGTACATGATCAAAATCTCTAAAGGTAAAGTCCTTTAATATTCACAGTAGGTTTATGAGAAGCAGCTATCAAAGCAGTCAGCTGAAAATGCAAGTTTGGGCAATTATTAGCTTATTTAAGGAAGAGGGGAGAAAGTTTAGGAAATCTGTCATTGGTTTATTTGTGGCCTCTGGTATGAGTTAGCAGTCGATGGAGAGGAGGAGGAGGAACTGGGATATAAAGGGGAGCTGCACCTATAGAAAGGTCAGATTATTGCAGAAAACAAGCAGGCTCGGCTGAGAACATGGCCTCTGGGACCCTTGAGTTCCATTTTCACCTTTTCTTCTTGCTAAAGCTCAGTAGCACAAAATTGTTATGTACACACAGGCCATTTTCCGCAGCGTTTAAGGAAACCATTGCCCACTTTCTTCTTTTATTCCCATAATGTGTATTTAGCCCCTTTCACTGTTCTGCTTTGCTAGGCCTATAGGGATTTACAGGTATTTGGAACAGGAAACCAAAGGGTTGTAATTCTTCCCATTCTTTGGCCCAAGAAATATCTCTATTTATTCTCTTTTCAGGAATAAACCAGAGGTAGATCTTTTATATATATATTTTTTACCACTCTCAAAGACTCACTTACATAGTCAAAATGGAGAAATAATTTACTTTTGGAGTTACAGTTTATGAAATTTAATACCCTCTGGGATGCATGAGATGACATGAAAAGTTCAAAAGCAAATTCTGCTGACAAATTCCTTGTGTGAATGACATTAACTGAAAAGCTAATATTTCTTACTGGGCTCTTATGCTGAACTTAGAAAATCAGGCCCATTTTAATATATGAGACGGGGGAGAAAGAACTTCCTGCCTGAAACAGCATTTCCATTTTATCATTTTAATCTCTCTCTTTCTCTTCCTCCTCTCCCTCTCTTTTACTGCCTGTAGAGCAGAATTAACAGTCTGTGAGGCCACTTGAGTTAGGATGCTTCCAACTGGCAATGCAGCAGCCGGCTTTGGTTACTTGGAGTGAAAGGGAGATTGGTAAGTTGGCCCTGAGATTCATGGAATCTGCAAACAGTTAAATGACAAAACTGAGAAAATTGGAAAAACCAAGGCAAGTTTAAAGGCCAAGCACAACATCCACTTATAATAGCAAGATCAGCGGAGCCAGGAGGTCCCTGTACTGCAGGCCTCGGCAGGTGGCAGAGATGGGCATTTTTCATCCAATCAAGACATCACACAACAAGAATTTTGGAAAAGTAGGACAGAAAGTTGGGTATTGGATAGGTAGAAAATAAAAACAGAATGACTACACAGGAAAACTGGACAATGATCTCTTGCAGGGAGCTTTATTACCTAAATGACTTTTTAACTCAACTAGCTGAGAAACAACTTTTGAGCTAGACCTAAATTAGGTTAAACAAAACTCTGAAATAGTTGCTCCTACAACTGTAGAATCTTAAACTGCATCAAAACCTCCTACCTAGGTCAGGGGTGTTGGCTCACACCTGTAATCCCAGCCCTCTAGGAGACCAAGACAGGTGGCTTGCTGGAGCTTAAGAGTTTGACACCAGCCTGAGCAAGATTAAGACCCCGTCACTATTAAAAATAGAAAAACTAGCTGAGCATTTTAGCAGGCACCTGTAGTCTCAGCTATTCAGGAAATTGAGGCAAGAGGATCTCTTGAGCCCACAAATTTGAGGTTACTATGAGCTATGATGCCACGGAACTCTATCCAGGGGACAAAGTAAGAGTCTCAAAAAAACAAACAACAACAAAAAAAACCACTTTCTGTCTAATCAGTTTAGAGGAATTCCCCTAGATAGCCCAAGTAAAAACAACTCTTTATTATGGAAACAACCCCAAAGTAGACTCACTGGATTAGCTTTTAGGTAATTTTACTAGCACCGTACACATATGGTCAAAATTAGACAAAGCAGTCTCTAGATTCATAGAAGTGAATTGGGATTAAATTGACCCATCTATGAAAGTGATCAAAGGAATTTTGTATACATGTTGATGAAAGCTTAGAGAAAATTTTCCAAAGCTTTTGGCCAATCTGAATTCTCTTTGACCGTTACCCCAGGATAGTGTGTGTTTCTTTTTAAAAATTAAATAATGGAAATTGATGTACCTAGTCAAGTAAATATTGTCTTAACGATACAATCTGAGACTGTCAACCCCCATACTTTCTGGTACTTATAAAAGGTTGTATTGAAAAATGATATGCAGATATACAGTTTGTTTTAATTTCCTTACTGGTAGAATTACAGTAAAATAAAATGGACCAGGCCTGAAAAATCTCTGAACTGACAAGACCAGTTAAACTTTATAAGTTATCTAATCCTGCTTGAATTTCAAAGATAAGTAAAACTTAACTTGGACTATTGTTCATAAATGCCTATATTAAAGAAAAGAAGAACTTAAGCCTAACCAATCAGAAGCAGCCAACAAACTTACAAGCATTTGACTAGGACTTCTCAATGCGATAGACCAAATAAGGCAAGTGTCACCAATCAAATAGTCTACTAGGTTTATTTCTGTTTCTGTCCTATAACAGCTGATGGAAGGGGTTCCATCCCCTCTGTGGAGTTCCTGAACCACTTTTGGTCAGAAGCTACCTGATTTATAAATCCTTTGTTTGCTGAAATAGACTCTTCAAAATTGGATTGTGCCTCAGTTTACTTTTTACCAGTAGGCTATTTTGATAAAAGTATAAGTTATATATCTACATTTTTATCTGAAAGAAAAACTATCCATAACAAGATGGGTTTATTGTGAAGCCTCATCTATGTACATAAGCTCTGGATGTGTAAATTGATTCAACCATCACAAAAAAAAAAACCTTTGTACAGGGGAAAGGAAAGTATTAAAGCTTCTAAAGATCCAAATTTGTTTGATTGAATAAGCCTTGTCCAGATTTGTTTTCAAATGTGTAGAAAAATCAGTTTTTAAGCAGGATTTATTCACCTATTACAAAATCAGTGTTCATTATCACTCACCTTTCTTTAGTTATATCTAGTGGACAGGTCAACAATAAAAAACTGTTTCATTTCTTTATATCAACAGTGATTTTTCATGAGAAAGTTTCATATTTCTAAAGGGTACCAAATTAGGACAAAATACAATTTTGTTTCGTTTAGCCATACAGAACTGTACGGTTGGGGCCAGATTCCACCCTCAGGGTTCTTCAATAGCCAAACGCTCAGTGTTTCCTCCCTTGCACAGTATGCCTTCTAGGTCCACACCTACAAGTGAGAGGACAGTGGGGCGGGTACCATGTGCAGCCTTTGGGAAGACAGAAAGGATTGGAGATTCTTGTCTCTTGAGAGAGGCACCAGTGCCATTGTCCGGGCACCTGAGGTTATGTTTGTTTGACAAACAGTAGTTCCCCCTTATCCACAGAGACACTAACTAACCAAGACCCTCATGGAGGCCAAAAGCCCTGGGAAATACCAATGGCCAACAATCAGAGCACAGTTCTGTTCCTATCTCTACCCACAAATTCAGTGCCTTTTCCATGTTAACCATCACTTATCATGTGCTGCGGCTGTAACTTTTGCACCTTCAGGTGTGACGGTGAAACTAGCATAAATTCTCTCTTCTCTCTTCACAATTTCACGTATAGAAGATTCATTTTTACTGTAAGTCATAGCAGCCTTAGCATGATTTTTTTCCTTAAGTCAAGAACTTTCACTTTTTCACTTAAAGGAAACACTTTATGGATGCTCATTGTCATGTCCCAGTGGCCAACACCAGTACTCTTGGACTTTGGGAACAATACTAAGTAAAATAAGGGTTGTTTGAGCACAAGCCCTTTGATACCATTACAGTTATCTAATATCCCTGATGAAGGTTGGCTGGACAAAGGGAGATTTCATGTCCCAAGTGGAACAGGGTGAGAGAGTGTCATCACACTCCTCAGAAGAGCACACAGTTAAAATTTAATGAATTATATATTTCTGTGATTTTCCCACTTACTATTTTCAAACCTTGGTTGACTAAGTGTAACTGAAACCCGTGGATGAGAGTGGCCAACTGTATAATTCTTTCCTCTGACAATTCACCCCTTATTACAAATTTTACTCTCTCTTTTCTTTTTCTTCTTTTAATAAAACTTTAAAAGAATTTAGAGTAAGAGTAAAATACTTTGTGATGGGCTTTCAACTAAAAAGAAATCCACATTTATCTTTTTATACACTGGGAGCTGGAAATGTGGGTATGAACGCCGCTGCGTCTCCCGTTCCTTTCTTGCTAACGTATTTCCTTGTACCTGGAATAGCAAAGACAGTTAGCTCAGAGGGCAGCTCATTTAGAGGAGTTTCTTTACAGGTATGATTAGCTGAGCAGCGAAGCACAGCTTTGGCGTCTCACATTCTCCTAGGTTTTATTCTGATCCTAAAGCAGGCATAAAAGGTCAAATGAAATCTGGTCCTCTTACATTTCAGGCATAAGGTGCAGCAAATTAGAGATGCCACAGATACCTGCATCTCAGGAAATAAAGGTGTTTCTCTGTGATTTATCAGAGATTCTGTTCTATAGTGGAATAGGGCACAAACCATAATACTATATGCAAAATTATTGATTTTGTGTGTGTGCATGCATGTGTTTATTCCTAAGTACTATAAAGTACTAATTAAATCTCTAAAAGTTGAGATGACATTTCAGGGAGGGCAGGCAGCCTGTACTCAGAACCAATGATTGCCTGGCACTTAAAAGAACAAACTAGTCCTTTGTTATATGAAGCCTTATTACAAAAAGTTTTGTATCCAAACAATAATCTCCTCGCTGGTTGGTTCAGGAAAACAGAACAGTGCTCTTAATTAAAAAGTATAATGCTTTACTGTACAAGTGTGAAGTGTGGAGAGCAGTCACCCAGCCAGATGTTGAAGCACACAAATTAGGCTTAATTGAGCTCTTTTACTGTTGGATTTTTATTTTATTTTAAAAATATACTGATACAGTAAGAGCTTCAAGAGGGGATGATATTAAACAACCCTCTTTGATCTTGAATTTAGCTGACTAAAGCTGGTAGCATTTGAAAGAAATATTGCCCTCCTTTCTGAAGAGGAGCTTCTGTTCCCCTGGCAACTAAGTTTAATGAATTCTTAGTGATTTAAGTGGCTAAAATTCAACTCAACTTTGGTAAGGTAGCTGGTTGCTCTGGTTTTCATCATGGATTTTTAAAAAATTAAATTTTATATGGCTTCGAGGGAAGTCTAAAAAAGCCTTCAGTTTCTCTTTTTGATCTCACATTCTCAGAGGTCATTAATTGAATTTTACTTTGTTTCATTGTTATTTTCATCTGAAATTCTCATCTCTTATCTCTAAATGATTGTTCATTCAGTATCACTGTTGACTGCAATGCAATTCTGAAAGATAAAGGCCTCTTCCTCCCCTTCTCCCTCTCTTCACCTCTCTTCCTCTCCCCCCTTCTTTTTCCCTCCTAAAAGCCAATTGATTGTTGTAAAAAATAGAGTTTAATTCACACTCTCTCCAAGACTTTTACATAGTGTGCTCAAGTCAGCTTGCTTTTACTCTGGATATAAAGTCATTTATAGTGTTTTGGGAATTATTCGGGTCATTTCAAAGATAACTGCAATCAAAGCACTGAAGATGGACATTGAACGCCAAATAGATTTCATTATATCACACAGGTCCTAACACACATTTGAAATTTAAAGAACACTGGTTGGGTGAAAATGGGTTGACAGGAAGATGACTTTCCTATGGCTACATGGCCACTCAGTGGTAAAAAACTAGATGAGAAGTTATCTTTGGTGCTACATTGTAGAATCCATAGTTTACTGGTTTAATGGGACATTTTTCCCCTTAAATAAATTCTGATATTTTTGCCTGTGATAAGGTTTGAAAAGAGTCTACCTTCTTTGCTCCTGACAAAACCTCGGTCTCATTTAGGAAGCAGGGAACTTAAATTTGAAACAGAAATGTGAGCACATATCTGATAAAAGGCCCATTTATACACATGCAATCACTTCTTTTCTGCTTCAGAAGTGTGAGAAGGGACACCAGCTCCACCTTGCAATTCGGAAAGTGATCTGCTCTGTAGAAGTGATGGTATTGTACTCACACAGGATATACTCCATATTGGTTGCAACTTGATATTCAAGTAAAGCACAAAGATAAACATATTCCTGAGGGAGGAGAGGAACATATGTTGGAAAAGTAAAGGGTATTTTGTCCCAAAATATGCTGAATTGGTTTATATTGAATATGTCCAGCTGAAAACATTGGAGAAGCTATCAGGACAGAAAGGAGGGGCCAGCTGACTTGCCTTTTCCTACATACAGCAGCCGTAGGATTCTCTGGAGAGGGTGCCTTCTCCAAACCAGGTGAGAGAACATTCCTTATCACCAGAGACTAGGGTTTGGTGGGCCAACAGATCTGAATAAAGAAGCTTCTCAAAGTAACCATTTTCTTTCTTTTATTTTTCAGATTAATAAAAGGCTACAGTTAGGTTACATTGTTTGCATTTGTTAGGTTAAGTACAAGTTGTAGTTAACCCTTCACCCAGCAGATGTGCCTTATATCCATAATTGTGCCCGTTAGGTGAGAGCTTACCAATCCCCTACCCACTCCCTTCTTTCCCCTCCCCTCCTCCTCCCACTTGAATTTAACTGTGTTTTTCTCTCATGTGGGCGTGCAGTTGTTCATCTGCTGATTTCACATTAGTACTGAGTACATTGGATACTTACTTTTCCATTCTTGTAATACTTTACTTAAAAAATGTTTTCCAAATCCATCCAGGTGAATACCAAGGATGTAAAGTCTCCATCTTTCTTTATGACTGAATAGTATCTTGCACTGGTTTTATGTCCATGTATGGTTCCTAGTAGCTCCTGCAGAATTGACTGCCCCAGCCAGATCTTTTTGTCCTGTCATTTCTCTGCAAGTTGATTGGGTTTTCTTCTTCTGAAATGTATAAAAAGCATCTTTCTTTGGCCCTTTTTTCTAACTCTGATGTCTTATGAATACATGTAAAATTAATACAACTTGCATGCTTTTCTCTTGTTAGTCTGTGTGGGTCTATTTGCTTCCCAGACTCATCCAAAGAGCCCACATAGGAACTAAGGAGGGTGGAATAGAGGGGATATTTCCCTCCCCTACAGCATATGATGTGTTTAGCAAAAAAGTCTGCCTGCTGTTGGACACAGCCGTCTCCTTTCCTGTGATAGTGGGTCAATCTGGGAAAAGAGAGAGCAGCCCAGAAAGGAGAATGGGAAAAATCAAAGGACTGGGTCAGTTGGAGGTGTGCTGTGTTCGCTTTTAATAAGAAGAAGCAACGAAATTAGAAGCTCTGTAATTTTCACATGACAGGGTTAAATAATGTTAATCATTACATGTGCTCACAGAGAAAAAGCCTGGGAACTGTTTGGCTCTTGACAGTTTCCTCGGAAGGTGCCTTCTGAGATTCATGGCACAAAGGGGCAGTGAAGTGTGCCCTCGACTATTGGGATTTGATGCGGCCCAGGACACATACCTTGGTATGTAGGTGAGTTAGCTCTCTCTCTCCCTTTGTCCTTTACTCCCTCTCTTCTCTCTCTCTCCTTTCTTTCTCTCTATTATTTTTTAAATTATCCTGCACATCCTTTTCACTTCATTCCCCCTTGAATTCTATAATGACATTAGTAACAACCGTCTTTATGAACACAAGCATGGAAAAGAAATGAAGCTATGCCAGAGAAGTGTTATTGACATGAGTAACCTTTATTGTTAAGAGAAGCTTTATTACAGACAAAAGTGAAAGGGGTTTTGGTTAAGTCATTACTCATTTAGCATTAATTTTCCAAAATAGCCAATTTTGGATTTGAAGATTCTTAGCTTGTGTCTTCGTGGGGGTTTTGGATTATGGCCATGTGTCCTAAGGGACCTGGAGGCTATTTTAGGAACATAAGTAAGAACTCTCAGACTATTTTGGAATAAGTGTCTCCAAAGTGATAGAATTAAAAATAAAAATACTGATTAATTATTTTGGTGTCTCACATAGAATTTTTCTCTCTTTCGCACACTCACAATACTTCAGACTTTTACATTAAATGGTATCCAGTACAATATAGTTGTAGTTATTTAGGCAGAATTTGGGGCTTCCAGGGTTGGACGCCCTCAGCATTATTCTCCACTGAGTCTATTGAAAGGGATATTGTGGGTGCGAAGGAAATGACGATTAAATTGGACTTGCTCATTTGCCTAACATTTATGGAATACCTACTGTGTGCCAGATACAGTGCTGAGGACAAAGGTGTGATTTGGCTGTGGTTTATACACTTCTGGACCCACCACAAGGCAGATATTTAACAAATTATTTTTGCATTTAACTTTGTTTGGGATATTCAAAGTTTTCTTTGAAGTCCAAGAGGAAGTAGTAGGTAAGCTGAACCTTGAGCACAGTTGAACATGAGTGGGGAAGGGCAGATCATCCAGCACAAGGTAACAGTCAGGATAAAACTTCAGAGGAAAGAGGAAGGTGACTTGTTCATGCAACAGGTGTCCTTTTGGGAGAGAAGTACAGAGACTCCTCAAAGATCTAAATGTAGACCTTCCATTTGAGCCTGTCATCCCATTACTGGGTGTCTACCCAGAAGAACAAAAATCATTTTACCACAAAGACATTTGTACTAGAAGTTTATTGCAGCTCAATTCATAATTGCCAGGTTGTGGGAGCAACCTAAGTGCCCATCAACACATGAAGGGATCAACGTTCATATATATACACAGACATATACATGGTATATGTAGACCATGGAATATTATTCAGCTATTCAAAAAGATGGAGACTTCACATCTTTTACATTTACCTGGATGGAGTTGAAATACATTCTTCTTAGTAAAATATCACAAGAATAGAAAAGTACATATCCAATGCACTCCATACTATTATGAAATCAATATAGGAACAATAAAACACTATGATAGCCCAGTTCAGGGGTAGAGGGAAGGGGAACCAGGGAGGGGGATATCTGGCAGAAGGAGGGAGGGCACGAGGCGGGATCCCACCTAATGTGCGCACTGTGAGGATGGATAACACACCCTCTATTGAGGGGCTCTTCTACAAACGGAACAGAACAGTGTAATCTAATTATTGTACCCTCATATTAATTTGAATAAAGTTTAAAACAAAAAGGGGTGTAGTATGCTGTGTATGGCTGTTTATGGGACAGGTTAGAAGAAACATCAGGGACCTGGATAATGACAAAGCTCGCAACATGATGGAACTTGGCCTTCACTTATTTATTCATTGCACAGATATTGAGCATATGTGATGTGTTCCAGGTTAGTAGAGGGGACAATGTCAAGCAAGACAAAGTCTGTACCCTTGTGGAACTTACATTCTAGCTGGGAAATTGAAAATAAATAAGTAAATATATAATGAAACTAATTTCAGATTCTGTAAAACACAAAAATAGCAAGAAGAAAAAAATTCTACTGTACTAGAAAATTGCAGGGTAGATGAGGGAAGGCAGAGGCATTTGCAGAAAGGGTAGTTAGGGAGGATGTTGTGAAGTGACACTGAGCTGAAACTTAATGTCTAAGCAGGAGCCAGCTCTGGGGAGCAAAGGAAGAGGAGGCCAGTGACCCAGGGTGCAGGAGGTGTGAGGGAGAGTGGCCTGAGCTGGCCATGGCTATCTGGTCAGTGCTGCATCACATCATGTGGGGCCTTGCAGGCTTGGTTTTTCCTGGTGCACTGGAAAGCCACTGAAGCAGAGGCTAGGAGTGACCTGGTTTTCATTTGTATCAGGCGGCTCTGGCTAATATAGAGAAGGGATCAGGTAGGGGAGGGGATACTGCTCCCCAAGGAAGAGGCTGTGAAGATCTAGCCTGGGGTGGTGGAGTTGGAAACAGAAAACATGTCTTATAGAACTGGAACTTAAGCCATACAGGGCTTTACTACTCTTTTAACCAAAGGGCAAGTGGTTCTTTGATGTCACACATGAAATAATTGGAAGAAAATTAAGTGAAACAAGGAAATATTGGTCTTCGGCTTAATTGTGTCTGATTGGCATAGCTGATGGTGTATCTCTAGCATGATTCTACCTTTAAGTTTTGGGCCTAAGAAAAAAAGGCATGATTTCATCCTGAGCAACAGTGTGGTATGAATTCTTTTCAGTTTCAAGCTAAACTTTGTCCTCCCAGACCCTTCCATCCCAAGACAGATCAATCTCAGTGACTGGTAGTGTTTTTGATGTAAGACCAGAGGGGGCACCTTATAAAGATGGGGCTAGAACCACTCCAAGTCAATTGTTAAGGAAGGCAGTCTCCCATGAATGTGCCAGCTTTCATAAATAATACAGCTCTGGACTTTTCCAAATGCCAGTGATTTTGTTTGTGCCATTAACACCTGTGAAGAATTGTGTGACTTCAAACAATCACAAAAACAAAGACTTTTATAATCTCACTGCTTGGCTAGAGAAGAAGGTTTTTTAGTCCCACCTGAACCTGGTAAGAACAGACTGTCCAGTGGCCTGTTGGTCAAGGTGAGGGGGACACTTCCAGCAAAGAAGGGGGTGGGCCTGTCTGTTCCTGTGAGAAATCTTGAGTCTTTGATGATTGTTTGAACAGCAATATTCAACAAACACAGCCACCATTCATGGAGCACTGGCATCATGTGAAACCTTAATGTTCATTCAAGAAAACGTTTACTATCTGCTGCGTCCCAGGCAATCTGATTGGTCTGTGTCTAGGAACTTATCCAGTCTAGATGCTCCAAAACTATGGTAGGTTTTAAATGCATTTTAATCCCTGGGTAAACCTGTTATAAAGTCAGAAAGTCTGAAGTCAAACCATTGTAAGTCAGGGACCATCTGTATTTGGTAGAAGTATTCACACATGTTAAGTGAGGCCAGTGAGATAACCTCCAAAGGAAGGAAGAGTTGTGCCCCATGGAGGCATCCTGAAAGGGCTCTGGACAGGAGAAATTATATTATAAAATACCATAATCATGGGATTAGAAGGACATTAGAGGCACAGAGAGTATGGCTTAACAGTGGGCTCTAAAGGTCTATTGCTTTGGTCAGCATCCTAGCTGGATGGTCTTGGGCATGTTCTTTTACCCTCCTGGGCCTCATCTATTAATATTAATGAAGATCATTATATCTCCCTCTTGGAGTGATTATAAGAATCATGTATGATACATTAGACAGTTCCCAACACCAAGTTAGCCACCATTATTTATATGGTTTTTGCCCAACTTCATCTGATACACTAGTCTTAGCTAGGTCATCTCATTCCACTTGTAAATCGTTTCAAATGTTAAACCTTTTTGGTTGGTCAGTGGATAGATTATCAGGACCTAAAGAGAAGGAAGGAGGAGCTTTCCAGGTAGGAAGAAGTGTATAAAGACTAGAAGGAGGCAAGTGTGGGGCGTGTTAGTCAACAGCATATGATTCCTGTTTGACTGGAGTGTTGGAGATGAGAAGTTGGTGAGAAGGGCAAGTGCAGTTTTCCAGGAGAGGCCTTGGGGACCCGGGTCCCCAGACAGATGTAGGTACTCCTCTGTACCATGGGACTTACTCTTTCCAGACTAAGCAAATGACATGAAATCTATGTGAACCAGCTTGATGAAAGTATTTCAAATTGTATATGAAAACACTACACTGTACCCCATGTTTGCATTAATGTATACAGCTATCATTTAATAAGAAAAAGAAAAAAATTCTTTGAAAAAAAAAGAAGTCAATATACATGTAAAATCATGTGAGCTGACATTGGTGAGCTAGCAGAATACAGCCGACCCTTGATCATCACGGAGGTTGAGGGTACCAACCTCCTCACAGTCAAAAATCTGCTTTTGATTCCCCTAGAGGTTAGCTATTAATAGCCTACAGTTGAGTGGAAGCTATCCCCAAAATATAAACAGTCAATTAACATGTACTTTGTATGTTATAAGTATCATATACTGTATTCTTACAGTAAAGTAAGGTAGAGAAAAGAAAATTTTAGTAAGAAAATCGTAAGGAAGAGAAAGCCTATTTACTATTCAATAAATGGAATTGGACCATCATAAAGGTCCTTGTCATCTTCACATTGACTGGGGAGGAGGAGAAGGAGGTGCTGCTGGTCTTGCTGTCTTGAAGTGGGGGGGGAAGAGGCAGAAGAAAATCCATGTATCAGGGGACCCACACAGTTCAATGCTGTGCTGGTCAAAGGTCAACTATCTTCACTGGAGGCTTTCCTGGATAACTGGGGTAGATAGTTGGCAAATGAACCCAACGTACATCAGAGGGCTGGTGTACCCACTTTGTACCACTACCCTGGGCTCTGATAGGAATTCCTAGCTCGTTTTATTTAGACCCAGCCTAGTCAAAGGGTAAAGCTTCCGCTTTTGACTGTTTCACATGAGCTCCCTGTCCTCTGGGGGGCTGGTACCTTTCCCTGGTCATAGGATGTCAAGTTATCGATAAGGCATGAGTCAGTTGGCCATGGCAACTGAACTGAGGTTTGGGCTACTGACCAATGGAGAGCTTCATTGAAATGTGGGCAAGTTTTCACCAAGCTACCTGGTACTCGAGATTAGGATCCTAAACTTTTAAGGACTCGGCTCCTTTTGTTTTTTCTATACTCTAAATTCATACCCTTTTGTGTGGTCCTGTCCCTTCCCCAGTCTAATTTTTCCTAGTCTCTGGGGTTAACATTGTTTGCTCTGCAAACATTCCATGAAACTTTGTGCCTTGCAGTTGTCTGGCAGTTTTTTTCTCTGCTAAGTGTCTGCTTCAGTTTGAACTGGGGAAAAGAGAGAGAAACACAGAAACAAAACCTGCAACTGGGATGCCTATGAAAAAGGAAGAGACACAGAACAAAACCCACAAGCAGAGGACTGCTTCCAGGTGTTTATGTACCCTGGTCTTCGTACGAGTCCCTTTTATTCCTGCAGCTGCCTGCCTGGAGATGTGGCCTGGAAGCATAATAACTACCACAGGATAGGAAATAGGAGGCCTGGGATTCACCTGTGGCTGTGGTGGAGTCTCAGAGCTTTTTCTGGACAGCCAGTAACCTTCTGTTTGATTTGATTTCCTGTCTTTCAAACAAGGTGGTTGCACCAGATAGGCCAACTTGAATGGTTCTTTATAGAGCTGATGGATTGTGGTTTTGCCTTTCTTAATTTGTGAAAGATTTGATTTATCTTTGATTCTTCAATATGCATACAATGAGGCTGATTATCTAGGGAAAAAATGCCTATATTGAAATAGCTGAGAATTGGATTTAGTCCCCTAAGTCTGGGCTTTCCCTCTATGTGTTTGGCCATCTTATAAACAAAAAGCCTTTCTTCTGAGCAAGACTCATTTGTGATAATGCAGTTTCCTAATCAAAAGAGGAAGAATATGCATCTAAAATAATTTCTTGAGGTTTTATTCACTGTTGCTTAGTGTAGGGTTATATTTAGTCACATTTTAAGCTCTCCAATTTCCTTTGAAATGCACATGGGAGGGAAATGAGGGAAGCAATTGGAAAACAATAGAAACGACATTTAGAATAAATAGAGAAAGGCTTGGTGAAACCCACAATGTTTAGGAAATACTTCAAGACTTTCTTCAGATCCTTAAACACACCACCTGTTTCTCTCGTTTGGGTATTAAATGGGATGTATGCACTGCTTTCAAAGCTATCAAGAGCTATAAAAGTTTTACCTCCAAGTTAATAAATGTACAAAATGCATCATCCGGCCTCTTGGCTATCACTACACTCTGCTTCAGACCTTTTTGAAGATAAGGCTTTATCTCAGCTTTTACTTCCTGCCTCATAATTGCTCAGCTAAGCTAATGAAGCCCATTTGGTGTTGCGAGCATTCAAAGCACTCATCTGCATGAAAGCTACTGGCCCTTAATTATGTAAAACAGATATTAAAAAATAATTCCCTGCCTCTGATCGGGATCAAGGCTCAAGGGCTGAATACTGAATTTAGGCTTATTCAGAGCTAGCCGTTTTTATGCTCACAATCATTTGCTAGACTTAAATCCCCTGGGTGCCTCCTTCTCAGGAGGTCATATTTCTCTTTCTCTTCCTTACCTGCAAATATGGCGGTGCAGCCCAATGGTATCTCTCTACTCCCCTGTTTGCTCAGTGACATGGAACCTCCAGCTTAGGAATGACGACGTAGGGAAATGCGATGTGGCTTTGGCATCCGCTTCCCTTTCACAGGTGTCTTGTTACATTTTGACAGGTGTCTGACATAAGATGCTGTCAGAGCCGGGGTTTAACCTTGGAATGCCACCTTCAATTAGGGTGTCTCTGGATAAAAAACAGTGAAATGGATCTGAGTAGCTGATGCCTCAATATTGTTGTATTTCATTTTATTTCTGGACCAGATGCACTGCCTATGTGGGCATTCTTTTTTTTTCATGTGCTACAAAAATAGGTGCCGGTTGGGCTCTCTCACTGGAACTGTGGGTTTGATGAGCTGCTCTTGTTGGGGAAGTCAGATGAAGCCAAGCTGTCATCCTAAAATACATTCAGTGCAAGGCAGATCTGCTATTGTTTTGATACCTTCACACTTAATGGGATTTTAATTTATCATAAATGTCTAGACTGCTAATAGCAATGAAACTTGTTAGATATCATTCTCCAAATACAGAAAACGTAACAAAATAAATATTGAGAATTTTAAATGGAGAAAAGCCTGTTAGTGGACAGATACCCTTAGAAACTGCATGCTGGCTAAATTCTGATGCTTGAGATGTTGTGTACTAGGGTTTTTCCTCCTCACTGTTATTTTTTATTTTGCTTTTTGGGGGGTTTCGAGAGGAGAGGGAGCCTGAGAGTACCAATGAGGTTATAAAATTCAGTTTGAGAATTCATCCCAGACAAAGTGCTACATACCTCTGCCCAATATCACTTTGGTTCCTTTGGAGTACTCCCCTTAAGAAGCTTCGTACCAATGCCAATACCTAGTCCACCCTTCAAAGCAGTTTGGAACGCTTTTTCTGGAATGGCCATCAGAGCTGTTGTCATACAAGGTCAGACAATTAAGTTTGAAGACTCATCCTAGAAAAATTACTTTGAAGGACAGATGGGGTGCTGGCATTGGACCATAGCTTCCTAAGGGGAGTAGCTCAAGGGTGACCATAGTGATATTCAGCCATGAGGTACACAGCACTTTTTCTAGGATGAGTTGGAGAACTTTAATTTTCTAACCTCATATCCAACACTGTCTAGCAAAAAATATATGATTCTCGCACCTTACACATACACAGTTTACACAAATAAGAGGATCTCACTGGTTCTTGTGGCAGCTAAAGCTGGACGGATTAAGAAAAAGAAAAAGGTACATTTGAGGTATTGATGCCTGTGACAGGTAGTGTAGAATATGCCCTCCTCGTGAAGATGTTCATCTCTTAGCCTCTGGAAACTATGTTTGTGTCACATTAAATGAGATGGGGAACTAAGATTACAGATGGAATTAAGGTTGCTAAATAGCTCTCCCTAAAATAGATTATTCAGTACTGTTCAATTGGGTCCAATGCTATGTTATAATCTCAAGCATCCTTAAAAGTGGATGAAGGCAGGGTGATGGCACACCATGTGAGAAGGACTCGACCCATCATCGCCAACTTTGAAGATGGAGAACGGAGATCACGAGCCAGGGATTGTAGGTAGAACAGAATCTGGCTCTGCTCACTTCTTGATTTAGCTTTGAGACCTGTATCAGGCATCCAGCCTGCAGAACAGCAAGATCCTAAGCTTGTGTTATCTGAAGCTGCTGGGTCTGTGGTGATTTGGTACCTCAGCCATAGGAAACCGACACACTGCCTCATCAGAGAGGCAGCGGTTACCTCATTTTCTTCCCCAGGTTTGTGACATTTGGGCATGAAGCAGAGCTTCTCCTCCACTGGAATTTTTCCTTCTCTGTGACAGAGATGTCTTTGGCACCAAGTTGGTTCTGGCTTTAAATATGTTCAGTTTGAACAGATGCATGTTCTATTTTCTCTTTCCTGTTCCCTGAGATTACATGAGGAAGTTTGTTAAATGAGCTATTAAGACCGTGAGCGCTGATATTTATACTTGCTTAGAAGGCTCTTTGGCTCACAGTGGATGTTTTCATTGTTATCATTATTTTCATGGCTGTTTTGCTGTCCCAGCGAGCTCGGACATCTCGGCCTTTCTTGTTAGAGCTGGGAGGAGTTTGCCAGCATTTCACGCAGCTTTCTGTTTTCTCTACTCCTTAATCCTCTCTTGCTGATTTCCTGTTGACTCTGTACTTAACTACCCTCATCCTTGGGCTGAGACTGATGTGTGGAATGAAGAAAAGCATGACTGAATTGAGTCAATCTAGAAATCCTACCATGTTTTTCCTACTTTTTAGTTTAAAGCAGGCCTTCATATAGAAAAGGTGTATACTCAAACAATTACAGGCAGTCCCTGAGTTACGAACACAATAGGTTCTGTAGGTTTGTTCTTAAGTTGAATTTGTGAGTAAGGTGGAACAGGTGAACTTACCTAATACCTGTACTAGCCTCTGATCATAACTGCAAGTCCTATGTTAATCAGATGTTTCTAACTCGGGACTGCCTATATCATGAAAATCTGCATCATCCATAAAGTATTGCGCTATACAGATACAACGTTGCTTCCTACTTCTACTGCAACCATCCTGTTGTTAAAGCAGATCACCACTTATTGGGCTGAGAACTGGATGAAGAGGGTTACTTGTGTTCTAAGGCCTCAACTTATGAACACAACAGATCTTTGTGCAATCATAGCTCACACAGTACCAAGCAGGTATAATTGAATCAGTGTAAACCAATTGTATTTATGAAACAACTATTCTGTGTAATCTTTTACTTATTTATTTATTCATTTTCATTCATATAGCAGATACATATTCATTGTCTACCATGTATCAAGCATAGCTTCTGAGGCGGATGGCTGTTATTTGGTGGCAGGTGTATCTGAAGGATGCGGTTGTTGTTTCTTACATGAGGCAGCAGTGATGGGGCCTGTAGGTGAAAGCTACCAAAGACAGGTGCCTGACTTGGATAGCGGTTGGAGATACTGTGGTGAACCCCCTAACCAACCCAATTCCCTTCTATCTTCAGAAGACTCCTGAGAGGAATGTTCAGGGCCACATCACATGGATCTACCTTCCCTAATCCATGATCTCTCCAGGCACCAACAAGTAGCAGCCACCTGTTCTCTGGCTAGCAGGCTCTTGTACTGGGTCAGAGACCTTTTGGTTATAACTCTAGAAAGTTGATTACTTTATTATCAATAAACCAAAGACTCTTCTTCCCTATAAATCTATACTAAAAGCATTTTTTCTTCCTGTATACCATAAGCTGATCTATTTTTGCCTAAATGGACTTTAACAGAGTTCAAAAATAATGAGCTCATGAGAATGAAAAGCATTCCTGCTCCTTACGGTTTTTGAGCATCAGCTTGTTTCCGTTGAATTATTAATGTTTGCATTTATAAATCTAGCTTTGCAAAGTAAGCTGCTGCAGAACTGTGCCTTTTCCAAGGAGAGAACTGTCCACCTCTGTATCGGTGAGTTGGAGACAAGAGGTTAGTGATCTCCTTGTTGTCAGTCTGAACATTGTGGTTAATCAGTCATTATGGATGAGTTTCGGGAGAAAATAATCTTGAAATTATATTCAGTGTTTTTACCTGCTTCACCTTGTTTTGCTCTTTGATTTTCTTCACTTCCACCTTGAGGACTTTTCCCTCACCCCACGCTCAGAAAGCAGGCCTTGTCACACGGGTCCAAAGGCCCCTGGCTTCTAAGAAGCAGTAACGCTTGTCTGCTCAGATGTAGGTTTCACCCCAAGACTGTGTGACCTGATTGGTGGCAGGTACACTCTGCGCTAGGCATCAGAACAGCCCATCAAAGACATTTTATATCCTGTCAGCACTCAACTGTCCAAGACCCCAGCATGTCACTGTGTGGCTAGATAGCAGAGAAAAGGTTGTCACTTTCACTTCATTGGTCATTCTAAGAGGCTCTCTTCTCTTCAATTACTCATAGGTGTCAGAAGAAGAAAGAGAACACTGCAGAGATGTTATGTGTTGTGCTACTTCAAAGGTGATTACTTTTTTTCCCCATCAATCATGTAAAGAAAATTCTCCTAGCTCACTTGATAATCCTATTTTTCTTTTGAAGAAGGGAGACTGACTTTCTACCAAATGAGCCACTGAATTAGCACTGTCATTACTGGCTTTTGAACTCATTAGGGCTTATTTAGCATTCCCAAGCTGCAGAAGGGTCTGAAAAGTAATTTTTCCAGTGATGGGTATGAAGAGAGGAATGACAGTTTTGCAGGAAACAAACTGCAGATTGATTCTTCAGATTTCCAGGCTGAGAAACCATTCAGTCTCTTTGCTTGGGCATGTAGTGAGGGGTTAAATTTATTTCTGGAATTAAATGTGATGAGGTCACATAGACCATTGATATGTATGTGGGGCAATGGTAGGGAGAGTTAGATTCCCTCATTGACAGATAAAATTTTGGCTCTAGATGAAGAGGGAACACTCACTTTTCACTCACATTAAGAAGCAAGAGTTCATATATGTAAAATTAGAAGTAGTATATGTATATGTCTCATACTTGCTCCCTTTCTTTTTTTACTGATTTCTTTGTGGGGGGGACTGGAGCTGGGTTTGAACCTGCCACCTCTGGCATATGGGGCCAGCACCCTACTCCTTTGAGCTACAGGTGCTGCCCTCTTGCTACCTTTCTAGCAGGGATATCCAACCTTTTTTTTTTCTCTGCCACAAATTGGAAGAATAAGAGTTGCCCTGGGCCACATATTAAATATACAAACACTAAGGAAAGCTGATGAGCAAAGAAAGGTCCTTGTATACTTTTTACAATATCCCATGCCACAGATTAGCAAAACAGTGTTCAAATAATCTGTATGCAGCCCTCGGGCCACGGTTTGGACACCCCTGAATTGTAAAGCACTAAGAACAGTGCCTGGCACATAGCTGGCACTACATAAGCACTGGCTGCTTTGGTGTTATTATAACTATTTCACTTCACATGTTCTTATTATTCTGTCATCTCTATGTGGGTGGTATAAATGTTTGTGTTGCAACTTAATCCCCAATGCAACCATATTAAGAGGTCTGACATTTGGAAAGTGATCATCTCCCTAATGGATAACTCTTATAAAAGGACTTCAGGGAACTAGGTAGCTCTCTTTTTGTGGCCTTTCTGCCTTCCACATGTGAGGACACAGTGCTCATTCCCTCAGGAGGATGCTGAGACAAGGTACCATTTTGGAAGCAGAAGGCAGCCTTCCCAGACACCAAAAGCTGGCATCTTGATCTTGGATTTCCCAGCCTCCAGAATTGTGAGAAATAAATTTCTGTTCTTTATAAATTATTCAGCCTCAGGTATTTTGTGATCTTGGCACAGATGGACTGAGGGGATGAGTAAGACTTTCACCTACTCAGCAGTGTAATGAAACTGATTTTTTGTTGTTAGGAACTTGCTTTCATTATTTGGAGTCATGACCCAGAAGTCCTTCTGGGTGATCAGCTGGCTTCCCTTCTTCCATCCGTCCACTCAACCATCCATCAGCCTGCCATCTGCACATTTATTCATTCAACATCTGTTGAACTTCCTCTACTCTGGGCTAGGCAATGACACACAACACTAGACCAAGGAATTATGGTTCCTCCTCACATACAGCTCATAGTATGCTGAGAATGCTGCTATCAACAAATCTCAAAGAAGATTCTAAGACAGTCAATAAAATTAGTGGAAACTATGGTACATGCTCTGAAGAAAATAAATGTGTCATAAGATAACAAAGATTAATTACTTGTGTTTGTTAAGATCACCAATTATAGCTCTTTATAAGAAGGAATGGTTGGAATAATCCCCTAATATCCAAAATCACTTTCCATGGAACCCTGTGGAATTATATAACCAGCTGTCATCCATCTCCTACCAAATAATAGACTATGTTTTATAAATGATAATTTATGCCCTTGACATTGAACTTGGAGCTGTTGGTTCTTATAAATCCCAGGTCTCTTTTTATCTTTAAGCCCAGATTTCAGCAAATTTAATTGGCCTAAAAACACATTTCCTTGAAATTATGTTGCTTTACTTACTTCTTCCTGATCAAGTCAGTATTCATTTACTCATTTAGCAAATATTTATGAAAAGCATACTGTGTCATGCATCTTTCTAGGTGCTGGACATACAAAAGTAAATGGTATGTTCAGTACTAACTGTAGGCCAAGTTCATTATCCAACTAAATAGATTTGTAGGCCATCCATAGCAAATGTTAAGCTTTTTTTTTTTTAAATGTTAAGCTTTTAATTTAATATTTCTTAGCATAAATTTGAAAGATGCATTATCTTTAAGCAGAGAAAAAAAGAAGGGAAGTGAATATTGCCTTCTGTATAGCAGGGTTCTGTAAGTAGGGTTCACTCAGTAATTCCCTTAAGAGACACTCACATACAGTGTTCATTTACATAATGAAGAAGATGTCTCCTCTGACTATGGAAACCAGCAAGGTGTTTCTGAAGGAGGCATGACTCAGGATGACTTGTGAGTATAGTTAGGATTTACATGACAAGATGATATAGGATGGCACTTCAGATGAAAGGCATAGTGTTTTATGCCTAGGGGTACAGGTTTGGAGGGAGAATTAACCAGCACAGCCTTGCCATTAGTTAGTGACAACAGGGACCTAGAAGAGAGGTCTCCGAACCAAGATTCAAGTGTTCCCTCCATTTTACCATGTGGTCTATCAAGGATCATATCACTAATTATAAAATTTCATGGGAAGAACCACCTTTAATTAACAACCTACTATAGGTGATGCCCTTTCCAAAGAGTTTTTCACTTATCTTCTTTCTCAACAGCTCTGCAGATCAGGTCAAATTGCCTGTATACAAATTAGGGAAGTAAAACTTATGAAAAGTGAGCAACTATGCAAGGTCGTTTGACATGTAAACCATATTTGCCTCAAGGGCAGAAGACAGGCCATTTAAAGAACTTTATGATAGTGTTTCCTGAGCTTCCCTGTCATTATCTCCCTGACTATTCAAGAGTACTTACTTATATGAGGTTCTGAAATGATAGTATCTGCCATCTGCCTTAAACTGGTGGAAACTTTCTGGAAAATCATTCTGAAAAATAAATAACCTTAGGATTTATTTTGTCTCTGAAATACTGCAAGTGAAAAAGTCTACTGTTAGGAAAGCAATATTAAACACTTTGGAATATGTTCACAGACATGAATTAGTGCTATTTTAGCTTATAGATGCTTAACTGAAAAAGGAAGATTTCATGTATAGAATGATGTGTTAGGGAACCCAATTGAACCCAATCAAAGGATATGGCAGGGGCTTTAAAAGAACCTAGACCTCAAAAATCCTAGAACCTTGAACAGAACCACTTGCCATTGGTCAAATTCTCTCTGCCTGTCTGTACCATTTCTTTTCTCTCTGAGGGTTTTTGTCTATTTCTGTTTTGTTTACACAGGGGGGGACATGGAAACCTACAAACCTACATTTCTTGAGATAATGCAATACAAATTCAGACCATTCTCTTTTGTTACTATTCTAAATACCCGGTGATGGGATTTCCCCCTCAACCTGATCAAATGCCTAAATCTGTTATTATATTACGCAAATATTGCTTCAGGAAGCCCATCCAGCCATACTTAAAACATGATGCCTCCTACACACAGGAGAGAAGGCATGTTCCTTGCCATTGGCATCTTATTAGGGAGAGTGCTAACAGGAGCAGAACAAAGTAACAATGAGCTCAGAACAGCTATCCCATCATTCATAATTCTGAGAGAATGAAGAGAATAGCAAGATCAATGCAGAAAGTTAGCCAAGGAAGACTTCTAAATGCCTTGTATCATTGAATTTCAGTTTCACTCTCTTTAAAATAACTGTGATAATTTCATATTTATAGCAATTTCAAGGAAATTGGTAAGCAGACAATAAGCAAGGAGCAGCACACCTATGTGCTCCCTCTGAAGTCCTAGTGTGTTTCCTCCCACTGTCTTACTCTGCCTCATCTTTTGGTATTCACTGCTGCACATTTTATTTCTGGCAGTAATGAGACTGGCACTCAACATTTCACTAAAGGAATGAATCATGCCACATCTCCTTCATGTATCTCATTTGTTTCAATTAAAATTTTAGCTTTGCTTGTACAATTATTAATATTTGATTAATGTCTGTTCCTCCACCTAGATCCTAAACTTCATGACTTTCTAGGATCTAGTGCAGTGTCTGGCACATAATGGGCACTCATCAAATGTGTGGAATGAATGAATGAGTGAATTAATGACTAGCAGACTGATTGCTTGACAGTAGTACCCTTATAAAGCTTAGGTGGAAACCAGAAGAAGTGGGTTAACAAAAATCTTCCAGCATTTATAAGATGCCCCCCAAGCTGATTTTATTCTTGTTATTTTTTTCAGTTACAAAGATAGTATTTGCACACCTTAATAAATTTAAAGACTATAAAGTAAGAAGCCAGAGTGATCCTCTCTTCTATTCCTGATTTTGTTTTCTAGACTCTTTCAGTATTACCCTTTCTGAGGCTTATGAATCCTCATAGAATATTATATACATATGTATACAGGATTGTATTTTGATGGTTGGTTTGGTTTCTTATTTTAAGAGTGAAATTGCTTTAAAATGTGATTTTTTTCCCCTTAATATCTAGTGGACATCTTTCTTGTCATTATTTCAATGTGTCAGTTATTACAGAGGAGAGGATGAATTTGATGCTAAGGAACAATAGCTTAATAGCAACATAGCAGAGCATGGCCTTATTACTATTAAGAGTACCTAGCTTTAGCATGAGGATGATCTGAGCTGGGCTTGTTAAAAAACACCTGCTCAGTTTGGCTCAAAATCAGTTTTTACAAATAAAGTTTTATTGAAACACAGCCACATTCATCTGTTGTATATTGTCTATAACTACTTTAATGCTATAATGGCACAGTTGGGTTGTTGCAGCAGAGACCATATGCCCTGCAAAGTGTAAAGTATGTACTCTCTGGCCCTTATGATAGTTGCAAACTAATTGGGGTGTGTGTGGGGGGGTGGTCAGGGACATGTGAAAATAAATAGTCCCTAATTCTCCTCCCACATTGGTATGTGACTGTATTAAAGAAAAAGTTTGCTGACCTCTTATGTTGGGAATGAGGGACCAGATTATCTCTGACTTGTCAGCCTCATTAGGACCCAGTGTCAAAGACAATGGCAGGGGACTCAGTCAGTTTGTGGAGATGCTAAAACCATGTAGTATTTATGGATATTGTGGTTTCTACTTACTTTTGGCAGGTTTGTGACAAGTGATTCAGGTAACTAGAAAGAAGACAGAGAAAATTCCTGGCATGTATAGTTACTACAACTACAGTTTCTCTCATTAGGATTCTGTTTACCTTCTCAAAGACATTAACACATATCCGCAGCCCCTCACATCTGTTTGTTTAAATGTGCTTTTCAGAGTTTTATTACTTGATAGTTAATAAAACACAGAATAATTCAATCACAACCTACATTTATTACTATCACTCAGTAAGTAGCACAGTGTGTGAATTGTACAGTCTTGCATTTCCTGGTTTAAATTAAATATTAAATACAGTTAATATTTGTATACAATATGAGGGCATCTCAAAGAAGATGCAAAGGATTAACCAAAAGTTCCTTGATGGCATTATAACCAATGAGGACCCTAGACTGCACTGGATCTGAGTTGACTTCAAGATCACTCTGGCCCCTTGGTTTGAGAGGAGGGAGTGTGACACCGAGAAGTTGGTGGAGCATGTCCCAAAGGGCTGGTGACAACAAGACTTGACCACCTCTGTTCTGTCTGGGCCTTGGCCAAGGTAACAGTAAAATAGAGCACTCATGAACAGACTGGATCTTAGATATTAATATGCAGAACCATGCCAAAAGTTGTTTAAAATGCAACCTTAGACTCAGGCATTGAAGTTCAGTAGACCTGGGTTGGGGCACTGAACTCTGCATTTTAATTAAACCTTTTAGGTGATTCTGATGGAAACATTTCATGGACCAAACTTGGAGAAGCACTGCTTTCTGCTCGTATTACCCATCTCACCCCACCTCCCTCTCTACTTTTCCTCTCTCTTTGCTTACCCTTTCCTGGTCTCCATCCCTTCCCCTCATTATATGCCAGGTACCCTAATAGAGATGTATGCATGTGCTCCTGTGCCCTTAGGCAAACACACAGATGCCAGGGATGACTACCCTTCAGAACTTGCGCCCTTTTCCTTTACTCCTCTTTCTTAGGAAGGTCACAGATATATTTTGTTCTCTCTCTCAGGTAAAAGTTTGCATCTAAGGAAATCACTGGATTCTTTTTGAGTCCAACCTTCTCATCTGGTAAACTGTGTCCTTGGTAAGTAAAACTATTGTCCTCCTGAGCTATCCTGTTATTTTTCTTCTCCCACCCCTCTTTGTAATATTCTAACAGGATTGCCAATCCTCCCATATTTCACTCCTCCAGGATTTTATGGGTTCAAACAGACTGAAACAGACTGCGAGTTCCATGTGGCCTCCAGCTACACCTATCTTGCTCCTGTCTCAGTATCTGGCACAGGGTTTGGTGTATAAAGAGGTGCTCAGTAAATGTTAAGTGAATAAGGAATGGATAAATAATCAACGCAAGGATGAAATGAAGCAGGGCAGAGTAAATCTCGGAAATTTTATTAGCAGCTAAGTAGGGCTACGAGGCTGTCATATGCAGATATTTTATTTACTTGAAACTGGGTCTGTTGATCTCCAAATTGGTTTATGTTTAGAGACTTGATTTGAAAGATACTTCTATTGAATCTGACTGTGTCCGGCAGCTTTCTCCTATCCTAGCAGATGTTCTCGTACCCAAGTTCTTCACTGCAAGCATTGTCAAACAAAATAGAAGATTTTCTATCATTTCCTATTTTCTAAAATCACATAAAGTATCTTAGGAAAATGATTTTTGAGAGATCTGTACCCTATCAGGTAAACTTTGGGCCTCATGATCTTTGTTGTTGTTGTTGTTGTTTGTTTGTTTGTTTATTGCTGTGTCCACATTTTTAATTGTCAAATAATGAGAAATCACAATGAAATAAGATATATAAGATTTTTTTCTTTGAAAATTACATTTTAGGGAATTAACCTGGATTGAGTTTACAACATTCTACATCATTACAATAATGACAGTAAATGATTGTTTACAATGTTGAACACATATTGGAGTGGAAAAAATTCTGTAATTAGCATGTCTTTACTGTAACTTTTCAATAGCATAATACCCTGTGACATTCTGGGCATTTTTTTCAGAGTGTGTGAAGAATAAGAATGCCTCCCCCTCCTTGTATTTATTTTTTTATGTTTCAATTAGAATCCTCTGGGCTTTGGCAAGGACTGGAATTTCTGGTTGCCCAGGAGGTGTGAGATGGAGGAAGAACTTGAAACTTGGCAGATAGTGTGTAACAAAGCAACGCTCACCATGTCTGTCTTTCTCATGTGTCTTTTTTATTCCTTTGGGATTCTCTCTCTCTCTCTCTCTTTTTTTTTTTTTCAGAATAAAACAAACGAAATATAAGAGAGAAGATGGTTGAGTTCTTAGGAGGGGGTAACTCCTGAGTAACTGAAAAAAAATGAGGGAGGAGAAAATGGTGGAGAAGAGGAAGAGGAGGAACAGGTAGGGTGAGCCGGGAGCAGAGGGAGGGTGGCACAAGGAAAAGTTATTTTTAATTACTGGGAGGCCTTTTTAACAGTAACTAAAAACGTCCGTCCCTCTTTTTAAAAAGGCCTCACTCACAATTGCCTTCATCCTCCTACTCTGGAAAAAGTCATGTTGTCTTCAATTGTATAGAAATATTTTTAAAGAAGTTTTTTAAAAGGCTCCACTTAGGAGCAGGTGTGAGGAGCAAGCCCACGTTCCTGCGCCTGACACAGCATAGAACTGTCTCTGCAGCCAGCACTTCGCCTCTGGTGCTCCCAAATTGCCTTCAAACAGTACCGCCCTTTAGTAGGTTGTGCTATTTTAGATTCACCACAAAAAACAGTAGCTATATTTACTAAGAGCTTGAGGAACCAGGTCTTGGGTTATGAGCTTTTCAGCAGTATCTTGTTCGTTGTCACAAAGACCCGGTGGAGTCCTGTGTCTCTACTTTGCAAAGGAGGAGCTGAGCCTCACTGAGGCCAAGAAATTTGGTTAAGGACACTTATCAGTGGCACAGCTGAGGTTTGAAGTCAAGTAAGGCTCTCTCTCCCTCCCTCTTTCTCTCTCTTTTTTTATTGACTTTTAATTCTGAAATAATTTTAGACTTGCAAAAAAATTGCAAGCATAGTATAAAGAATCCCTCTACACTCTTCCCCTAGATTCTCTGCATATTAAGACATCATTCCATTTAGTTCATCATAGTCTATCTCTCAAGTATATACACTAGAACGTCCATAGCTGACCACCTTCCTATACCAACCACCTCTTTAAGCTGACCTCATTTTCATAGACTAGACATGAACCACATGTACTTATCTGTATAGTAGGCCTGGTTCCTCACGTTGACCACCTCTGTATATTGACTAGTCTGTTGAAGTCCTTGGGTGGTCAACTTAACAGAGGTTGTACTATGTATGTTTGTGTGTATTTATGTGTATATATAATTTTCTTCTGAAGTGTTTGAGAGTAGATTGCAAACATAAAGCCTCTTTATTTCTTGTGTGTAAAAAGCAAGATATTCTCTTAGAAAACTGCAGGGCAATTATCAAACCACAGAATTAACATTGACACAAAATCATTTCTACTATTTCTTTTACTAAGTTCTAAAGAACTTTTTGAAATGCTGCCGACATCCTTTACTCCTGGTCCAGCATCTGTTCCAGGGTTACATGTTATGTTCACTTGTCCTGGCTCTCTGTGATCCTCAAATCATTTCTCACACTTTGTGTCTTTCAGGACCTTGCCACTGTGAAAACTATGGGCCTATGGCTTTCCAGAATGTTTCTTACTCTGGGTTTGTCTTATGTGGCATTTCCTCATGTTCAAAATCAGATTTTGCCCTTTTGGCAAGAATACCAGAGATGTGGTATTCCACCCCTCTCGGTGCACTGTAGCAGGATGCCTGCAACCTCACTTTGTCCCCTTCTTGGTGACGCTTGTTAATGTGAATCACTTGGTTCCTGTGGTGTCTACCAGGCTTCTCAACAGCAGTATTACCCCTTCATTTAAATTACTCAAATCTTGTTGGAAAATACTTTTAGAAAACTTAAATATCTGCTTGTCTCATACTCTGGCCCATTCTTTCAGCATTCACTAGTGCTTCTTGGCTGCAACACTTAACTATTGCGATGATTGCTCACTGGTGATGGTCTGGTTTAGTTATTCCTTATTTATAATTCGAAATTCTATCAGCACTTTCCTCCTCCATCCTCCACTTTAAAAAAATAAATATAATTGGAATTGGAATATATTGGAAGTTTACAACGTATTATGGGATACATGTGAATAGCAAAATGATTACCATGTAAAGCACATTAACATATCTGCCATCTCACATAGTTTTTTTTTTCTGTGACAAGAGCAGCTAAAAATCTCCTTGTTTCATCAATGTCTCTATTATAGTTCTTTCTACTGCAGTCCTCATGCTATGGATTAGATCTCTAGACTTATTCATCCTACATATCTGCTTATCGCTTCTCCTTCATTACTTCATTCATTTACACTGGTAAGAGATTTATTTTTATTCTATGTGCTAAAATTGCTCACTATCGTTATTTTTGTTTCTCTACTTCTTCCCAGCTAAGCCAAGGAGGCCCTTCATTCTGGCTTATGTTCCTTTTGTTGCATGTCCACATTTTTTTTTCCCAGCCATTTCTTAATTTCTAGCCCCACAGAGTATTCCAAACTCATCTTATTCCTTTTTCCATTGTTGGAGTCAGATGTTTCTCCAAGGAGCTCTGGTTCCTTTTTATTTTATTTTTTTTTTCAGATTTTGGCTGGGGCCAGGTTTGAACCTACCACCTCTAGTATATGGGGCTGGCAACCTACTCCTTTGAGCCACAGGTGCCACCCTCCTATTCCTTTTATTAGAGAGTGGTACTTAAAAACCAAGATCTGGATGTCAGGGGTGCCCACCTGTTACTGGAGTATCATTGCTTCTCAGCCTTTCAGTATACTAAGCTAAGAAATGTGTGCATGTGTATTTAACTTCTACACATACCACATCCATATCTATTTCTATATTTTTTCCATTTATGTATTAAAAACTATGAACTCATAGTGATGTCTTAAGCTACTTTAGGGTGCTCTCCTTCTGCCCAAAATAGATACTTTGGAGTCCTTTGATGATTTTTAATTGTCATTATTTTTTGCTACACTTTTCTTTTGTTTTTTTTTTTATTTCTTATAGCATAACTATGTACATTAATGCAATCATGGGATACAGTGCACTGTTTTCATATACATTTTGAAATACTCTCATCAAATCGGTTAACATAACCTTCATGTCATTCTCTTAGTCATTAAGTTAAGACATTCATAATCTGCTTTTAGAAAGATTCGCTTGTACCCATATCAGTGACCCCACCAATCATCCTCCCTCCCCTCATCCACTCCCCTCACCTCCCTCTCCCACCCCCTTCCCATATTCTAAGGCTATAATTAGGTTATCTTTTGTTTTGTTTTTTAATTACTTTTTATTAAATCATAACTTTGTACATTGATGAGGTTATGGGGTTCATTGTATATCACTGCTTTGATATGCAATGTGAAATGCTTAAATTGAACTAAGTAATGCATCCATCACAATTATACTCATTTCTTAATAATTTTGAAATTTACCATTGCATCATGCACATTAAGTGAGGTCCCCCCAGATATCCTACTTCCTCCCATACTTTCCCTCCCCTCCCCTCTCTCTCCTCTTCCCTTCTACTTTCTGAACTATGGTTATGTTTTGCCATTAGTATGAGTGTGTAGGTGGTTATATATTAATTTCATAGTAGTGTTGAGTACATTGGACACTTTTTTTCCCATTCTTGAGATACTTTACAAAGATGAATATGTTCAAGCTACATCCAGGTAAACATAAAAGATGTGAAGTCTCCATCTTTTTTATGGCTGCATAGTATTCTGTGGTGTATATACACCACAATTTGTTAATCCATTCATAGGTCAATGGGATTTGGGCTGTTTCCATGTCTTAGCTATTATGAACTGGGCTGCAATAAACATTCTGGTGCGAATGTCTTTGTTGTGAAATGATTTTTGGGTATGATCTGGGTATATACTTAGTAGAGAAATTGCAGGATCGAACGGTAGGTCTACTTTTAGTTCCTTGAGTGTTCTCCAAACTTCTTTCTAAAAAAGGTCATAGACAATAGGCATAGAAAGGACATTTCTTAAACCAACAGAGGCCATCTACAACAAACTCACAGCCAATATCATATTGAATGGTGTAAAATTGAAAACATTTCCACTCAGATCAGGAATGAGGCAAGGATGCCCACTGTCTCCACTGCTATTCAACGTAGTAATGGAAGTCTTAGCCAGTGCAATCAGGCAGGAGAAGGTGTCAGAGAAGATCAAACTCTCACTCTTTGCTCATGATATGATCTGGAAAATCCCAGGGACTCAACTTCAAAACTCTCAGAAGTGATCAAGGAATACAGCAGTGTCTCAGGATACAAAATCAATATTTACAAGTCAGTAGCTTTTATATATGCCAACAATAGTCAAGCTGAAAGAACAATCAAGGATTCTATTCCTTTTACAATAGTGCCAAAGAAGATGAAATATCTGGGAATTTACCTAACAAAGGATGTGAAAGATCTCTATAAGGAGAACTATGAAACTCTGAGAAAAGAAATAGCTGAAGATGTTACCAAATGGAAAAACATACTATGCTCATGGCTGGAAAGAATCAACATTGTTAAAATGTCCATACTACCAAAAACAATCTACAGATTTAATGCAATCCCTATTAAAGCACCATTGTCATACTTTAAAGAACTTGAAAAAATAATACTTTGTTTTATATGGAATCAGAACACTTCTACACTACACTTCTCTTTTGAATGAATTTTTTTCTTTTTTCTTTCTTATTTGAGACAGAGCCTCAAGCTGTCCCCCTGGGTAGAGTGCTGTGACATCACAGCTCACAGCAACCTCCAACTCCTGGGCTCAAGTGAGTCTCCTGCTTCAGCTTCCGAAGTGGCTGGGACCACAGGTGCCGAGCCATGAATGAATTTTTTTCTCTGGGAAAAATATATGCCTGTGTCTACTAAGATTTATTATCTTATTTAAATAGTCATTCACTATAAATTAATCACCAGCACATAAATGCAGACACCCAGCTCCCCCCCACCATGGCAATGTAATGTTTTGCCTTAAATTGCTTCAGTTATTATCCCATAGGGATGAGGAAAAGTTTTCCTCCCACATTTTGACTATATATCACTTTGGTGATTACTTTTTGGGCTTGTCTAAGGCGTAAAACATTATTTGATTTCTTTTTCTCTTGATCAGGATTGCTTTAATGATTTTGATCATCTTTATTTTTTCCTTTTTCCTCTTCAAAATTAATTTTGAAAATAATTATTTTACCTTCAGGAATCCTCGACAGCTGTGCTCCTATCTCAAAATACTGTTATTATCACTCCGTTAGGTGACACAATAATAATCACCCCTAATCTGTGTCTCCTACATAAACATGCATTGTTAATCACAATATGCCTCTGATCTCTTCTCTTAAAAAATGAAACAGCAGCAGAAGCAGCACCAGAAAAAGAAGAAAATGATAAAAGGCAAAATCTTTTTAAAAGCTTTTGGTTTGGCCTTATTACCCCATGGTGTGGCTTGTTAAAAGCATTCTAACCTCCTCGTACAAGGAACACAATGGGAGTCTAGGTGGAAAATATCAATCATTTTCTCAGTTGGCTATTTAAAGAGAGTGATAGACTTTTCTGAGTTTCAGGCATATTCCACTTAATATTACAGGACTGGACTTTATTCTGAATATTTTGAATATTTATGATGCTCGATGTTTGGACTTTTTAAAAGGTCACTTGAAAATGAAGTCACTTTCATTTTAAAGGAGAAGAAAGTGAACATGAAAAAGGGAAGAGCCTTTAATGAAAACCATGATGTCTGTTCTCCTGCAAAAGGTCTTCGTTTCCTGTAGTAATTGTAGTTCTTAATGTCCTTCCTTATATTAGATGATTGCATCTTGGCATATGACTGTATTTTAGCCCAGGGATTGAGAAAATGACAATCATATTTACATTACTTTTATTTCAGCCCATATCACCCCTGAAGATAGGAACAAATCAGCAGTATTCACCCAGAGCATACACATGCATGTTTTCCTTGGTTACAGTATTTTACTTGCAAATGATAGTCATAATTAAAGTTACCTTAATATAAAAATGATTATTACTTATAAAGATTCAGGGGTGTGGTGTAAACTGGGGCAGGGCACAAACTGGGCCTCATGAGAATGCTAGGCCTTAGGTCCAGGACCCAAAGGGTTTATTCTCCTCACTTCCCTGTGTCTTCTTCACTATAAGACAATGGTATAGAGAATACCTGTCCTACAAGATGGTACAGGGCAAGTGGATCTATGGTTAGATTAGTTTGGGGAATGCTCCATACCATATCCACCAGCTCTAGAAGTTTAATAATACACACTAGATTATTAAAGTCTCTACAAAGTTCTGTGGTAAAGACACCTGTTTAATCTTCTTTAATCCAGTGATTCCCAAATCATTCGGCCATTGCTTTGAAAATTGTCATTTTAAACCACTATAATAATACAGAATTAAACTTAATTGAATTCAAGGAGTTCCTTGTATTATTTTCTAAAGAATACAGCTGGGGTGAGGACTGGTTAAGTAACTAGTTTAAGGCCACACCATGTTTTTGAGACTCTTGGTTCAGCGCTGTTCCCTCTAGTGCTTACACTCGTGGATCTTGACTGAGGGACTGTTTCCTAATGCCAATTTACTTTACTACCCATCCCTGTTAGTGCTAGCACTTTAAAGAAGCTCTTCATTTTAAATTGAGTGATTTATTATTTCATTGGTTCTCTTGACAGGCAGCCTGCTGTTTCACAGAATACCCAGCAGCTCTAGTTAAACATGCACCTTTATTTCTTGTGTATAACAAATATATCTTCAGCTGTTTCTGGTTATAGAAACTTTGGTTCCAAATCTTATTCATGTTTTTTTCATTCCAAATGGTGACAGTTCACAAGAGCTGAAACTGACGTGTGTTATTCTAATCTGTGAATACAAGCAAAATATATCATGGTTGCATTTTCTGTAACGCTCGCCATTCATTTTCATTTCTTTTTGTCCTGGATCCAGTAGAAGTGAGGGAAGAGAACTTGGAGTGTCAAATCTTGAGAGGCTACAGAGTCAGCAGACTTCATAAATAAACCCACTTTTCTGATGAAGACTAGTAAGGACAATAAAGTTGACCTGGGGCAAGTCTTCTGGGAAAAATGGGAAGAGTCAAGTAGAATATCAGAAATGAAAAGATGAAGAAAGTGTTGGAGGAATAAATATCAAGATAATAAACGTTTATAGTTTCTACCAACAAGAAAAGGATAATCTGAAAGTAAATGCCAGTTGTTTCCCCTGCCCTTAGGAATAATTAGCAGGAGTAACAGAAGAGGTGATAACATGACTTTAGTGGAAATATGGCATTAGCCATGAAGCTGGGCCAGACATTGTATTACAGCCTTTGAGATAGAGACTCATTTCTAAAATCTTTCCATTTGCTAAATGGATGAATGAAGGAACAAATACAATTTTATTTCTGTCTAGGGGTAATAACTTTTGATGTTTTGATCCTCAAAGGAGCTTCTCAAAATGGGACGAGATAGGTCATGACGGTAGAAAAGTGACAGGGGAGAGGTAACACTGCAAACGTTGAGAAACAGAACATTTCCACCAGGGGCAGCCAGGGAATCCTTCAGGCAAGAGGAAAAGACTGGACAAAGGTTTACAATTTTTATGGAGGTGCATCAGAAACTATTTCACAATACTGCTGTGTAACAAACAGTCCCCAAAACTTGGTGGCTTGAAATGATATTTATTATGATTCCTGTGTGCATGGAACTTCTGGGCTGTGAGTTAGGCCCAAGTGCCTCTCATTCTCCAAGAACTAGCAGAAACCAAGACATCTTCTCAGGGTTAAAGACAAGAATGTTCAAAGTCATATTTCAAGTGCCTGTTCCATCCACATCTCTTACCATACCACTGGCCAAATGAAGTCCAATGTCAAATGAGAGTGGAAATACATGTACTCCACCTAGGGAGAGAAGGTAGAGGGGGATAAATTCCTTGAACAACAACTTAATCTAATTTGGTGGTGGTGGGGGGGATACAGGGAACTGGTTAGGAAGTAGCAGGATTAATATCCTAAAAGAGACCTTGGAGGTTGTATGAGAGAGGCTTGAATTCCAGCTGAGAATAAAGTTACCAAGGCAAGAGTGAAGTGAGTTTTTATGGTAAGTCATGATCTGCAGGATGATCAGGGGAGATGGGCACTGAAATAATACTTGTCTGGAAACATTTACCTAGTAGCATGATTTTGGTATCTTTTGAGAAAACAGGTTTGAGGGAAGAAGAATAAAAGCAGTGCCCAGATTGTAAGAGGCTGAGGGGATAGTGAAGTAGAGGCAATTAGCTAGTATCAACATCTCTTTTTGAAGACATAATGGGCAGAAAAGAAATGGAATTTTGAATAAGAGGGAGTAGAAGTGAGAGAAAGTTATGTACACACATGTGCTATGGGAACATGTCCGCTGGGGCTATTTGGTGTCCCAGGATAATGAGTAGATGATACTGTCCTTGTCTCTCTTTCAATATAAGATGTTTTGTAAGATGATCAGGCAAGGTTAATGAGTAAGGCAATTCACTTCCCCAAGAGTTTTGTTGTATATGAGCATGTAAATGTGATGTACTGAAGGGCTCATGAAACTCCTGAATCTTGAGAAGATCACCTCCGCTATTTAATATGCTCAAGGGACCTTATTTTCAAACATTAGGTGGGGGCACAATATTTACCTGTGCTGTTAACAAGCAACTTACTAACACAATCAGTCACTTGAGTTGTTAATTGATGTTTAATTTTTTAATTGCTCACACCTGCAGAAATTTCCCCCACTAGGAAAGAAGACCTAGTTTCAACACTGGGTGATAAGATTTGGGATGTTTTTTCGTGCATATGTAACTAGGTACAACTCCTGTGTATTCTCCAGGGATTTGTTAATATAATGCAGTCATCTGTTGGGTGAACACTGACCATGAGCTTAGAATAGGACAAACTGATGGGAGGTCCAAAAAAGGAGAGGGTAGAATCCTCTCCCCTCAAGTGTCAACTAATCTAGGAAGAGAAGCCTTGCATAGAGGAAATAATGAGTTGTTAAGACTGTATTATATCCTGGTACTATGAAGTGCCAAAGAAAAGTGTGCCAGACAGAAGAAACTGTTTCTATACTATAAATTTATATTATTTTGCTCTCTCATTATACTCTCCCATCTCATAGGACGCTTAAAGTGCTTAGAAAGGTGTGAAGCCCTCCATGCATACAACATCTTATTATCCTGTGGATTCCATTTGAGGGAACCTAAGTTGATTGATGCCTGCAAAGGTTGAATATTTGATAGCCGGGAAATGTTCCATACAGCACAGAATGTCTGTCTGAGAAGAAACTTTACTAAGTCTAGGCAAACCTCTCACTCAGCCACAGTGCCCAAAAATTGTCATTTATTGAATTATTTACTATGGAAATAATGGATGAACTGAAAATCCCTCTAAAATGTGTGTTATTTTACCATCTTGGACCTAGAGCCCATCAGAGCAAGGGCCTTCCCTGTCTTTTTGCTGGACTCCAGCTCATACATGCTCGGTGAATGCATGTTGTCGGAACAAGTAATCGAAGTAGAAAGGAATTTTATTAGGAATTCTATTTTAAGTGATCTGGTGTTTCATCCTGAATTGTAACAGTTGAAATTAAACTATATATAACCTGTAGTTTGCTGTCATTTTGAACTACTGAGATATTTTTTATAATGCAGTCAATACACAAATACTTCCCATTCTAAAAGAAAAAGGTAATTGAAATATCAGCATACAAAATATGAAATTTCCTCATTTACCTGTTTATTTCCATAGGTTACTACTGTCAGAAGACTGATGTGTGTATCTTTTGAGGCACTGCTCTATGCCATAACTTTTCTTTATGTTCATCATTACCTAAATTTGATTACAAACAAGATCACATTATATATATTGTTTCATGATTTCTTTATTGTCTTTTAGACTATGTTTTAGAGCTCTGTCCTTATGAGAGCAATTATGATTATACCCATTCTTTTTCAGAACTTTATAGGATTTTATGCAAGGAAACATCATAATTTTTTTAACCACTTCTATATTTTAGTAATTTGGAAACAACAATCAACATTCACATACATATATTTTATGCATATTAATATACTTGTTTAGCATAGACTCTTAGGACTTTCTAATTTTTTTTAAAGAATAGCATTTCTTATTTGTTTTTTCTTTGCCTCTTAAAAATGAAGTATAAAAATTGCTTTTCATTAAGCATTCTTAGTTGGTAGCTTCTTATTTAACGATTAAATTGTGAAATTTATATATGTTGTGGAATAAAATATTGCACCTACAAACTCCCTCCCAAAGAAAAATGGTTTCTAAATGTGATTTGGGGCGCTGAGCAGTTTGTGCCCTTGGGCTAAGGAGCACTATGAGCCCAAGATGACCTGTTGCTCTGCCATTTGTGGGGTTTCTACCACTTTCCCACCATTCATATCACAGTCCTGGGAACCAGCCTCTCTGAGCTTACACAGTGCACAGCCTACACAGCCATATCAGCCACCCTGATATTGTCTACTTTCAATATTTTTAGCCTTTCCCCAATCTCAAAATCTCCAGCTTAACCCTAGGAGCCTTGGATGCTGAGTCAGGATCAGTTACACTGTGCTGTTGAAAAAAATTAGGGAAGATTTATGTGCCTTTGGGAAAGTAAACAACATTGTAAGCCTGGAAATAGACACCACCGAGACCTTCCAACAAATGCTTTGGCAAATGAACAAATGAAGGGATGAGAGCGGAACAGCTGAAATGAAGCTTGGGGTCTCTCAGACCATTTTGTACATTAGTTACTGCCCTTCGAGGTGTTGATTTGAACTGCTGCCATGGTTGGGTGTGGGCATGAATGTGCTGTTTTAATTGGGGCATTTATCTAGATAACAACCTTTCACTGCGTATTTAATGATGGAATGGGGCTGTCAGGTGGAAATTCCCAAAGCCCACAACAGTTGATCCTTCATGTTGACTAAAAAGAAAAAGTGAAGAGTTGCTATAGAAGTGACTTTAGCAAGATACAAGGTCTTCGTAGATCAATATCCAGCAAACAACAAAACAATTGATAAGTTAAGCTGTTATGACCAGATAGTACCTGTGGGCTGTCTTGACAAATGTGCCTGATTAGTCCTTTACCCTGTACATCATGTCAGGAGGAAATCAAAGGTGAGATCACAGGTTCTCTCCTCAGTTAAATGAGAGATTATAATTTTAAATACACACCTATTTATCTTTCTGTAGGACAAAAAATTCTATTCATTAATAGTACATTTTCCTGCCACGTGTATGTATGTATCTATTCATTGACTCAAGAAATGTTTATGAAGAGACTATTGTATGTCTGGCATGATGCTAGATTTTGAGACATACTTTCATGTCTTAGGTTCATGAATTCATCCTAGAAAATGTGCTACATACCTCACTGCTTAATATCTCTACAATAAGCTTTGAAGTATTCCCCTTGGGGAGCCAGCACCTAATCTACCCTTCAGAGCACCTTTCCTAGGATGAGTTTATGAACTTAATTGTCCGGCTTCAGTACGATGACAGCTCTGATGGCCACTCCGGAAAAGAGTTCCAAAGTGCTTTTAAGGGTGGACTAGGCCTTGGCATTGACACATAGCTTCCAAAGGAAGTTCTTTGAAGGTGACTGTAATAATTGTTATTCTATAATTAGGGATGTAGCACTTTTTCTAGAGCCAATTCTTGAGATTAATTGTCCAACCTTGTATAGCAAAATGTATGCATAAGTGCCATTGTTTTAGATAGTTCCCCGAAAAAAGCCTTATCTTTGCCATCTGTACCTTACAATTGAATTCCCTAAAGAGTTTACACTGAAGCCAGGAGCTATTAGCCCTTGGGTCTTTTTAAGCTGTGCATTTATGAGGAGGGGTGCAGGCTGAGAGTGACTAGCAAAACACTATAAGGCATTGTGTCAGGATTTATAGGTTTATAATCTTGTCAAGGAGTAAAATCAGCCTACTAACCAGCAGTTAATGAACAGTACAAGGTGGCGTACTACGATGTGACCAAATGTTCTGTAAGCATTTTGAGAAAGAAGGAGATTGACAGGGTCAGAAGAGTCTAAATCTCTATCCTGTTATCCACATCTTTCTAAACATGCACTGTGGGTATAAGGATATAATTCATGAATGGAGAGATTTACAAGGTGCTAGATTATCAGAACATTAATAATTAAGTAAATAAAAATCAACCAATTTTTTTTCTTTTCTTTTTTTTTCTAAAAGACAGAGTCTCACTTGGTCACCCTTGGTAGAGTGCCATGGCCTCTTAGCTTACAGAAACCTCAAACTCTTGGGTTCAAGCAATTCTCTTGCCTCCCACGTAACTGGGACTACAGGTGCCCAGCACAGTGCCTGGCTACTTTTGTTTTAGAGACAGGGTCTTGCTCTTGCTCAGGTTGGTCTCAAAATCATGAACTCAGGCAATCCACCCGCCTCAGCCTCCCAAGTGCTGGGATTCCAAGCCTGAGCCACCACACCTGGCGCTCAACTCAACTTACTAATAAAACCTAAATTCACTAAAAATCACTGGGCCACACTAAGAATGGGAAACTCTTGGATATCATTGGGAAATTTATTCTATATATCAAGATAAAATGAGAACAAGGTGAGGCATGAATTTCAAACTAAGCCTGAAATTGATTACATTTTAATTTTTTTTTTTAAGAATTCTCATGCCTAGGGATTTCCTTCTAAATAGCTAGTTAGTGTCTTGAGATTTTGTACTATTAATCTCCATCATCTTGGGCTACAGTGTGTATATTTCCACAGGAAAAAGATTTTTCTCATTTAGGAATGAGTCAGCTACATGCAACGGAAACCCTGCCTAAGAGTGGCTTGAACAAATAGGGGTGTTGTTTTGTTTTTGAATGTAACAAGAGGTCCTCTTAGAGATAGGCAGCATCTTAGAGATTCTTTTGATCCGTCCCTTTTGGTCACTCTCTTTCCTGGTACTGTGCTCATATTCATGGTAGGAAGAGAGGGAGAGAGATGGCACCAGCAGTGTCTATTCCTGTGTTGGAGAAGCTCACACTTCCCGGAGCACTCCCCCAGCAGGTATTTGTTCACCTCTCATTGCCAGAACTCTTCTGTGGTAGCTACACTTGGCTTCAAGGGCGGCTGGGAGATTAAGCAGTTTGCCACGCTAGGGGGCAGGCAGCAGAATTGGGAATGAGCAATGGATAAGCCAGCCAGGTGGCATTCAATACACGATAAAATCTCAGTAGTCAGACTTGAGAGGCAGCTTGCCTGATTAGGTCTTAGCTCCTTGCTGTGAAAAAAAAGGTGCTTGCTTGAGGAGGGATTTGTATTTTAAGGGGCTTTTCTGCTATAATAACGTTCTAGGATTTCTCAGATAGTTTTATAATGATTAATAAATTTATGATATCAAACAGCACAATTTATGGAGGGGTCACTGTCCTGGGTACTTTAAGTATTTAAGGTGCGTGATCTTATTCAATCCTTACCATAGCTCCCTGAGGCAGACACAGGCACTATTATGCTGTTCATTTTATAGATGACAGAAACAAGATTAGGGGAAGGTTAAGTTTTTCATGACATAGTTAGGTGGTAGCCAGGTCAGGACTCATCCCGGGCTGTGGCTGGCCCCTAAGGATGTTTCTCTTAGCCATTAAGACAGCTTGCAAGACCATTGCACAGTCTAATGGCTTTTGTCTTCCTTAACCTGCCTGTATGTGTATGCACACGTTTTTGTGGTTCTCATTTCTCTAAACTTCCCAGTTTGCGTCTGTGGAGTGCTTTCTTTTGTGACTTGATAGCTATCTGCCCTATTCATGCTCTCAGGACAGTCTCAGGACAAGGCATGAGCCTCTAATGAGGAACTCACAGAACGTGTTCTAGTGACTTTGGAGCCTGCTGTGTCTATGTTTGAATCCCACCTCCTACTTGCTAGCTGTGTACCTTTGAGCAGATCACATATCATATCTTTAAGTGTCAGTGTCTTCCTATATAATGGGGATATTATGATACTAACTGGTAGCTTTTCAGATAAGAAGTCAATGAGATAATACTTGTGAAGTTCCTAACACAGTATCTGGCAATGCATTAGACAGGTGTTAACTGTTTGTGAAAGTGGTTAGGGAAAGGGAAGTGAATAAAAATGCAGGCAAAAATGGAACTATTTGCCAAATACTAAATGATTTTACATTAGTATGTTCTCACATGGATCTCCTTCATTTTCAGTGTGTGTGTGTGTGGTGTGTGGGTACACATACTTTGCTAAATGTTTGCTTTGTGAACTCAGGTAAGCTGTAGCTATCATAGCTGCAGAGCCCTGTACTAGGGGTGACTCACATGGTAGGCTCTGTTTATCATTGCCCCCCATCATTTCAAATCGTAGATGATATAGTGGGTGTTTACCCTTAGGTCAAAATCTAAGAGGTACTGTCTGTAACAGAGGGAAAGACAGTCTGTTCTGCGTGCTTTTTAAATAAAAGATGGAGATTGCAGTGGGAGGTCAAGTGGATGGGTGGTTTAGTAGGCCTGGGGTATATTGGTTACACTAAGTTCTTTCACTGCAGCTTAAAATTTTAAAATGCTGCCCATTTCAGAAGAGTTGAGTGAAATAAATTCTGAGGACCTAAAGATCAAAGTAGGAATTATAAACAACATGTGCTGTCATTGCTGGATAATATTTTATTTGCATGTTTTATTAATAATCCTTATATATCTTAGTCAAAATAGTACATGAATGTAATGAAACTTCCAACAGGAAAGCAACATATAAGAAGAAAACCCAAAGTTCCCTTTCTTTCACTGCTCTGACCTGATGGCTTCTTGTTCTCTAAATATTACTGTTTTTACAAATGGTGGCATATGTATCCCATGAAGTACTATTCAGCCCTAAGAAAAGATGGAGACTTTATATCTGTCATGTTTACCTTTATGGAGGTGAAACACATTCTTCTTAGTAAAGTATCTCAAGAATGGAAAAAAAAAATCCAATGTATTCAATACTAACATGAAAATAATAAACAATTACATGCCCACAAAAACAATAAAAGACAAAAATAGTCTAGCAAGGGGGAAACGGTACAGTGAGGAGGGGAAGGGTGATTGGCAGGAGGTTGAAGGGCAATGGCGGTATCTTATCTAATGTGCACAATGTGAGGGGGTCCAGCCCCTGGGTGAAGGGCTCAACTGCAATTTGAACTTTACCTCGGAAGTGTGAACAATGTAACCTAAAAATTTGTACCCTCATGTTAATTTGAAATTTTAAAAAAACAAATGTTACTATTTTAAAGCTTCTTCTGTAAATTTTCACAAAAAGAAATGAAGTACGTATCAACATCTTAGGAAGATGGCCCATGCAGAACTGTTCTTCACAGCTATGCAAACTGCTCTGTATTCATAATGCAAAATGTTTTTAACCTGATGGATGGCATGTGGGTCTTTTCCAACCTTTTGTTTTTATAGGCCATACTAAAAAGGACATTCTTGCACTTATTTTGGCATACTCTTGTAAATATATCCATAGGGCAAATTCTTACCAGTGAATTTGATGGCCATATGAATTTGCCATTCTGATAAGAGATTGCCAAATGCTCCAGAGGCAGGACATTTTCCCTCCCAGCAACCAGGTAGAAGGAAATCAGCTCTTTATCCCTCTTCCCCAATTTCATTTGCTTATCTCTCAAAAGCTTTCTAAAAAATTGAGTGGCATATCTCGTAGGTAGATTTTGTTTGGCAATCACTCTGGGATTCTTCTGCCTGTGGTGCTTCTCTGAGAGGAAGGAAGGTAGATGAACTCTGGTGAACCTGAGAAAGTCAGCGTTCTGGCGGCCTCAATCAACGTGAATTTGAGTAGACTATGCTTTCTGATTAAAAAATCTCCATATGCTCTAGTGCTGTATCTGGGGTATATCACTTTTTTAAAACACAGATGACATTTTTTTGTTTTTGCTTATATTCAGTCTTATCTAGTAATTGTCAAAAAAATTACTGTATTGCCAGAAAGTTGATGCTGCAAGCCAGATTGGTGGGGACTTCCTTGTCCTGTAGAAATCTAACTATAATTGACTTGAGCCCCCATTTTCATGGTTCATGAGAACTTAAAGTTCTCCCTACCTTCTCTGTGAATGTTTTAGGGTACATTTTGTCTTTGCTCTGGTTTATTTTTCCAAGTATCTTATAGTGTTTTGCCCACTCAACAGGCTGTGCAGTTTGTACACATTCATCCCTAACAGTCCCTCTTTGTAAGGGGCAAACTGGAGGGGATTAGAGCTCTCTTCTTATTCTCTGTGTCTTCCCCACTCCCTCACCCCTTTTAGAAAAAGCTTGCTGCTTTCTACAACTCCTTTGAGGCGATTAACATCTATGCCCTTCAGTCCTGAACTCTGAGAGGGTTTAAGAGATGTGCTTTTAGAGCAAATTCTATACATTTTCCTGAAGAATTTTTTTTAAAGCCAAAATAGCCTCCCCCAATTCTTCATGTCATTATAATCTCATTTTTAAAATCATGTTTGGGGCATCTCCTTTATAATGAACATTTCCCAAACTGCTTTTCTTTTATTTGTTGTTTCTGTTTTAATTGGCTGATATTTGGCCATAAGGATTAGTAGAGAAATGCCTTCTTCGGATAAATTCAACACTTTAGTGAAAGGAAGATCAAATTTTTGGATGAAGTGAGACCTGAGGTCAAATTCTGGCCTTTCCCTTGATTTACTGTGTAACATGAGCAACTTAACTTTTGAACCTTATTTTTCTTTAATAAAGGGGAAAATTCTATCAGTGGACAAAAGGATCCAGCTGCCTGTTACTGCGTACCCAGAGACAAGCACCCGGAAGAGGGGATAGGTCCACCAAGCTTTGTTATCAGAGGGCCAGCAATTCTGGAGAATAGTAAGAGTAGCCTCTCCTGGACTGTTCTGCCTCCATTAGAGTCCTAATCGTTTTCATAATGGGATACAAGGAAACAAACCTAGAAAATTTTAACGTTATCTAAAAGGATCATCAAAGAAAAACAACTCGAAAGTAGCTTTTGCTCTAACAATATAACAATACTTAAACAACATAAAGGTAACCTTTACTCTAACAATATAACAACACTTAATTGTCTCAGTGTTCCTACCAGTCCCAAAGTCTTTTGAGATAAACACCCTCACAGCGCTGGAGGAAGCTTGACTAGATGAACATGGAAGGTGTGGGGACAGCAGGTGGGCTGAGCAAACTGCATAAGTCAGCTGTACTGCTTCAGCTTAACTTCTCAGACTCCATCCTGTAGGCTGCTCTTCTGGCTTTAATTCATTCTTAACAGATTGTTTTAAATACAGAAATGATAAACATTAAGCATCTAGCACAGAGCTTAGAACTTGGGAGGAGCTTAGAAAATATGGTAGTGACTCAGGAGGTGCTTGGGAATGTTTTGGCAATGACGTTAATGTACCTTCCCGGCCACCGTCACTGACTTTTGCATTGTGCAGTGGTGCATTCTGAGAACTCCACGGTTTAGAATACATCATCTAGTGTCATCATTCATTGTTTCAGCACTTCTCAACCCCATAGTAACGTGCCTCAGAAGAAAACCATGTCGAATTTTGGGGTTGCCTGCTGAACACACATTAGGTGCTCAATCCATGCTTATTGATTGGTGTTTTTCTCGGAGATCTGAAAACTCATATCCCTTCTACCTTCCTGGTAATAACCTGAGAAGTTTGAAATTTACTATATTAGAAAATATTTGATTTCTTCCCTGGCTACCTTGCTTCAAGTCAAATTTCTGTGTTCGGACATGAAACATATCTTCATTTTTTTTTTCTTCCAGCAATCAATCAGTCTTTCTCATTTCTTGCTCTCTCCCACATTTTTGTAAGTTTCTCTCTTTTTTTTCCTTTCTCTCCTGCATATGAATTCTCTCTGGTTCTTCTGGTTGAAATGTATCTCTGGTGTCATAAATGCCCTTACTTCTGTATAATTCTCTTGTCTGCTTTCTCTTCAGCTGATCTATTAATTTTATTTGGGAAAAAATTCATTTGTTTCCTAGCATCTGATCTGAATAACAGAGAAATATTTGTTTAAAATTAATGCTTTGAGCAAAGAATCCTCTCTGTTTACTTGACTTGCAATATTTTAATATTTAACATGCTATGATGTAAAACTTGTGGAAGAAAAATATCCTAGTGTGATCTGGTTGCCTAACAATTTACATTCAGCTGCAATATTTTATTTGCTATAATTACTCACTGACAAAACAGGGACTCGAAATGCAAAAATACAAAATGCTCTCGGTTTGCACTTTATTTTAGAAAGTGAGAAACTCTCAGTTCTTGAGGGAGAGAGCATAAAAAAGCAAAGCCAGCTCAGTTAGGTATCCAGCTCTACAAACCGAGTCTTCAGCAGTAAGACTCAAACCAGAGAGGAAGCTTTAGGGCTTCCAGAGGGAGTTTTTTTAAAGAGGCAGTATGCTGTGGACTGGAGGTTGGAGGGCAGGGCCTGGGGCCGTCACATCCCATCTCTTACTCCAGAGTCTCACTGTGATTTTACATAGGTCCTTTCACTTTGTCACACCTATGGATCTGCTCTTAAACCATTGAAGTTTCTTAGATAAAAGGTAGGAATCCACTGGGCTCTTGTTAGAAAATGTCCTACTCTGACATTCTTTTCCCCTCTTATTTTTTTTTACTCTCAAAAGCGACAGGTTTCAATGGGATTGTGAGTCTGAATGGAGCATGACGGCCAACACCTAGGCATGTGTGTATCAACCAGTAGCTCCAACCTTGGTTTCCTCTACTGTGAGAAAGCCCGTTCTCTATTCAGACAGTGGAACTCTCAAATATCCAAATCTCAGCTTCTTCACACATTCATGTTATCCTCATTTGCAGTTTGAAAACTAAAAGGTTTTTCTGTTTCTGAGATTCTAAATAAGATGGACACAATGCATTTTTCCCACAAGTAATTATTAGAGGAAATCAGAACAAGACTCTACTATTAAATTCAATAGTTACTCTTCTATAAAAAATAAAATAAGACAAAAAAAAAGGAAAAGAAAACATTGATTTTTAGTATCATGCTGGGGGTAAAGAGTTATATTATATTTTTTAAATCTATAAATGACTAACGCAACCATGTACTGAGCCCTTGTAATTCAAAATCTCATTTTTCTCCCGATAAGCTACTTTCTTTCCAAATGTGCCACAGTTTTCATGTAACTTATTCAGGAGAAACTGAACATTTTAGAAGAAACATTTCCCAAGAACAGTTAATATGCATTCTAATATTTCTGACACATAAAATAGTTAATGCGAAGGATTAATCATTATATAAACCATGTGCTGGTGGGATTTGGAGAAAGTTCTTAGAAATAAAGAACTGTGCTATGTGATGCATATTTAAAAAGATAGTTTTCTCCAAGCAATCAATAACACAGGATTTAGTGATCTTTACTTAGTCCCCAAGTATTGATTCTATGATCTAAGTTCATTTTAATTTGATTTTTGCATAGCTAGAAAGTTGGTTTGGAGGTTGAGGAATTTCTTTCTTTACAGAGAAACATTCATCATGTAACATGAGGATAGATTTCAGGAAACACTTTATTTCTTCATTGCTAATTATAATTTTCATATGTTCTTTATTTTTGTGTATGGTTCAAGGAGTTATAGCGGTTACCCAGGGTTAATAACATCATTTCCTATTCATATTTCTGCCAACACTAAGAAACTGGACAGCAACTCATTTTTTTCACAATCTGTTCAGGTTATCTATATTAAAAAAAAGCTCATGGCTTATGAATTGAAATTGCTCTCTATTGATGATACATGGTATGACCTGTTGAAGTTACACTGTTTTAAATTTAAGGGGCATTTGATAAAGTTTTATCAAGGGCAGAGAAACATACTGCATAAAATCTTCTTGCACTGCCAGCAGAGCCCCAGAAAGAACTGGGGAGCTCTGGACGGTCCTCACTCATGAGCGTCATGGTCACAGAAAATCTGCTGTTTTCCTCTTTCTAGCTGTCTGGATTTCTTTGGGAACTTTAGTTTCTATGTCTTTGGAAGATCAGCTTCTGCTTAACCATCATTGTCTCTATACCATGAGCTCATTGCCTAAGTTCTTGCCCTTGTTCTATGTTTCCCAATTCATACTTGAAAAATTAATTAAAAATATATTGTTGTTTTTTTTTAATCCAACATTCTTGGATCTCCTTGTGAAAGGATTTTATAAACTAATCATGTTATTTATTCCTCTTAGACTTGGAAACATCCTCAGAATCTTTCTTGACCCAGTATTCTTAGTAGCCGTTATCAGTGAATTTCAGCTGACATGCTTGGAATATGAGGTCTGAGAATTAAGTTCATTAAGTCATCTTAGAAAAAGTGCTACTTATCTAATTGCTGAATATCACTATGGTCACCTTTGAGGTACTCCCCTTAGGAAGCTACACACTGACATCAGTGTCTAGTTAACACTTTGATGCAATTTTGGAACTCTTTTTCCTGGAATGGCCATCAGAACTGTGATCATACAAGGAGAATTGAAGTTTGCCAAGACCTTTTGGAGAGGCAAAGTGATGTTTTGGGTAGTGTTATCACCAGTGATGAAATATGAGAGTGCAAGTATGACTGATGCAGAGCATCAAAGTGCACAGTGGAAGTCAACCAGTTCTCCACTACTAAAAAAGTACCATCAGTTCAAATCAAGAGTCGGAATGATGCTAACCATTTTTGAAATCAGAAAGATTGTTCATTATGAATTTGTACCAACTGGACAATCAGTTAACTACTTTTACTATTTGGCAGTGCTGAGAAGTCTGTGTGAAAAAGTTAGACAAAAATGACCTGAACGTTTTGGCAGCTCATGGTTCTTGTATCAAAACAGTGCATAAGCTCACATGGTACTGTCTGTGAGGAAGTTTTTAGCCTGTCAATAAATAACTCCCCCCTCCCATCACCTGAGCTGGCTTCCAGTGACTTTTCTCTTTTGCCAAATGTAAAGGAAAAATTGAAGGGAAGACCTTTGGATAACATTTAGGACATCAAAGATAATATTCAGGTCTAAGTTCAATAGCCATTTTCAGAAAAAAAGCTCCAAAATTGCTTTGAAGGTTTGACTAGATGCAGGCATTGGTGCACAGTTCCCAAGAGAATACTTCGAAGGTGACCCTAGTGATATTCAGCAATGAAGTATATAGTACTATTTCTAGAATGAGTTCACAAACTTAACTGTCAGACCTCATAGATAATCTTTTATATGCCTCTTTACAACTGGCGAGAGCTAATTCCAATAAAGAGCTATGGAATCAAGGAAGATGTGGCTTTTGTAAAAGTGAAAAGTAAGAATTTTTTTATGCTGATAGAATATATATAACAAAATTTAGCATCTTACCAGTTCCTAATTATTTCATTCAGTGGCATTGAGTACCTTCCCAATGTCATGCACCCATCACTGCCATCTATTTTTAGACCTTTTGTTATCTCAAATAGACACAATGTATCCATTATACAATAACTCTCCATGTCTCTTTCTACCCCAGTGCCTGGTAACTTTTCTATCCCTATTAGTTCACCTACTTTAGGTAGCTCATATAAGTAGAATCATACAATATCTGTCCTTTTGTGTATGACCTATTTCACTTAAAATCATGTTCTCAAGGTCAGATTTTTGTGTCAGAATTTAATTCTTTTTTAAGGCTCAATAATATTCCATTGCATGGATGTACCACATATATTTATCCAAAGAATAATATTTTAAACTGGTGAGCTCTCTAGGTTAGGAGAGGCATAGCAAGTTTTCTTGGTGTCATGGGAAGGATCTGAAGCAATAGGTGAGGGAGAAAACACATTTCAGATTCTGTTAGGAGTATGTATGACCTTTGGGATTTTTATTTAACTCCCCTGAATTTCTTTGTCCTCATTATGAGGACATGATAATACCTCTGAAAGGGTTGTTACAAGATTTTTATATGAAATAATGATAAGCTGTGTGTGGCCTCGCATACAGTAGGTGTTCAGAAAGTGAATTTCTCTTCCTCCCTTGTGAGCCATTTCCCAACCCCAGAATTCTCTCCCCTGATAGAGAATGAAGACAAACATATAGTGGATGTGTCTCTTTGGTAGTGTAGGGAAAATAAAACACCAAGTGCTCAAAATGGAGATTTGAGAACCGTCAGGCAGGGATGGCAAGATCCTTAGACTACAAAGAACGGCCCCAAGAACCTTACCACACCTATCTGTTCTGCAAACCCAGAGTAGCTAGCTTCATGGATGTGGTTGATCTCAGGAGCAGAAGGAGAGCACACTTTTCTGCCTGCCATCCTGAGAGCACCTCATCTGAGATAAAAGTGTCTTCCCCTCCTTAAAGCTGCATTTGCTGTTTCCCATGAAGAATACCTTTTCATTTTGATAAAAAGCAATTTCTGTCTTCCTGCCAAGCCAGCAAAAATTCTTTGAGGAATGCTTCTTCTTTCCTGGTATCCGGGTGTAAAATCTGCATGACATTAAGTCTGATGGTGGTATCCTTTCAGCAGCTGGCAAGGGAGGGGGCTGGGAGAAAATAAAGCAAAACACACACCTTCCTAGTAATGCACTTGAATAAAAAGCATATGGCTGGAATCTAACTGCTGATTCCTAGGGCACATTTGAATGTATAGATGGAGTGCTGAAGAATTTCTGCTATGAAACTTTTTGCAAACAATAGAATTGGGATAGGGTGGTAGAAATAGCAAAAAAATAAAATAAAATAAGAACTGTATTCTTGCACCTTTCACCACTATATTTAATAGTCACTTTCAGGCAGAAAAAATTTATTGGATTTACTTTGGATTTATTTTAGTACCAAATAAATCCAAAGTAATAGGACCAGAAGCAAACTAAGCTTTCTAATGTACCTCAAAGTTTCAGGGAAAAGTCTTCTATAGAATCCACTTTCTGTACATACCTGTGTAGAACTATAACCAAGTTGAACTTAAAGAAATAAAGCAGAAATATTGCACTCTGACATGCCTGCCCCCACCCTGATTCAGGAAGTCCTGTGTGTGGAAATTCCATAATTCTGTTAGCACTTGTAGAGATGTATTCTCAGATACCTTCCTAAAGAATAATAGTGTAGGAAAGGGGGCTTGTCCTAAGTCATTTGGGAAGACATAAATGAGGCTAGACTGAGTGTGAAGCAGCCCTTGCCTCATCTTAAAGCCCATGTTCCTTTTTAAGTATCTGGATTTGTGTTCACCTTGGCCAGCTGATTGGAATGTTCATTGAGTTCTCAGGAACAGAAATATTTTTTATTTCTCCTGTGTTGGGCAAGTATTCTCTCTGGTCAAAACACACGCACACACACACACACACACAAACACATAAATGCACATTGTGTTAACAACAGTGAGAAAAGGATACAGCAAAAGGAGCCATTCTCACTTCATTTGTTCCTTAATGTAAAAAAACTACATATAAAAACAAAACCACAAATTTCTTCCATTGTCAGATGATAAAATTGCATTATTTTGGAGGAATCAGAGGATGAAATTTAAAAATTCCTACATGAAGATTTAGTATAGAGGGAGTTCTGAAGCTACAACCAACAGTAACAACCATCAAAAACAGAACAAAGAATATACAGCACTTGTTGACTCTTCGCCTGTGCTTAGACCAGCACCTAGCCAAGTAAGTGTTCCATGAATGCTGGTTTGGGGAATACTGAAAAGCTGATCAGGCAGAAACTTGCTATCTTTTTTTTTTTTCAGTATTAACTTTAGGAAAAATAATGCACAACTGTCAAGATAATGAATGGACTTTATCATTCCATAATTATGATAAGAGTTTCAAATAATTTCAAAACTAATACTCATTGAAAGATATTCTCTGATGTGGAAGTGGGGTTGGGTATATCATCAGAGCAAAGTCACCCCATGACTTGGCCACAGGAGGATACATTTACATTCATTCCTCTACAATGTATTTATATTGTAAAACTATATATTTTTCTTCTAATCTGACCTCAGCACTTTATTAGAATCACATATGAAGTATTTTCCAAGTTCTGTGTTAGAATTTTTTTAAGTTTGTAATTTTTTTAAAGTACGGTGTAAGTAGTCTTCTTTCTTTTGCTTTTGTCTGTGATTATATCTTTCTAGCAATGGTTTGAAAACTTATCATTTAGTTCTACAAAGAAATTGGAGTGTGATCCAAAACTTTTAAAAATTCTATGTTAAAAGAGTTAAATAATTCATATGTAGAGTCATTAAGTTAAACTGATTTTACTCCTTGTAATAGCTCATACTTAGAATTTTTTTTAATGATTGACCAAAATCATTAAATATGTTCTCCTTTAAATAAATACATGTGATTTTTTTCCCACTAGAGTAATCTTTTGGAAGAATATGATGAATATTACTTCCAATTTACAGGTATGAAATACCTTATTTAAGTAGGGCTGTGGATAGATTTATATTAATTATGTCTATTTTTAAGAAAATATTTTTCTATGTTGAATATGGGGGGTTAACCTTATGAAAATAATATAAGGTGATATTAGGAAAAAAACTATTTGAAAACGGTGAAATGATAGAAATGAAGTAGAAAGAAAGGAAGAGGACAACAAAGGAGGTGCAGCCAGGGTAACTTAGGCAGCGGTAGGAAAGCAGGAAGGGGGAAGTGTCATCGAATGATAGACTTGTTCTTTCTAACTTCTTATATTCGTTGACAGACTTCTCACAAGGTATTGGAGTTGATAGAGAATGCAACCATTCTTGCATTCTTTTCCTCTTGCCTTGAAGACGTGTGGCATTTTCTCTGTGTTGCCTTAATCAGCTCACATGCTGATGAATGATAATATGTGTAGGCAAAAGGCATGACTTGGAAGCACCAGAGGAAATACTCCCTAAGAGTCACATGAGTTTCATTAGTTGACTAGTTTTGCTGGATACCTTTTATGTGATAGGCACATAGCTGAGTGCTAGGGATACAAAGGTGTGACAGGCAGAAGTCCCTGACGTGATAATGGTGAGGGCAACAGTTAAGTAAAAAGAGAATATATGGACTGGAGTATATGTGTATGTATGTAAAGAAGAAAAAATAATTAGGATAGGCTACTTTAGATAGTGTGGTTAGGGAAGGCAACCCCAAGGTAGCATTTAAACTGATATCTGAAAGATGAGAAGCAATCAACCATGCACAGAATGGAGGGAAAATGCTTTCCAAACAAAGTGAAGATACACACACCACCCCACTGAGGTGGGAAGAGCTTGGCACATGTCAGACTCACACAAGGTTCTTGTGCCTGAAAAGTTAGTGTGGCTGTAGCATGAGCCTAGTAGAGCCTGGACTAAGATGAGATTGGAAAGTTAGATAGAGGCCAGAGATAATACAGTACCAAAGATAATATTTTCAGTGCAATTTTAAATTTCAAGTGCTTTGTGCTGACATATTTAACAACAACAAAATACAGGATACCCAGCTAAATTTGACTTTCTGACAAACATTTTGATAGTATAAATTATATGCCAAATGTTCCATGGGGCATTCTTACACACACACATACACACACACATGCACAATGTTTATCTAAAACTCAGATTACACGGTGTCCTGTATTTTGCCTGGCAATTCTACATGTGAAACCACTGGTAGTTGTAAATGGGGAGTACTGTGATCTGATTTGTGTTACAGAAGATCAGGTGGCTTTGTTTCCTCCTGAATGTTCTTGCTGCTATTTCCTGATTCCCAGGAGAAGCAGCAACAGAAGTGCTTGAGCCGGTTCGCAAAGTTAACAACAGAGTGGCTTCCAGGAGTCTCTTTTCCTCCCTACTGTTTTCAGATGAGATGCCTACTGTTAAAAACTTTAGACAAGTTTAACTTCACAAAATTTAATTTAGCAAAGAACAGTCCACTAATTGGGCAGCCCTCAGAAGCAGAAGAGGTTCAGAAAACTTGGGAGGAAGTATTTATAGACAGAAAACGGTTGGGAGTTTCAGACGCAGTCGGATTGGTTGGAGAGCTGTGCTTGCCTTATTTGGGTGTGGCCTGATCTTTTGCACCTTGTGATTGGCTGAAGCTCAGCTGCTATGATTGGCTGAGTCTCAGCTACTTGCTATAAAAAAATATACTCCGAATTTAGTGCAGTGTGTTTAACATACTAAATTAGGTTAGATTGCAGTTCCCCAAGTAAGGACTCAAGGTCTGGTGGCATGCTTAGGCTACATTCAGTTTAACAGACTCATTTTGGGAGACTCAGCATAAACATACAAAGAAGCCCTCACTTCCACCACCCCAACATGTCCCTTCGGGTAGCTTCCTTTTATGCAGTCCCAGTCCTCCATCCTCTTCCTTCAGCAGAGTATGCACACCACGTATTTTAATTTCTTCTCCTCTGCCTTTCCCACTAAACTAGGAACTTTGCTGTGAACACCCATTGTATCTTCTCCCTTGTTGATTATTCTGCATCCTGCCCAGGGTCTGAAACAATGGACAAGCCTAGTGAATGCTGGTTGAATGGGTGAACTAACAAAGGCCTCTTTAGAGTAATCCTTGTACCAGTAAGTCACAATTTCTTCTCTGAGTCCCATTTCTGGAATATCAGTTCCTTAAGGGGCTATAAGCACATAAATATGTGAAAATTTTTAGAGATGTCTGGATCTAGGTCTCTGACCTTACCAAGTTCATAAGCTAGTTAAGAATATAAGGTAAGTGTTAGGGTGGAGATGCTGGGAAGGTACTGTGTATGGGACAAGAAAAGAATTTCTCTTGGGTCAAGATTAGAATATAAAAGTATAAGTTTATTTTATATTTTAGAAGGAAAGGGGGAGAGAGAGAGAGGAAAGAGAGAAGTGGAGTGAAAAACAACATGGCCCCTAAAGAGACAAATTAAGAATGTCCACTCTTGAAGTCCAGGGGCCAGCTGAATTTAAGGGGGAGCAAGAAGGTAATTACAGCCAGAATTCACAAGATGTTCTGAATATGAATGTTACGTACGTTTTTTTCTCTGGCAGGGTTGAAGGTAGACATTTTTCCAGATGTAACCAATCCTAAGGGATGATGTTCATATTCCATAGATCACCTGGGAACTTATCAGGAACAAATTCTAAAAGGCAGATTTAGTTAATAGATCTAGTGATTGTAGAGAAAATTTACATTTCCTTTTGGTCAATGGCTTATGGAAAGGGAACTGGTGAGAGTGGGGGCTGCTAGCAAGAGAAAGGAAGCAGGCAGAAAGCAATTGATTTTTAGACTTACTGAGTTAATATTTTATTATTTTACTACAAAGACTGACCATCCTTACAATAACTTAGAAAAAGAATGAGTAAAGCCATAAAAAATACAATGAAGTGTCTGAATAGCTGGCTAAATTGATTAGACTCAGGGATGTTTAACCTGTATACCATGGACCACATAAGGATACATGAAAAGTTTTGGCATGGGAGCCTGGGATCTCCATGAAATTATGTACACAGTATCTTATGCACATGCATTCTTACATTTTGATCAGATTCTGAAAGGGGAAACACCTGACCCCAGGATATTGGCAACCATTTGCCCTATGTGCTATGGCAATTCATGTCATGATGGACTAAAGATCCAAATACAAGAGGTGAACCTTTAAACCAAGAGTAGGAAAGATGACATTTCTCCACAATTTCTTGCTGGGGTAGAAATTTTTGAAATAATAAAGGTTTTAAAATTTTAATTATTTAATTATATTATAAATATTTGTGTTTAATGAAAGATTTATTTGATAATAATCCCTATTAATAAAAAATTAACCAACAGTCTTGGAAAGAGGTACAATAGCTGATAAGAGATTTATGCTGAGGATATACTATTTTTATTTCTGCTAATTGTAAAACAAAATATATTAATAAAAATTATTAATGGTTAAAATATGGAAATGGACAGTTTACAAAAGGGGAGCCTTGAATGGCTAATATGTATTTGGAAGAAATATCTACTCTCATTAGTATTCATATACATGAATATTCAAATGAGAAACGCTATAGCCATCAAGTTGATTTTTAAAAAAAGATAATAATAAATATTAAGGACAATGCACAAAAACAGAAGGTTAAAGGTTTGTTTGATATGATAAATCATTAGAAACAGCCTATGTTGTCTGCTGATAAGAGAAAGGACAGTTAAATTATGGTTTATGCTTATTCTAAAATATTTGTAGTAGTCAGAAGGAATTAAAACCTATAGTATCTCTGTTCAATAGAAATATAATGTGGGCCACATGTGTAATTTAAAGGTTTTTACTTTTTTGTACTGCCTTCAGTGTCTGGTATGTATTTTATACTCATAGCACATCTTAAATCAAATGCTAAATTTGCATTGAAAATGATCTATATTTAAAATATGTTTTATAAAATATATAACGGAGAAAAACAGATTAATAAATTCAAAGTATTCTAAAAGTATTTAAAAGTATTCTAATTATATTGAATAAAATACTAGGTTTTTAATTTAAGTTAATTAAAATTAGATTAGCCAGTTGCAGGAGCATCTGTGGCAAGGAGTTCAAGGTCAGCAAGCATGAGCAAAATTAAGACCTCATATCTACAAAAAGTAGAAAAAGTAGCCAAATGTGGTGGTGTGTGCCTTTAGTCCCAACTACTTGAGAGGCTGAAGCAGGATCACTTGAACCCAGCTGTTTGAGATTGCTGTGAACGATGATGGTGCCACTGTACTCTAGTTTGAGTAACAAAGAGAGACTGTATTTCAAAAAAAAAAAAAATAGTGAAATAAAATTTAAAAATAGGTTAGAAAATTTAGTTCCTTCTTTGCAATAGCCCCATTTCAAATGCTCAGTGGCTACATGTGGTTTGTGGTTGTCTCCTATCTTGGATAGCTCAGATCCTGAGCTACATGCAGATAATACTGGAGGTTTTTCAAAAGCATAATGGTGCAAGAAAAATATTAAAATAACAACAATATTCATAGTAAATTACTATTTAAATAAATTGAATATATATTTGTAAACAAATACCTTATGGTTTTCACAAAAACACAGATATGTAATGAAATACATACAAAATGTCTGGAGTAAATCTTTGCCTACTAGGTGAGGTAGGATGGAATCAAGCAGTGGAGACCACAAAGGAAAACCTAAGTGACATCTTGGAGTGTTCTAGGCTGCTAGTGTGCTGTTGGTCAAGAAGCTTACCTAACTCAGCTCCAGGCATGTAGGGTAAAAACTAAAAAGGAGACTGAGTTAAAACTGGACTCTTAATGCAAATTTATGTTTTTATTGTCACATCTTTAGGTACTCCATTTTGAAGTTCTTTCTAAAACAGCAAACTGAATCATGCTGGCTACTGCCAAGCCGTTAATGTCATCAAAGGACATCACTATGAAAATAAATCAGGAGATGTTTGCCTAAAGACCCTTTAGTCTTCTAATGAATGTGGTTTGTAAGCATCACATTCTCAAAACTTGCTTAATGTGGAAGATCCAGAAAGAGGCCCTATATAATTAAACTTTCACAAACCAGAAGATGCTCTTCACCCACTATTGTATTTTATACAGTGTTAATAAGCCTGCTCTTATTGCCTAAATTGTATCCCCCTCACCCCTAAATTCATGTTGAAACGCTAACCATAAGTACCTCAGAAAGTGACTGTATTTGGGGATAGGCCTTTGGAAAGGTGAATTAAAAGGAAGCCATTAGGATGGTTCCTAGTCTGACTGGTCCTAACAAGAGGCTAGGACACACAAAGGGAAACTAGCAAGGTGCATACACAGAGGGAAGACAAGGAGAGAGGCCTCTGGAGAAACCAAACCTCTCCATACCTTGATCTTGGACTTTCAATTTTTAGACGTGTGAGAAAATAAATTTTTATTTAAGTCACCTACTTCATATTTCATCACCACAATCCTACCAAACTATCTACATTTTAAAATATGACAGCTTGAGAGACAGCATAGCATTAAGAACTGAATACTGGAGTCAGATGCAATTGGCCTTGTATTCAGTCTGCAAATTACTAGTTCTAGTACTCTTAGTACCTTACTGCCTTGCCTGTGAAATGAAAAAGAGGAATTGTGCCTATGACATAGGGTTTTCAGGAAGATTAAATGAGTGAAAGGGAGTATTTGTTGTATAAATGTTAGTGAGTGTTGAAACAATTATAATTGGATGCTACATTCTGGTATCATAGTTTTCTTAATCATGTACCTGAAAATCCAGGGTTAACTGATATTTTAATTCATGCTGGGTATGGTCTTAAGAATTGTAAACAATGAGATTACTTATGAACTTTCATCTAGTTTCCCCATTATTTTCAATGGTTTATTCTATAAGAGTATGGCTTTGAATTAGCTGCTGGACTTCTGAAATTGAACATGACTTATTCTGAGTTTTCTTTTAGGAATTAACATGGTTAGTGTACATACATGTAATTAAAATGGACATTTGAGAACCCTGAGAAACTAACCTCAGAAGTTATAGTCATAAGAATGAACATCTTCTGCTATCTCTTTTCTCGGGATTTTGTAGAGATCTCTTTTATAGAGATCCTTTGCATCCTTTGTTAGGTATATTCTCAGGTATTTCATTTTCTTTAAAAATACTGTGAAGAGTATTGTGTCTTTGATTTGATTCTCAGCTTGCCTGTTCTTGACATATTACTCTATTCCTAGATCACTTCAAGGAACCTTTTGTTTGAGACTCTGGGTTTTCCAAGTATAAGATCATATCATCCATCTATAAAGAGTGAGAGCTTGACCTCCTCTGTCTCCATGTGAATACCCTTTATATCCTTCTCTTACCTGATTACATTAACTAGGAATGCCAGAATTATGTTGAATAGCAGGGGCAATAATGGAGATCCTTGTCTAGTTCCAGTTCTAAGTGTAAATTCTTTCACTTTTATGCTATTCAGTGTGATATTGGCTGTGGGTTTGTTGTATATGGTCTCTATCAGCTTGACAAATGTCCCATCCATGCCTATTTTCTTAAGTGTTCTTGTCAGAAAAGGATGTTTAATTTTGTCGAATGCTTTTTCTGCGTCTATTGAGAGGATCATATATTCTTTGTTTTTGCTTCTATGTATGTGGTGAATTACGTTTATGGATTCACGTATGTTGAACCAACCTTGGATCCCTGAAATAAAGCCTGCCTGATCACGATTTGTAATTTTTTAATGTGACTTTGAGATATTACTTAACCCCAGTATGAACAGACACATCACAAAATCTCAAAGCTAAAAATTCTGGTAGGGATATGGAGATACTGGAATGCTTTTACACTGCTAATAGGATTGCAAATTAATACAGCCACTAAGGGAAGAAGTATGGGCAGTCCTCAAAGCGCTAAAAGTAGACCTTCCTTTTGATCCTGCAATCTACCCAGAAGAAAAAATAATCATTTTATCACATGAACATTTCCACTAGAGTGTTCACTGTAGCTCAATTCACAATTATCCACATAGAGCAGCCAAGTGTTCATCAACCCATGAATGACTTAATGAATGTGGCATATGTATATCATGGGGTACTATTCAGCCATAAAAAGATGTGAACTTTACATCTTTTGTATTTACCTGGACTTGAAGCACATTCTCCTTAGTAAAGTAACAACAAGGATGGAAAAGCAAGTATCCAATGTACTCAATACTAATACAAAACCAGTAGATGAAAAACTATATGCTCATATGAAAGAAAAATTTAATTAAAATCAAATGGGGTGAGAGGGTGGAGGGAGCAGGAATAGGGGTGGTGGGAGGGCTACTGGTGAGCTCTCACTTAATGTGCATGATGTAGGGGTACATAGTATACCCCTCGGATGAAGGGCTCAACAACAACTTGAACTTCATCTTAGAAACAAAAACAGTGTAACATAATCATTTGCACTCTTATATTAATCTGAAACTAGAAAAAGAAAAATGCAAAAGAAAAATAATTTGATAAAACAGAATGAACAAGACTAGACATGGTGGCTCATGCCTGTAATACTAGCACTCAAGGCAGGTGGATTACCTTGAGCTCAAAGGTTTGAGACCAGCCTGAGCAAGAGTGAGACCCCATCTTCACAAAAAAAAAAAAAAAAA
>NW_003852410.1:27681069-27738771 GCF_000181295.1 Otolemur garnettii
GCCTTAGCCGGTTGAGCTATAGGTGCCGAGCCTCTCTTTCATAATTTCATGAAGAAGAGCCTCTGTGTTTTGTGAAGCAACTTCATCACCTTCTGGGATTCCTGTAAGACGAATATTAGTTTTCTTTGAATTATCTGAGAGTTCTCTGAGAGTGAGATCTGTTTTTGCTCTCCATTTCTTTTGATCTTTGTACTCCTGGGCTTCTTCAAAAGCTTTGTCTTCAGTATCATAGATCCTTTCTTCTGCCTGTTCCATTCTGTTACGGAGGGATTCCACTGTGTCTTTCAGATCCTTGAGGGCTGCAACCTCTTGTCTCAGTATTTCAAAATCTTTGATCATTTTATCTCTGAAATTGTTGAGTTCTTGAGTCATCTTTTGAATAATTTCTTGAGATATCTTTTGAATAATTTCTTGAGAAATCTTTTGAATGATTTCTTGATCTCCTACTTCCTTCGTTTCTGTTAATCTTATTTGCTATTCTCATTCTGAACTCGATTTCTGACATCCCAGCCATTTGCTTATGGATGGGGTCTTCAATTGTGTCTTCCCTATTTTCCCTTGGAGGAGTTGATCTACTCTGGTTATTTGAGTTGCCAGGGTTTTTCCGCTGGTTCCACCCCATGCTGAGTTTACCTTGTTTGGAGGCCTTATCACAACCATTCAATTGATGGCTTTTTCTGGTTACCCAGAGAGACAGGCAGAGCGTATCTGTTGTCTTCTCCCAGTTCTTGGGTGCTAGGGCAGCCGGGGTGCAGTGGAACAGCAGCAGCTGCACAGGGGTGTGCATGACCAGATTAGACCTTGTTCAGCCTGCCGGGCAACCGGGGGGCAGGAAACTGGCAGCAGCCAGATCAGTCCTAGTTTGGCCCCTCTGGGGCAACCAGTGGAACAGGGGTACTTTAGTGGCTAGATCAGTCCTAGTTCAGCACCCTGGAGCAGCCAGAGAGTAGGTGAATGGTACCAGTAGCACAGGGTACGCAAGCGACCAGATCAGTCCTAGTTCAGCCCCACCAGAGTAGCTGGGGGGAAATGGGGGACTACTTCACCTTCTCCCATTGCATGCATGTGACACTAGCAAGCTGATCTCCCAGTGCAGGAGCCCAGAGTGGGGGACTCCTCCACCTCTGTCTGAGGGATGTATGTGGCTCTAGCAAATAGTTCTGGGCCCTCCAAGAGTGGTAGACCCCTCCACCACCACCTGCAGGGCAAGCGTGGCTCTAGCAAGCAGTTCTAGGCCCGCCCAGCTTGGGAGCCTGGAGCAGGGAACAACTCCCCTGGCCCTCGTGGGGTGTGTGTATCTCTCACAAGCTGTTTTGGGTCTACCTGGAATGGATGATTTCTCTGCCTCTTCCTGCAGGATGCCTGCAGCACGCCTGCGGCCCTAGCGAGCGGTACTGGGCCTGCCCAGAGCAGGAGCCTGCTGCCTGTGAGGCGTGCAACTCTAGCAAGCAGTTTTGGGGCCCACCCGGCTCTGTGAGGGCAAAGGAACCCACTCGGCAACTGGGTTAGTCTGGGAAGGTTAATACCTCCTTCCCTACCTTACACCCTTGTCACTCGTGGTCCCCCAGTTCCAAGACCCTATTCACTCCAGTAGGCCACTGCTCCCAGGGTTTACCTGGCAAAATCAGCCAGAAATCTGAGTTTGGCAGGGGGGCCTTGCGTGCTTAAATTAGGCTTCTGTCCAGTTAGATTTCTCTCCAAACCTTGGAGTGAGTGGGTGGGGACTCCTCAGAGTTCAATGTTGCAGGTGGAGAATATATATATATAGTTTTATATAGTTCAAACCTTCCCTCAACCATACACCCGGGGTGCCCCTTTGAATAGTCCTTGGGTGGTCTACCAGGTTTGAGGGGTCCAAATCAGTTGTCCCAGTCAGCACCCATTTCAGGTGGAAGAGTTCAAATGTCTCTGGGAGCTAGATAAGAGGGGTCTGCTTGCAGTTCAGATATAACTTGCTCCAGTGCTCAGCAAGGGCAAAGGGACCCACCTGGCAAATGGGTTAGTTTGGGAAGGTTAATACCTCCTTCCCCACCTTGCACCCAGTCACTTGTAATCCCCCAGGTCTGTGGCCCTATTCACTCCAGTAGGCCACTGCTCCCGGGGTTTACCTGGCAAAATCAGCCAGAAATCTGAGTTCAGCAGGGGGGCCTTGCGTGTTTAAACTACGCTTCTGTCCGGCTAGATTTCTCTGTAAATCAGAGGTTGCATTCGGCTTTAAACTCAAGTGTCAATTCTAGCCTCTGCCTGCCCACTGCCTTTGTCTCAGCCACATTAGCCCCCTGAGGGCTGGCGCTCCACCCAAGAAAGTTAAGTGAGCCCTGCCTGTGGCTGCTGCCCAGGATGGTGTGCCACTCGGGATGCCACCATTTCTGCACCGGCGTCCCCCGAGCTGACTCTCCTCTCCTCACGCCCGCACCACAGTCAGCACAGAACAGCACCAGCCCTTTCCCCCTCCACTTCTCTCAAGGAGATGCCCAAGAATCAGGACTCCATAGGTAATAAACCTCCAGATCTCGGAGTGGGTGGGTGGGAACTCCTCGGAGTTCAATGTTGCAGGTGGGGAATATATACAGATTTATACAGTTTTACAGTTTTATGTCTGGCCGGAGAGTGCCGTGCCACACCAGCAGGGGTAAGAGGTCCAGTTTTTAGGGGGTCTCTCCTTTGGAATAGAGTGGGAGAAAGTTTGAACTCTGCTCGCTTGTTTGCATGGAGTAAACTGCGAGCCCTTGTTGTGGGGGAGGGGACTCCCATCCGCTTGGTGGTGGATTTTGTACCTTTTGGTTGTATTTTTGGGGTCACAGCTCGCCTCAGGAAGGTTGAAGTGTGCTCTTCAATTTTCTCTCTTGACTCTCCTCCAAACCATCAGCTAATTTGCTAAGCTTCTGTCCTTTCAGCCTCCTTCTGGATGCGAGCTTCTGTAAAAATCTGGCTGCAGTCCGCCATCTTGGCTCCCTCCAACAACCAGTTCTATAGCATTGCACAGTGTCTTATCTGTCTTATCTGTAATTTTTTGTTCCCTTCTAGAATAAGATGAGGATAGAATTGGGCCTCACAAGTTAGAGAACTAGAGACAGTACCACTATGTGCTGACTGTTGTGTTTTGTGGAACATCACTATAATATGGTTATATTTTAAAATACAACAAATGCTTAGAAAAATATTGCTCTGTGAATGTGATCTCTTCAGTATGTTTACCTTGGTTACCTTCACACATCAAGCTCTCACAGATGAAAGTGGGCACTTAATATTCAGTGGATGTGCTGAGAATAGCCCTGTGTATACGCTCAATTTCCTAAAATGGCATAACCTTTTGTAATCTTGTAATACATAAAAGGGATGGCTGGGTCTGTTTACTGTGTCAGATAAAATAGTCACAAAGTTTCATGTAAAGTGCTTACGCTCTGCCTGGAGGTTTGCTTAGGAGAGGAAACTTGGGCTGAGTTCTTTGCATATTTCTCAAAAATATCTCTGATTGAAAATAAAGTTACCAAGCCTATATTTTTTTTTAGACTTAAAATATTGCACTACCTGTAAACATTACTCACTTTCTGGGGTGATTTCCTGTCTTTCTCATTCTCTTCTCCCTGTTCTGTTTCCCATATGAGAATGTTTCCCTTTCAAGTGTTCTTTCTGAGCCACCGACTAGCTCTGTTTGTCCTTTTTTATTTTTGCCCCTAAATTTGTAAACAAGTCCTAGTGTCCATGAAAGTGGAGAACTAATGGGCTTGCCGGGAGGCAGTCATATATTCTTTAGACAGGTGCTGTGCAAACTTCTGCCGTCAGCTTGCCGAGCCCTCTTCAATTCCAGCTTGTAAACACTGGTGGCAGGCAGGCCAGCCTGCACACATGCTTCCAGCTTCTGATTATTGCTCGACAGACGCAGCTGGCTGGACCGTGAGTACTGAATTGATTGGTGTTCTGTTAGAAACCCACCTGTTTATTGAACACCCCATGTTTGCCTAACTACAGCATTTGGTTCTGTAGAATGGTGAAATTTGGCATGTGTGAGGTGGTAATAACTTAAAAAAAAAAAGAAAGAAAGAAAGAAAAGACAAGGGGAACTAGTAAATGAAACCTGAAACCTAGGAGAAGCAGCTTCGTTACATGGTGTAAAGCACAAGCAAGTGACTCAATGCCTGCCTGGAGTTATTCATATTTGAAATATTAGGCAGAAGTATCCAATGTACACAGCTCTATTATGAAACTAATTTATAGTTCTCAAATGAAAGCTACAACCTAATTCTAGCCCAAGAATATGGGGAGGGGATGGAAGAGGGGAGGGGAGAAGGGCAGATGGGTGGTGGGAGGGTGACTGAAAAGATCACCTATATGGTCTGTCTAACAAGGGTACAAGTGAACTTTTCTAGAACTAGAGTATAAATATTTTAACACAATAACTAAGTAAATGACACAAATTCTATGCTAACCAGTTTGATGAAAATTGTGTATGAAAACACTACACTGGAGCCCATGTTTGCATTAATGTATACAGCTATCATTTAATAAGAAAAAAAAAGAATTATTAGGCAGAAATGTAAGATAAATCCACAGGCACTCTGGAAATACAAACTTAACATTAAAGATAGAAGAAAAAGATTTCAGAAGGGCATAGGATTTGGTTATAATCAAGAACCAGCAAAAATACACAGACTCTCCACCCTAACCTGTTTTTGTGAGCTTGAGATTTACAGAACCGCTTGCTGCTAGTAATCCCTATTTAGATGAAATTTACCATGTTTTTCCAACCTGCTCTCCATGCAATGTTATAGTGAAGCTCAATCCTGGGCACTCATACTGAACATGCATTACATCATGGTCCAGAATTTTCTGCATCCTTGGTGAGTATTCTCTGCTACTCAGAAATTTGACAATATTATCCCAAATTTTTCTATAAAGGTTGATTAAGCAGTTAAAACTTCTAAGTTTAATTCATAAAAAACAGTTCATCTATCAAGATATATTTGCTGTTTTTACTGAGATCTGTCAAATCCTTTCACCTTAATAAACTCATACTTTTAAAATTTTAGGCTTTTACTTGACTGTTAAAATTTCCTCTGGACTGTAAAGTAGTGTATGTAATCTGTTTGGAAATGAACTTTTTAGCAGAAATCAAAGGAAAAAAAAATCAAGTGAGCTGCTTTTGCCACATAACAGTTAAAAGAAAAATTGAAAGTATTGGATTTTTGGATAAGTACTTTTGCTTCACAGTTTTAGGGTTGAGTGGATGTTAAAATACCACTCTCCACACTGACCCATCATGTGGATTGTTCTTTTTTATTATTTTGAAGCTATGAAATCAACCAAGTAATTAAGTGGGCTGCACGTTGTCTAATGTTTCACATAAAGAACCATTAGGCTCTTCAACACATCAAATACTAATCTGTTGGTTTAGATATTTTTGGTTGAATATGTTAAATCACTGGTATAGACATAAGAAAAAGCCACAAATTTCTAATCAATGCAAGGCTATGGCTAAAGGATTAATTAGCCTTTGTCACAGATTTTTAATGGTGAAGATAGGCATTTCATCTACACATGCACAATGCACATAGAACATTATACATACATGATGTTAGGCTGTTGCCAAAAGTTCCCAGATTGCAAGAGGCACTGTTGCATAGGGCTCAAGAACATGGAGTTTATTTTCTAGACACCCTAAATCCAGATTTCACTTTCACTCTGTGTTATTGGTGGCTATAGCAAGATACTTCATCTTTCCAAGCCATGCTTTTCTCATCTGCAAAATGGATCTGACAATATCAGTCTCAGCCTGTGAAAATGGCACTAAACTACACATGGTAAGCACTCTGCACAGTGCCAGAAAAAGAAACAGTATGTGTTGGACAAAAGTGGGAGGTATTATTGTCTTTAACTAGACAAGAAGAACAGTTTGTCATCATTATTCATCCACACAAAATTGTATTAAAGTAATTATCATAGTTTTACTGTCCCAAGGAAATTGACAAGAGCAGACTGATTGCTTCCATGCTAAGTTGATGCCATTGTTCTGGGTTGATATGTTGAGTACCGTGCACCTGTTGCTGTTTCTGCTTTTAACTATCTACCTATATGTAGATAGAAGCCCAAGGGCTGTCACAGCTTGAAGGCTGGTGTTCTACCCAGTCTGTATTTCCCCAGGATGAAAGGGGCTGGCATAAATAGAAGGAAATTCATTACCATAGAGATCCCTGTTCTTTCCCTCTCTTGCCCAGGGCATCGCATTATACCTGGCCCCAACAGGTACTTCATCAAGGCAATAAACAGCTAGTGAAATGTTTAACAATAGCATCTTTCTTCTTTGACAAATGATTTCTTTGAAAGTTATAACTTTTTTATTGGTCCCTAGTATGGGGTGATTTGTGTCCCCCCAAAAAAGACATGTTTGGGTCTTAATCCACAGTTCCTTGAAGTGTGATCATATTTGGAGATGGGGGAGTCTTTACAGAGGTAATTTAGTTAAAATGAAGTTATTAGAGTCAACTCTAATCCAATATGACTAGTGTTCTTATAAAAAGAGAAATTTGGATGCATGGATGGATTGCACAAAGATAAAACAATGTGAAGAGACAAAGGAAGAAAATGGCATGTACAAAACAAAGTGAGAGGCCTGGGACAGATCCTGTCTTCATAGTCATCAGAAGGAACCAATCCTCCTGCCAACTTGATCTTGGACTTTTATACTGCAGAACTCTGAGACAATAAACACCACCCAGTGTGCGGTACTTTGGTGGCAGCCCTAGCAATCTAATATAGTTCTGCAAAAAGGATTTATGGATAGTAGTACTACTGAAGAAAAAAAAAAAGATATTGGAGGTTACATTTCCATTCAAAATGTTATTTCAGTGCAGATATATTTGTAGCCTACTTTTTTAATGCTCAGAAACTGAGGAGAACAGGGAGCTGCTTCTGATAAATTTCTAATGTCTTCTCCTGGGGGACTGATGGAACACAAAGGATTCAGAGTAACCCCAGAAGAAATTCCTTCCAGCCATCTGCAAGAGATGTGCTTTAACATACCTTTGGTAATATCTAAGTAGGCTAGCAAAAGAAGAACTTCCTCTGAGAGGGTTCAGTGGAAAGGCAGCCACGATTGCAGAAGTATGTGACCTGGGAGGGTTAGTTTTTTCATATGCTCCTTTAAGACATTAATTTATTCTGAAAAGCTAAACAAAATACTTCTCAGAAATAAGAATAAGCTGGACACTGTAGTTAGACTTCTGGCCCTGCAAACCAGGATTGGCAAGTTCAAACCTCACCTGGGCCTGATGAAGCAAACAAAAAAAGAAAGAAATGGGAGTAAGAATTAGGCAGGATAAGAGAGGCATTTCTAGAAATAGAGTTTTGAATGGATTTTTTCTTAGGAATGAATACATCTTACTTACTAACCTGTCCTTGTCTTAACCTTCATTCCAGAGCAAATGTGTCCTGGAAAGATACACTCAGGCCATTTCAGGTAATGACAGAAGACAGTGGAAAACCAACTTTCTGTTGTGGGTGTCCTGAGCTGAGTGGTTCTCAGTGGTACCTTCTGCCCCACAACAGCTGTGTGAACCTTTCTTCTGCCTCCTGGCTCCAGTCTTACCTGGGTTGACAGAAGTGGAGTCTCTTGATTGGTATGCCACAATTAATAAAGACCAGAAATAGAAGGCAAGTCTTAATCCAGTGGCTCCTGTGCTCCTTGCTTTCCCCACTGGCCTAAAAGTAAATCGGTCTGTGGCTAATTAACTTAGAGGTTTTTCTTTTTTTTCTTTGGAAAGGCTTGATTCCATCACCCTGGCAGTAATTACTATTCAGGGCATTGCTACACTTTGACTTTTTCCTGAAGTATAAATTATTAGTGTTTGAAAGAAGTCATTGGCCCAATAGGAACACATAAAAGTCAGAATAAAAGGAAGATCAGATTTCTGAGCTGGTTTTTCTCACTTCCTCAGAGGTCATCACCGAGGCAGCAAATGTCCCCTGGACACATTGGGGATGACCCTCCCCCCGATTCTGGGGAAGAATGTGGATGGCAGGTAGATTTGCATTTTCATAGGGTTATGTCAAGGGTCAGAGCATAGGTTGCTGGTAGGATAGATGGCTGAAGATTTGGAGGAGAAGGGTGAACATACTCCATGTATAGGTACTTCTTATTTTATAACTTAATTTTAAATGCATCACTAGTTTTTTTTTTAGAAAAAGTTTTCAGAGATGTGTTTTAGATATGTATCTGACTCCACTGGTTTTTCTCCTTTATCACCCCCCATTTCTAACGTTTTTAGGAGAGATAGGAGCTTGCTATAGTGAGTTCCTATTACATTCTGAGGCCCTAGGGTGGTTTACCACACCCAGAGTTGCATTCAGGAGGTACAGCTCAGCTGCTCAGTATTACTTAAAAGGAAATCTAGTCAGAGTCACACACGCCAATTCATTGCCCTCAGTAATATTTCCCTGACATTTTGGTGCCCAGGAGCTGTACAGTACCATTCAGATGCCAACTCTGGTTCTTTTCTGGCCCAGCTCTTCTTCCCCTTTGCTTTCTCCCCAAATCCTAAATCTTTATGGTATAGATTTGGTTTTCCCAGTTCTTCTCTCTGGCCTTCTAAACCAGTTTCACAGATTTTGAAGCATAAGAGAACCAGAAACAGGCTTGGGAGAAAGGGTAAGTAAGAGCAGGGCAGGGGAAATTCACAAAGGAATGAATTCTGACTCTATTTCACTTCCACTAAATAGAATTTAATTGCACTATGAAGAAAGGAAGGTCAAGAAAGAAGATTAGCTCTTACTAAGTGTCTCCAATTTTTCAGATGCTAAATTTGGCAGATGTTTCCATGTGACATCTTATAGACTACTGATGTTTGCAGATACACATTTGTTTGATGATTGCTGTATTGCTGTAGGCATTGTTGTTCACCATTAGACTTTCCAAACTGTACTTATATACTTTCCATACTGTACTTATAAATATATGCCTGGCATATATTTAGTTCTTCATAAATACTTAATGTGTAAATTAAAGAATATTTGGAGCAGTGACTCTTCAGTGCAAATTTGTGAACTCCTATAATCTTTTCCACTTCACAGATGAGGATACTTCCACTCTGGAAGATACTTTTCTAAAGTTAAAACCACTCAGAAGTGGCAGAGCTAATGTTTTTAAACTCACTATATTTGGTTCTAAGATCTTCCATCAGATGGCACTCCCTGAGATGTCTTCCTCCACTATAATTTCCTTGTTTTAAGAAGGAATTAATTGAATTAATTATGCAAACATTTATTTGGATTATCTTTTCCTTTTGGATTTACTAAAATATTCCTTATAATAAGAAGTTTAGAAAATAAGACAGATTGAAAGTGAGGTATTTACTGGGATACCTTACTTTTATACATTGATAATTAATTATCAACCAGTTTGCACCCTCATTAGCTGCTGTTTTGATTATCTGCATTCTCCAGGGACTGTCACCTAGGCTTGTGGAAGTTTGAGGAATGAGACATTAATCCAACCACTGGCTTTTAAACTTACTCTGTTTTATTTTTAGTGATATTGTCTTTGGTCAAACATGATGGTATGCCAAATCCCAGTGTATGAAATGGAAGTCAGCTGCTCAGACAAAGGGAGAGATGTGCTCTCAGCTCTGCCACCTTGATTGACCAGCATTTCAGCTCCTTGCAATGTCTAAGACTTCTCAGAACAGAGTTTAACATCCATTGATCTAGATGAATTTTCTTAATTTTGTAGTTAAGGAAACCAGGTCCAGAGAAGCTATGTGTTGTTAGCCAGGTCACAGAAATATTTGTGTCCTGGGAAGGTTGAGGATTCAAGTTAGAATATTTTATACTGTGTGAAGAGTCAATGAATAACCACAATAGCAACAGCAAGCCTTACTGATGGTTTCTTAGCTGTTGAACGTGATGCTAAAGAGCTTTATGCCCACTATCATAGTGAATCTTTGCAACTTAATGAGAGAGAGATTATTACCCTACTCTGTAGATGGTGAGACTGCGATGCGGAGTGGTTGATCATAATTACCTGAAGTCGCATAGCCAGAAAGCTGGGAGTGGTCAGAGCTTAGAGCCACATTCTTAGTGATTATTTCTGCTTCTCTACTCACTAACTCTTGGTTTACTAGGCAAGGCCATGAATCCTCTTTCATTTACTTAAATAATTCATATAGTTGTTCTGGTGTGTTCTACCCACTCTACCTCCTTGCCATGTACTGCAGAATAGAGGTTCCGAAATTCTTTCCAGAACATGTCCATGTGTAGGATGCTTCCGAGGGTAATCCAGAATTACCAGATGGTATATGGGTCCTAGCACATTCCTCTTCTCCCTCTGACCAGCTCAAGGAATGCCTCACACCTCACTGTGTCACTCTGTCACAGGGTTAAACTGTAGTCAAGACCCACTACCCTAGAGCATCTTATCCACAGAGAACAAGATTTAAAGTTTCATAGCATTTGTGTAACAGGACTTCCAGTTATGTTGAGAAAATAGCCCATCCCTGCCCAGATTTAAAGACTGAAGCAGCAGAAGTTATTTTGTATTATCCTACAGTAGAGTTTTCCAGGCTATTTTTGTCATAGTCTTCAGTCCTTAGTTTACTTGATATAACTAACCCCTTCTTCTTATGGAAATATACTTTTGTCCTGACTTTCTAGATATCTACCCTTCCTTGTGTTTTCTTATTTCCAGAAAACTCCTTTTCCCACCTATTTCCTTGGTGGGCTACTTCTCAAATCAATCTGCAGAAAATGTAGGAGTTTCTCCTGGCTCCATCCTAAGTTGTCTTTTCTCATAGCTGATCCAAAGAATATCTTTGCTGTCCTATGGCCAGAACAGCTAACAGAACTGGTTGAGTTTTAGAATGTATATGAACTGTGTTGGCAAAGATTTTTGTCTCACTATGCTTATTGCTGTGTCTCTAGTGCCTGGTATGGCATTTAGCTCATTATAGATACCAAGTAAAATATTTCTCAAATGAATGAATTTGAGTATCTCCTGAATCAATTCAGTTTTGAAATTTGGCCAAGTATGGTAATTCATACCTATAATCCTAGCCTCTAAGAGGCCAAGATGGGAGGATACCTTGAGCCTGAGAAAAGTGAAATCTCATCTCTGTTAGGAAAAAAAAAAAAAAAAAAACTAGAAAAATTAGCCAGGTGTTGTTGTGGGCATCCATAGTCCCAGCTACTCAGGAAGATGAGACAGGAGGATTGCTTAAACCCAGGAGTTTGAGGTTACTGTGAGGTAGACTAATGCCATGACACTTTGGCCTGGACAACAGAATAAGAATTTGTCTCAAAAAAACAAAAAAGAAAAAGAAAAGAAATATTTTAATTTCTGCTTAAGGGATATTTTAGCAAAATTCCAAAATAAAACCCATGTCTCCAGAAAAAAACAGCAATCATCTCTGCACAGATATCACCAGGGCTAATTATTCAAAGGGAAGCACTGTGCCTCTGTTAAAGTCACTGGTGCATCAGATAAAGTACTGAAGTGTTTCATTTATAATTGATGTTTATATCTTACAGTTTTACTATTTATACTATTAATAGTTCTAGCCAAGTTAATATTTTCTAAGATCGAGTCTGCAATCAAGTCATGGAATGTTAACAAATAGTTGTTCTTCCCAATTAAATTTGTCAACCTGAAGCAAACATTGGAATTTGATTGTTATTCTTCCCTTGTAAATAATAATGCAAATTATTTTTCTGACTGTAGTGATCCATGTGGCTAAGTATAGAAGTTTGGATTCTTTAAAGCTGTGACCACATCATAACATAGCCTATTCTATATGCTCTTTTTACAGTGTGACATTGATGTTTTTGTAATCAAGAGATGGAGGATGTCTTTCTTCCACTTGAATCTGAGTAGACCTTTGTAAATACCTTGACCAACGTGGCAGAAGTGAGTTACAAGGCTAGGATCTTAGAGGAACTTTGGCTTTACTTGATTTCGTCTCTCTCTTCAGATGTATGTCTTGGGAACCTCAAGCTAATATGTGAGAAGTCTGGCCACCTTGAAGCCAACATGCTGAAGAGGGCATATGGGAATATCTTAAAGAGCCAGAGAGGGATATCTCCAATTGTTCAAGTCTTTGCAGCTTAGGTTCCAGACATGGACATAAAGGGGTCTTCAGGATGATCCTAGTCTCTCAACCATGATGTGACTTCATCCAAGATCTAGAGCCAGAACCTCCTGACTATGATGCTCTAAAATTCCTGACCCACAGAAACAATGAGAGATGGCACATACTGATAGCTACTTAAGTCATCAAATTTGGGGGTAGTTTTTTACACAGCATTAGCTAGTTAGAACTATAGGCAGTATGTGTGCCTCATTCTTTGTGGAGAAGTTTGATTATCATTGAGTTTTGGCTTTGAGATCTTTGTTTAGCACCATGGTAGCTGTTTCTCGGTGAATGTTAATTTTCTTCTCATGTTACTTGCTTCTGCTCCAATGGAACGTTCTAATATAAATTCTTTATCAGCAGCAAGCAACTTTTTCTGCTTAAAAATGTACCCTTTTCATTCGTCACCAAAATTTCTCTCTTGGGAATAGTTTGAGCAGCATTTGCACTTTGATGAAGACACAACTCACAAAAACAACTATTGAACTATTGAGCATTTCTTGCATATTGAGACAGTATTAGAATTGAAAAGATATGTGCTAGCAAATGTCTACATTTACATCAGAAAATATTATTTAAGGCCACTTCTTTTATTTTGACAAATTTCCAGAGAATGTTTATATTTGAGGCAGGTATTATCAGACTCTTAGAAAAAATATACAATATTATGCATAATATAGTAGGCTTGGCGGATTTCATATGAATTATAGCAGTGGTTTAACATTCATAAATAGTCACATTTTATTCCCACTATAGTCTGTTGAATCAGGTAAGAAAAATTTGATTCAGGTCAATAACTATGGCACATAAAATAATAAACCCTTTAAAAACTGTAAGAGTATAAATTATGTGTGCATGTGGCAGTGGTTGAGAAAATGAAAACAAAATTCTAAAATATTATAGATTGAAAATCTAGTAATATATTAGCCATTAAAATAGTAAATAGGCAAGAAGTCATTACTCTGAAATTTAATAACATTGCAAAGTGTTTGGGTATTTTTAAAAATCTCAGTAAGAAAGTAGCTCTGAGTACCAATTGTAAGACTTACTTAGATCTTAAGTAAGCTGAATGGGTTAAATATCCATCTAGATTTTCTATCAACTCTCGTGAGACTTCCTAGTGCCTTTTGGATAGTATGGATAATGAAAAAATCCTTATGCGTGTATAGAGTCTACCCTGTTATAGAAAGTGTTCAACTCAGACTACATAAACAGGAAGAAAGTGATAAAATAAAAGCAAATGGATGAGTTAAATGGAACAAAATGATTGTAAGATAAATTCAAGAATGAGATGGAAAATTCCATATTTTTAGGTTTTGTTAATGGTATCTTGATGGGTCATGATATGGTGACACTTAGAGTTTGCCTCATTCTACAGAGGTTCTCCAGTAATTGCAGATTTAGCATATACCTTTCCTTTTCTTCCTCCTCATGATGAAAACCAAGCTCCCTTCAGTAGAGACAGTTTCTTCTAGAACTGGGCTCAGGAGTGGAAATTATGGTGAAGGGTACACTGGTATTTCCTTATGATGGTATCTATACTATATAAATAATATAGAAGCTTTACATTGATGACACTTATATTGTGGAAAACAAAAATCAGTCTTAAGAGATTACACAAAATGTCATTGCATTGGGAAGGGTAAAAAACATGCGAATTAGGGCAGCACCTATGGCTCAAAGGAGTAAGGCACCGACCCCATATGCCGGAGGTGGTGGGTTCAAACCCAGCCCTGGCCAAAAAACACAAACAAACAAACAAACAAACAAAAAATGCGAATTAGGCAGTCAATTGTCTTCTATTTAGAATTCTATTTCTTTGTGCCTCCTGAATACAGCTATGTAAAGAGATGGATGAATAGGACTGACTAGAAGGAAAAGAAATGAAAACATTTGTTGGTTTAGGGTGTTGGGATTATAGGCTCATTTTTATTTCATCTTTATGATCATTTTAATGTTTTAAGAATATTTATGATATAAATAAGAAGAAAAATTAGAAAGGGTTTATTACTCATCAACTATTACTGGCCTGCAGGGTATTGGAAGTCTATGGAGATGAAACTCTCATTATGCAGACAGCCTTGTTCTATCATTCAAGCAATAATTATCTAGGAAGGCATTGTGGGAAACAGAATCTGGATGAAGAGACTGTTCTCACACAGTCATAAAAAGCTTCAAGAGGTAGCCTAACATGCTTTGTATATTAACTGTATAAAAAATTTCCTTTTAGCAAGAGGCATATTGGGCATCTTTTAGGAGGAAGTGGAATCTAACTTAGAGCTGAAAGAATTATAAAATTTGGGACATGTGGGTATTAAGTGTCATTGATGCTGTTGATCAAGCATTTTCAGTTCTTCTTCTTTTCAGACATACAGTAGAATGTTGCTTCTTGCAGGTTAGTATAACCACATGACTACTTATGGCAAAAAATTGTGTCACTTTGGACTAGGCACCTAACTTCTGATGTAAGACCCTGCCGGGTTTTCTTTCCCCCTGATGTAGCTTCTAACAAGGTTTGAGCTAGTGCTTGCTTCATGAGCATGGGTGCCTGAGTAGCAAATGTGCATGGAGCTGATTGTGGAGCTGATCTATGAGCCGACAGTGGATGTGTAACAGGCAAGAAATAAACCTGCTTATTATCACAGCAATACCTACCTTAATTTAATGATATAAAAGCAAAAAGTATTGAACAGAAAACAATAGTAGCTATGGTATATAAGGAAATATGTAGCAAAAAGTTAATTTTGGTTGGAGCCTGGGAGTGTTAGTGAGAATGATGAGAAATAAAGCTGGGACCCAGTATGGCAAGCCTGGAACTTTGTGCTAATGAATAAGAGGAAACAATCCTTTGAGGTATGGTGGGGCCTTACCTTTAATTTGTTGTGTTATTCTATCTTCTACTCCTAAACTGAAAAACTGGAAGCTTGCAAAACTTACACGTAAGGGAGGGAAGACTGCCATATACAACCTTGACCAATCAAAACAGGCATGTGTACACACACACACAAACAAACCAAAACCAAAGACCCTGAACAATTTTTACATGGTGGCCATTCTGTGAAATCCACATGGCTGTCTGACACTGTTTGCTCACCCTGGCCTTTGGTGTACTTCTTAGGGTCTGCTGCAGTATCTGATGTGTGCTCTGTGCTAACTACAGTTGAGTTGGCCAGGGGACAGTCTCCCTGCCATAAGCAAACAGCTTGATCCTCTGAGTTAGGTTTGTCCATTCATTGCTCTGTGTTATCTTTTCCTCCATACCATGAGGAAAATGATTTAAGGTTTATAAAATGTTTGAAGAAGCACTGGGAGAAAAACACATTCTGTATGAATGAGATGGTAGTAAAAATAGAATTTTTTTTACAGATTGGTCAAAGAAATTTAGTTTGATTTGCATCAAACAAGCTCAATGGTATGAGTGGCTGGTATGGTTAAGTCTTATTTCTGAAATTTTTGAACGTTCTCATTTCTAACCAGGGCTTTAATATCATTTTAATGCAATTTTTTACATGTGAATTAATATAATAAATGTCAATGTTGAATAGAATAAGGTCACATTTTACTACTTTGACCAGAAGTATAATCTTCCAAGATTCAATTTTATTACTATTCTAACAGTCACACTGGATAAGGTCACCGTATTTCTTTCCAAATGATATACTATATGACAACAGCCTTTAGACCAACTTGAGTTTTGTAACCTGGATTTATATTCTGTAACATATTGACAAAGATAAACCATGGCTATTTCTTGGTCAGATGACAACTGGGAAAGATGCTTCCCTCTCACTTGCGGGAAATTTCAAAACGGACAAATGAAGTTGCTGAAATGCAGCATGTTCTTGATCATATCATCCCCTCGCCTACAGATAATTAAATGCTTGTGATGTTCTAGTCCCTTACTTGAAAGGGAAAGGCAATATTTAAACTTTTCACTAAGTAAGAGCAAAAAATGCTCTGTGTATGTGAGCCAGCCAGCTGGCCAACCTGCACAATTCATTTGAGCGACATATTCATTGAAAAAAATGAGTTCAGGATTATCTGGGGTGGTAAAGGGCAGCTAGCAAAGCCATTCACCTTGACCCTTTTCTGTAACATCCTCACCAAGTGATCAATCTCTGCTGGTGCAGCTCCAGCAGGAGCAGTAAGAGTACCTGCCTTATGCCGTTGTTGCAAAGATTAAGGAAGGGACTATGTGGAAAGTGCTCAGAACCATGTCTGCTTCATTTTATGTAAGTCACCTGCCTTCTCACATGGTTGCAAAGATTAAGTGAGGGAATATATGGAAAGTGCTTAGAACCCTCTCTGCCTCACTAACTATAAGTCACTTCTGTTATTGTTACCGTCTATGGATGTTCTGTTGGCTACCACCTCAGGAGACAGTATCTTTTCATCTTCCCATAGCTCTCACTATTAACATGTTAACTGCCATTTGAGTTGTATTTAACTTATACTAGTTTTGAGTCTGGGGCCTCGTGAAGCATATATAACTCACATGTCTCTTAAACATTCCCTGCCTCACTAGAGAAACATGTTCTTCCTTGAGACCATGGTGTTTCATTAAGTCAAGAGCTTTTTCTCATGCTGAGCACAAAGCTACCTCTTTGTACCTTTTATTACTTGATCTTAGTTTTGACTTTAGGGATTATAAATTATAATAATGTTGCTAATGGAGGCTAATTAACATTTACTGAGTGCTTACTTACTATGTGTCAGTCACCATATCCAGGTGTACTATCACATTTAAAATTTATTTTGAAATATTTTGAACATATTCAAATATAGAAAGGATGCTTGTTTACCTTCATTGATATTCAATCCTTATTCAGATTTTGCCATATTTTCTTTATCTATTCACTTCTGTTTTTGCTAAAATCTTTTAAGGCAATTCTTAGAAATAGTTTTCCTTCAACTCTACACATACCTGCACATATACTACAAATGAATATTACAATTCCATAATTTGATACAGGCTGTGAAGGCTACAAACAAATGAGAAGTAATGGAAGAGGACGTACTTTAGCGGGATGGAAGAGTCTACTCAGAAGTGACTTCTATGAAAATTTCCTAATACAACAGCAGTCCCATTATTGTACCTAACGGAATCAGTAATTTCTTCATATGATATAATACATGTAACTAAGTTTTTTGAGTGTTTCAAAATGTCTTTCTAACATTGATTCATTGGGTCAGGATTTAAACAGGATCTACACATTATATTTGATTATTATGTATTTTAGTACCCTTTTTAACCCAATATTGCTATGCCATTGAATTTTTTTTTTTTTTTTTTTTTTTTGGGCAGGGCTGGGTTTGAACCCGCCACCTCTGGCATATGGGACCTGCGCCCTACTCCTTTGAGCCATAGACGCCACCCCTGCCATTGAATTTTATTAATGGGTCAATTGTCCTATATTATAGTCTAATTTGTCTATTTGCTTTTCTTTGTTATTATTTAATGTGTTTTTTTATCTTTTGTGTTTGGTGGAAAGTAAATTACCCCTAAGGTGGATTCTAGGGTAGACACTAGCTACATGTGGCTGTTGAAATATAAATTAGTTAAAATTAAATCAAATTAGAAATTCAGTTGTTCATTTGCTCTAGCCACATTTCGAGTGCAGCTAGAGTGTGTGTTGAATAACATCAACATTGAACATTTCCATCATCATGGAAAGTTCAATTAGACAGCTGTGGTCTATAGATTGATTATTTGCCCATATAAACACTTGTGGTCGTACTGTGTGCTTCAAATCACTCTCTGTAGGAAGACATAATGTCTGAAGGTCCCACTCTGTTCCTGAAATTGATCAGTGTATTTAAGCAGTGACAGCCTAGTCCTCCCTCATTAAATTCTCCATCAGATTCTCATCCAAAGCAGGAGTTCTAAACCATTTCTGTTAGGTGGATATATTTGGTTGCTGTTGGCCTCTCCCCATAATGTTTTTAACTGAGGACATTTAAGTATATAGATATACAAAGTACATGGATGTTATAGAATAAACATTTTCACAGTATTAAAGAACAGATTTGGGACACAGTGAAATATACTCATCTTTATTATATATTAAGTAACAAGAACTAGTACAAGTTATAATGACTATTATAATTTTATAATAAAACTAATGATAAACAACTTTAGTATAAATATTTCAAGATATCTGTAACAACTACTAAGTTATCATTTTTAAAAAATACCTGTGAACAATACTATACCAAAATCATAGGTATTGCTGTTACTTCTATGGTTTATCATCTACATTTTTGATTTAATGAGATGCAAAATTTCAGTGCAAAGTTGGTAAAAATAAATATTACCATTTTTCTCCATTTATGTGCATGTATTTCCTTTCTTCTCTCCGTGAACCTTCCCCTGAGTATCCTTTGGAATCCCAGGTTATATATCTTTGCCCAAAGCCATAAATCTGTTAAAAATTTTGTGTGAATTGATGATTTCATTAGGAATTGAAAATAGTATTCTTTTTAAATCTGTTATTCCTTTCATTTTTAGAGTTAGAACTTTTTAAAGAACTTTCAATCATGGTGTTGTTTGGTTACTCTGAAATACAGTTCAAATAGCATAAATACTACCCATTTTACAGATGAAGTTACTGATACAAAGTTTATTTGCTCAATATCAAATAGCTAAAAAATGGTAGAAATGGAATTAGAATCTAAGTCTGGATTGTTCCACCACCACCTACTAGATTGAAATTCAGCTCTATTGTTCACTAGTTGGTTAGCCTGTATCTTCTCTCCTTCCTGGAGTGACAGCCTTGCAGTACTGTGTCCTGATGCCTGGCCCTTCTTTCCTCATTTCCATGTTATTTGATTTTCCTCCATATGGATCCCCTTTGTGAAAGTGCTGCAGGCTGTCCCTAGTGGCTCCCCAAGTTGAAAGAAAACTCCATGAGTAGCCCTGCCAACAAGATCAGAGTGAGAAATCACCTCCCTCGACTCAACACCAGACTTGCATTCACAGTCTGAGATAAAATGTATTTTGTGGAAACAAGATTTCTCTGTTGACTCATCTTGAGCTTATTCTCAACTAAAATTCCCAAGCTGTTTTCACACATACTGCTGCAAAGTGGAACTTCTCCATCTTGTAGTTGAGCAAATGGTAGACTGGACCTGGGGGGACTCACCTCCTGGAAGAATTCTTATCTTTACATTTATGGGAAAGTAAAACTTAAAAAAAGGAAGACAACCCAGAGAATGTTCTATTTATGAGGATGAAACATTATCTAGGGGAATTAAAGTTGTTTTTTTTTTTTTATCTTTCTGTTTACTAAGACATTACTTTTAGCTTTATTTATTAATCAAAAGCAGTTCATTTAAACATTCATTCAAATAGTCACTTTTTTACCCATTTATTCAAACCACCCACCCACTTACGCATCCAATGTGTAGTGAGTGCTCTGTGTCCAGGATACCAGATGCAGGTACTGGGTTACAGCTGAGAATCAGACATCCTTGATTCCTGCTCTGATTTCAGCTTGTGTTTCAGACAGGAAACAAGCATAAAGGACTGTACCAGAATTTGATACAGGCTTTGAAGGACAAAAACAAATGAGAAGTAATGGAAGAAGGTGTCCTTTAGGTGGGATGGATAAGTCCACTCAGAAGTGACATCTGAATTAAAACCTACCTTGGGTCCCTGTGCTTGTCTTTGGATCCAGGGATGAATGAGAAGTGGCCTTGGTTTTAACAGAAAGTTTTGAACAGTCTAATGTTGTGATGGGGAAGATATAACTATATCTACATTTTCTTTGTTGTCTCAAAACAAATATTTTGTTCACCATCCATATGGAATACAGAATATTCATGGTATTAATGTTACCCATTAGTTATCTTCCTTCCAGTTATTATACACTGTGATATTCAAGAGAACATTTAGTAGAGAAACCTTCATTTTTATCAGGCAGGTTTAATGATGCATTCAGAGTTCAATCAGAATCAAAATGGAGTCACTTGCATTAAAAATAAACAAACAAACAAATACCTGACAGAAACAGCCATGAAAGGCCATGAAGATAGAATTCATGATAATAAAAATTATTATAAAAGATTCTGCAAAAACTGCAACTTTACACACAAGCCATCACAACCTTACATACACACACAAAAAATATTTCTGGGAAGACATCTGCCCAGCAACTACCTGTCCAACCTCTGACTGGTGTCACTCGTGTGATTGATCTTTATACATGTAGCCAAGGATAATTATTTCAAAACAATTATGTAATGTTCCTCATTTTTCCTCTAAATATTTTTGTATTTCTTTTTCTCTTTGAACATAGTTTACTATGACACACATATTTCTGTTGCAATTCCCATTTCTGAAAAAAACATTTTTTTTCTTTTAGAGAGCTTCTCTATGTTTGTTATTTAGGCTGACAGTAACAATATAGTTCTTAACTAAGCTCTTTGGATAAAAAAAAAAAAAAAGAATGTTGGCTTTATTTTTGCCAGTGTGTTAGGAGATTTCAGAAGCATATGATGATGCATGTACACTTCCTAGATAGAGTATTTGATAAACATATCTTTTTAAAGTCACTTAAACTCCTTGGGTTTCTTCATCCCACTTTCTGCTAATATTGCTGAGGTGCACACATAAAGTATGACACTAGTTGTTGACATAAGTTTTAAATCTGTGGCCCATAGGTCATCTGTTTTATTTATCCTACCCAGTACATTTAACAAATTTAAAGTACCAGAAATCTTCAAATCGTCAATGGAAAAACTATATTGGTCCATGATCTTTATGATTTTTGTCAAATCATTAAAAACTCTCTATCACTTACCAGAGTATAAGGAAATGAAAAAAATACTAAGACTAATATTTAGGATACTATGATTTAAAAGTTTAGAAACATTGAGAATTTAAGTCATTTATTTCTTTGAAGAAGACTGAGCATAGTTAGAACACTGCTCACCTTCTTTTATCTTATTGGCACCTAACAGTACAAACTGAGCAATCTTTTCTCTGCCTTGCATAGTTGTCATACTCTTTTTTTCTAATTTTGGGTAACTTTCTAACATTTTCTCCTTTGGGTTTTCAATGTCACAGATAGTGAAATCTTTAAAATGTGACATTTAAATGGTGTCACTTCCTCAGGTGCATCTCTCCTTTCCATCATAACCACTTTGTTCATTCATGTCAATAAGTTTTCTTCATTAAGTTCCTCTGGCCATATGTCTGGAATCTCTTCAACCGTTTCTATAACTTCATTTAGGTTGGATGTGAAGTTCACGTGCAGGATTTTCATTTTTTATTTCTTTGTTGCACTTTCATATTTATTGGCCAGTTTTTTTTTTTTTTTTTTTTTTTTTTTTGGAGACAGAATCTCACTTTGCTACCTTTGGTAGAGTGCTATGGCATTATAGCTCACAGCAACCTCAAACTCTTGGGCTCAAGAAATTCTTCTGCTTCAGCCTCCTAAGCAGTTGGTACTACAGGTGCCTGCCACAACGCCCAGCTATTTTTAGAGACAGGTCTCATTCTTGCTCAAGGTGGTCTCAAACTTGTGAGCTCAACCAATACACTCACCTCAGCCTCCCAGAGTGCTAGGATTACAGTTGGGAGCTCCAACTTCCAGATAGTTACTTCTTTTAATTATCCATTTTGGCAAAATATCATGTGGGTTCATTCATAGGAAACCAAGGAGTGATACCTGGTACATATTCTGTTAGCTGGGGGTGACTGAGCCCCCAATGCTTAGTGATCAGTCACTGACGGACTTTGAAAGAAGTGACGTATTCACTCTCTGCTCATCACAGCATCTGTGATGTGAAGAGCTGGTAGTAGAGTCTGTCCTTCATGCAATTACTCAGAGCTAACATACCATGTTAACTGAAATTTGAAACACGCTATTGAGTGTTTGGTATTATTTAACTGTTATAACTGAAATGAACACATATTGGAGCCAAGCTAAGGGAATACTGCCTATAGCTGCCAAATTCCCAATTTCTCTGGGAAAAAAATAGCTAAGGAGTAGCTGACCATGGGACATATATTTTCAAGGTCATCCCAATTCCTGCCACTTCCTGTTGTCATGCGCTTGTGCCCTCTCTTGCCGTATGGTCCATGCAGCAGCTACTAGCTAAAAGTGGTTGCTAGCTACAGGGAGCTAGTTGAATTACACTTTAACTTTAATTGAATTATTAACTATAAAATTAAAATGGATACTATTAAAATTTAGTTCTTCAGTCACATTAGTCTCATTTCATAGAGCTGCCTAGTGGTTACTCTACTGGACAGCAGAGGATACAGGACAGTTCCATCATTGCAGAAAGTTCCACTAAATAGGACTGCTCTATCAGCAATGATCAATATGAGTTAAATTATTATGGATCTATGGATATCAATAACATTGAAAATCTAAAGCGCAATCCCTCTCAATTTGAATTATTCTTTTGTTTTCTTTCTTTATAAACAACATGGATCTAAATGAGATTCTTAGTAGTTTCTAGAGATAACCCTTGTGTTTTCTTCCCTTATAGAAACATTAATGGCTTGAACTTTCATTGAAAGTTGAATCAATGTGCCATTGTATTCAAGGTTGCAGTCTCATGGAGAAGCATTTAATCATCATGAGAAACTTCCTTATGTTAGCTGTGGTTAATTAAGGAATTTCTTTCTTTTTTTCCTTTTCTTTTATTTCCACTTTTCAAATATGATTTCAGGTAAATTGAAGGTATAAAGAATTAGTTATAATGTTTGAATTGGTAGCTAAAGTCCCTCTCATAATTGTGTCCCACCCCCAGGAAGTGTGCCTTACACACTAACTCTGCGCCTATTAAGTGGGAACACACCCATCCTCCTTCCTCCTCCCCTCTCCCTGCTCCCTCATTGCCCCAAACCCATCTTGAATTGATTTGAGTTTTTCTCTTATGTGGGTGTGTATTAGATTATCTACTAGCTTCATATTAGAATTGAGTGCATTGGATTCTTGCTTCTCTATTTTTGTGACACTTTACTAAGAAGAATGTGTTCCAACTCCATCTAGGTTAATACAAAAGATGTAAAAGTCTCCATCTTTTTAAATGGCTGTATATTATTCCATGGTATGCATGTACCACAGCCGTTAATCCATTCTTGGGTTGGTGGGCATTTAGGTTGTTTCCATATTTTGGCAATTATAAACTGAGCTGTGATAAATAGTCTAGTTCAAATGACCTATTGGTAAAATGATTTTTGTTCTTCTGGGTAGATATCTGGTAATGAGGCTGTAGGATCAAATGGGAGGTATAATTTGAGTTCATTGAGAATCCTCCATATTTCCTTCAAAAAGGTTGACACATGAAAAAATGCTCATCATCCTTAATCATCAGAGAAATGCAAATCAAAACCACTTTGAGATATCATCTAACTCCAGTAAGATTAGCCCATATCACAAAATCCCCAAACCATAGATGTTAGCATGGATGTGGAGAAAAGGAAACACTTCTGTACTGCTGGGGGGAATGCAAACTAATACATTCCTTTTGGAAAGATGTTTGGAGATCACTTAGGCATCTAAAAACAGACCTGCCATTCCATCCTGCAATTGCTATACTAGGTATACATCCAGAAGACAAAAAATCACTTCATAACAAAGATATTTGCACCAGAATGTTTATTGCAGCCCAATTCATAATTGCTAAGTCATGGAAGAAGCCAAAGTGCCCATTGATCCATGAATGGATCGATAAATTGTGGTATATGTACACCATGGAATATTATGAAGCCTTAAAAAAGATGGAGACTTTACCTCTTTTATGTTTACATGGATGGAGCTAGAACATATTCTTCTTAGCAAAGTATCTCAAGAATGGAAGAAAAAGTTATCTAATGTACTTAGTCCTACTCTGAAACCAATTTATAAGCACATCCATATGAATGCTATAACCCAACTACAGCCCAAGATAAAGGGGAAAGAGGAGGGGAAGAGAAAGGGTAGGATGGGTGGAGGGAGGGTAATTGGTAGGACCACACTTATGGTGCATTTTACAAGGGTACATAATAGATCTACTAAGTGTAGAATATAAATGTCTTAACACAATAACTAAGAAAATGCAATGAAGACTATGTTAACCAGTTTGATGAAACTATTTCCAATTGTATATAAAACCAGCCCCACTGTACCTCATAATTACATTAATGTACACAGCTATGATTTAATAAAAAAAAAATTGTATTAGTTTGCAATCCTGCCAACAATGTAAAAGTGTTTCCTTCTCTACATTTCCATGCCAGCATCTGCAGCTGTGAGCCTTTGTAATGTGGGTTATTTTCATGGGGTTAAGTGATATCTCAGGGTGGTTTTGATTTGTACTTATCTGATGATCAGGGATGATGAGAATTTTTTCAAATGTTTGTGAGCCATTCTTCTATCTTCCTCAGAGAAGGTTCATGGGTTTGTTTACTCTTTTTTGGTGATTAATTTATCTGATCAAGAAGCTCAAATTAATCAGATTCTAATTATCAACCATTTGTGAAATTCATACCCTGCAAATACCTTTCTCCTTGTTGTGTCCTGAGCTGTACAAAGGATTTTCAAATTAATTACATACCATTGCTTATTTTTGTTATTGTGATTGCCATGAAAGTCTTCTTCATAAAATCTTTCCTCGGTTCAACATCATCAAGAATTTTTCTCTCACTTTCTTCTAATATTTTTATTGTTTCATGTCTTATATTTAAGTCTTTTATCCATCTTGAGTAAATTTTTGTAAGTGGTAAAAAGTGTGGTTCAAGTTTCATATTTTATGTGTGGCTATATAGTTCTCTCAGCACCACTTCTTGAATAGGGGTTCTTTTCTACACTGTGTGCTTTTGTCTAGTTTAACAAAGATCAGATGTCAAGTAGAGACTGGTTTCATCTCTTTGTTTTCTATTCTGTTCCATATGTTTGTATTTCTATTTTTGTGCCAATAACATGCTGTTTTGATTACTGTGGACTTGTAATATAGCCTGAAATATGGTAGGGTAATACCTCTGGCTTTGTTTTTATTACTAAGAATAGCATTGGCTATACAGGGCTTTTCTGTTTGAATAAAAATGAAGTACTATTTTTTTCCAGTTCTTCAAAGAATGATGTTGGTATTTTAATAGGAATTGCATTGAATTTGTAGATTGATTTGGGTACAATAGACATTTTGACAATATTGATTCTTTCTGGTCAAGAGGATGATATGTTCTTCCATTTGTTAGTGTCTTCTGCTATTTCTTTTCTTAGGGTTTCATAATTTTCTTTTTTCACCTCTTTGGTTAGGTATATTTCTAATATTCTTAAGTATTTCATTTTCTTTGAAGCTACTGTGAAGGAAACTATGTCCTTAATTTCTTCTTGGCTTGGCTGTTATTGACATACACAAAGACTGCTGATTTTGTATTTCCTGATCACTTCCTGGAATTTTGTGGTTGAGTGTCTGGAGTTTTCTAAGTGTAAAATCATATCATCAGCAAAGAGCAAGAGTTTGAACTCCTCTTCTACCATTTGCATGTCCTTTATATCCTTCTCTTGCCTGAGTACATTAGCTAGGACCTTCAGCACAATGTTGAATAATACTGCTGATAGTGGACATCCTTGTCTGACTCCAGTTTTAAGTGAAAAAGTTTTCAGTCTTACTCCATTTAGTATGTTAGCAGAGGGTTTGTTGTAGATAGCTTCAATTGGCTTAATAAACATGCCACCTATGTCTGTTTTCATAAGTAGTCTTCTTAAGTAGTTCTTGTTTAAAAGGATGCTGAATTTTGTCAAATGCTTTTTTCTGCATCTATTGAGAGGATCATATAATCTTTGTTTTTGCTTCTATTGATATGGTGAATTACATTTATGGATTTGTGTATGTTAAACCAGCCTTGCATCCCTGGGATGAAGCCTACTTGATCATGATACATAATTTTTTTAATGTGTAGCTATACTCTACTAGCTAAGATTTTGTTGAGTATTTTTTCATTAATATTCATTAGTGAAATTGGTCTGTAGTTCTCCATTTTAGTTGAGTCCTTTCCTGGTTTTGGTATCAGGGTGATGTTTTCTTCATACAATGTGTTGTAGAATATTCCTTCCAATGTTTTGTCATAGGTTCTGCAGTATATATACAAGCTCATCTTTGAATGTGTGATCGAATTCAGGTGTGAAGACATCAGGTCTCAGGGTTTTTTTTTTTTTCTTTGAAGCATTTTTATTGCTTTTTCAATTTCAGTGCTTGACATTGGTCTGTTCAAGAGATCTATTTCTTCCTGGTTAAGTCTAGGGAGATGGTATAATTCCAGGTATTGTTCCATTTCCTCCACATTGTCAAATTTCTGGGCATAGAGTTTTTTGTAGTAGTCAGACATAATCTCTTGTATCTCTATATATCTCTTGTATCAGTTGTTATTTCCCCCTTTTCCTTTCTGATCGAGATTATTAAAGATTTTATTTTTCTATTTATAGTTAATCTGGCCAATGGTTTATCAATTTCATTTACCTTTTTGGATAACAAACTTTTTGTTTCATTAATGTTCTGAATGCTTTTTCTGTTTTCAATTTCATTTATTTCTGATTTAACTTTGATTATTTCTGTTCTTCTTCCAGGTTTGGTGTTGGCCTTTTCCATGTCTTTAAGATGATTAATTAGATTGTTGATGTGTTGTCTTTCTGTTTTTTTTGAATATAGGCATCTAATGCAGTAAATTTCCCTCTCAGGTCTGCTATTGGAGTGCCCAACAGGTTTTGGAAAGTTGTACACTCATTGTTGTTATGCTCAAGGATGTTGATAATTTCCTCTTTTATATTTTTCTCAACTCAACTGTCATTCAGCTTAAGGTTTTTTATTTTCCACACCCTTGTGTGGGGATGAAAATTTTTGTTGAAGTTGAGTTCCATCTTTATTGCATTGTCATCTGAGAAGATACAAGTTATGATTTTAATTCTTTTGATCTTGTTGAGATTTGATTTGAGTCCTAGCATATGATCTATTTTGCAGAATTTTCCATGGGGTGACAAGAAGAATGTGTATTCTTTAGCTTTGAGATGATGTGTTATGTGTATGTCTATTAGGCACAGTTATTTTAGGGGCACATTTAAGTCCCTGTATCTTTGTTTAGTTTCTGTTTATAGAAACTGTCTAGCTCTGTAAGAGGAATGTTAAAGTCCTCTACTATTGTGGTTTTATGGGATATCATATTGCTCAGACCTATTAAAGTCTAAATCTGGGAACATTTAAGTTTGATGCATAAATATTTAGAATTGAAATGTCCTCTTGTTGTATTGGTCCCTTGACCAATATGAAGTGTCTATCTTTGTCTTTTTAAAATATTATTTTGTTTTACATACACTTTATCTGAAAATAAGATTGCAACTCTTCCTTTCTTTTGGTTTCCTATTGTCTGAAACATTGTTTTTGATATTTTCACCCTGAGTCTTGCTTTGCCCTTGGAAGCTAGGTGAGTTTCCTAAAGACATTATATGAATGGCTTGTGCTTTTTTATCCAATCACCCAGCCTGTGCCTCTGTAGTGGGTAAATCAAGCTATTAACATTGATTGAGAGAATTGATAAGTATGGTGGAGTTCTAGTCATCTTATTTTGTGAAAGTCCATTGCTTGGTTTCATCTTCTGTGTCATTGTGGTGCTAGGTTTTGTCCTTTGGTTTCTGAGTGTTTAGTTTGATAGTGGTCTTTTTTGCTGGTCAATGTGGAGAATAGGTTGAAATATTTCCTATAGAGCTGGTCTTGTGGCAAACGTTCTCAATATTTGCACATCAGTAAAAGATTTGGTTTATCCATCAGTTTTAAATCTTAGATTAGCAGGATATAGAATTCTGGGTTGAAAATTGTTCTGTTTAAGAAAGTCAAATGTAAAAGACCATTCTCTTCTGAGCTTGAATAGTTTCATTTGAGAAGACTGTTATCACTCTGATGGACCTATCCCTGTAGATCAATTGGTGCTTACTCCTAGCTGCTTACAGAATTTTCTCTTTCATTTTAACTTTTGACAGGTTCATAACAACGTGATTTGGAGAAGTTGTGTTTGAGTTGAGATGACCAGGGTTTCAATATCCCTCTGAAAGGAGTATGTTGAAATTTTGGTGATATTTAGGAAATTTTTATTTATGGTATCTTCTAGTACAGTGGTTCTCAACCTTCCTAATTTCATGATGTATTTTCATTGTTACAAAGGGTTCGTGACCCACAGGTGGAGAACCGCTGCTCTAGTAGGTTCTTCCATTCCCCTCCAGCATTCCTCTTCCCTTTCTGGGATACCTATAATTCATATGTTTGAATGCTTCATGAAGTCCTATAATTCTCTCAGTAAACATTCTGCTTTCCTCTTCTTTTCTGCCTCTTTAACTACCTATGTTAGCTCAAGTGCTTTATCCTCTGGCTCTGAGATTCTTTCTTCTCCATGGTCTAATCTGTTATTGACACTTTCTACTACATCTTTAAGTTCCCTGATTGATGGCTTCAATTCCTTAAGCTCCCCTATATCATTTCTATATTCTTTATATCTTTCATCCCTTTTTTAGTTCTATTTTTAGATTTCCTTCTAGTTGTTTCTATTTTCACAACAATTTCCCTCATTGCTTTTACAATCCATATTTTAAATTCCCTTTCTAACATTCAATTCATTTCTAACATTTCTTTATTGGTAGAATCCTCTGCAGTAGCTATTTCATGATCCCTTGGAGTGGGGAGGGGTTTTTCTCTGTTCTGGTTTTTCATGTTGCTGGGATTTTTCTGTTTATTCTTTCTCATGAGTGTTTTATTTTTGTCCACATCCTACCTTACTTTTGTTTCATTTCCTCCTCTAATTTAAGTTACCTTGTCTCTGTCCTTAGATGTTGAAGTGTCTTTTTGGAATAGGACCAAAAGAAAAAGGAGAATGAAGAGTGAAAAGGGATAGGCAAAGGGAAAAGAAAATCCAATGTACTCAGTACTGTTATTAAACCAATTTACATTCACTCACACTTTCTTATGAAGAATAGATCATAACTTGGCCCAAAATGAAGAAATGAGGAGGAGGGTGGGAGGGAGAAGGGGGGAGGTCAGATCAAGGGAGAGTGAATGGTGTGGTCACACCTATGGTGCATAATGAAAGGGTATATGTCAGATCTATTAGTATAGAGTATAAATGTCTTAACACAATAATTAAGTAAACTAGATGAGGTATATATTAACCAGTGTGATGTAAGTGTTCCTAATTTTACATGAAATCAACACATTGTACCCCATAAATGCATTAATGTATACATGATCTATGTGTTTATGATTTAATTAGAAAGAAAGAAAGAAAGAAAGAAAGAAAGAAAGAAAGAAAGAAAAGATTGACAAAAATAAATGAAGAACAGAGAGAGAGACAGGAGTAATAGTGGTGTTTTGCAGGGTGGTTTGACCCACATCCATAATTCCCAGCTTCTAGAGGCTAAGTTGGGTGGGACCCTTGAAAACAGGAGCTCCTTACCAGCCTGAGCAGAAACAATACTCCACCTCCATTAAATAGAGAAGAGAAAAAAAAAAAAAAAAAAACAAAAACCAGCCACCATTTGTCATGTGGAGACCCACCACTAGTGTTCTTCCAAAGGCCAAAATTAGAAGTAACCCCTATATCAGGGGATCAAGGCCTCCTTGATCCAGGCCAAAGCCATGGTACCCCAAATTAGGCTTCAGAGTAAGGCTGTGTTCTATAAATGGAATACCAGTTGAGAAAGAATAAAACAAATCAGAAAAAAGAAATAATAATAAAAATATGTAAAGAGAATTGAAACTAAAATTATATAAGATGTTTAAAAAAGAGAGTATATCTTAGTTGTTTGAGAAATTTTTGTGGAAAAGATAAGAAAAATCTTTACAGAAAGAGAGAAAAAATGAGAAACATGGTAAAGACAGAAAGAATAAAAGGGGTGGAGAAACTGTAGCAAAAATGGAGTCCTTGTTATTGAAGGAAGTAAAAACTTAAAAATAAAACTTCTATAAAACAAAACAAACACACACAAAACATTAAGAGGTAAAATTGGAGAACAAAAAGAATAACAGGAGCAGAAAAACTAGCAAAAATGGAGCTCTTACTATTGAAGAAAGAAACAATAAAAAATTATAATTATAAAGGAAAACAAATGTTGGGGAAAAACATTGAAAAAATTTTTAAGAAAAAAATATGTATATGTATCTTGCCATATATTTCCTGGGCAACGTGATCTTCTGGTGTATGTAGTAGGGTATGATGCTGATATAGCTGCATAAGACGCAGGCTGGAAGCCTCTGTCTTGCTGAGAAGACCTGTTCTGGTCTTTCTGATTTCTTTGAATTCAGTCTCCACAGGGTTGGGAAGCTGAAGCTCTTGTCAACCTGCTTAATAGACATGCTTTGACTGTTCCAGACAATGTCCTTGTGCATGCAGTGGCTTTCCCAAGAAAGCTTATATTGCTCAAGTTTTGCCATGGGTGGATGCCCAGCTTAGCAGGTGCCCTAAATCTGGCCTTACACTAGGACCCTGTGGGCTGATCCTGCAAGACTGTTGCCCCACAATGCCTGTGCCCAGCCAGCAGCCAAACAATGAGATCTCCTCTCCCCATCAAACCCTTCTCAGCCTTAGCCCCTCAGTGCTGTTCAAGATCACTTGTTTGCTTGTCCAAGTTCTCCCAAGGTAGTTCCACCAAGTGGAGCTCCACCAAGTGTCCAGGTCCAAAAAATTAAAAATAAATAAATAAATAAAGCCTGCAGGGTAGGCCCTGCGTATCTGAAGGCCACTAAACAGGCCACCATCTGGCAGCACACAAGTACTTGCCCTCTGTGCCTATCCTCCACTGCTCCCAACTTCCTCTTGGGCTCCTGGAGTTTTCTGCTGCCTCTCTGTGCCCCCAAAGCAATGTTTCTTTCAGGGCCACCAGCCAGAGGTGGCTGGAGTCCTTCCCGTTCTCACCTTTACTTTTTCAGCAAATAAAGTAGTAATGATGATGACATTGTTAATGAGAGATGATGGGGCTGATGTCAGATTCCTCATAGTAGAAGACAAATGGTTGGCAAAGATATATTTTTAACATCTAAACATATAAAGAAAATGGGAGTGATTTTTAGGATTCTTTAGGAGGAATGACAATAAATAAATGGGAAACTGTTAGGAAACTGCCAGAACATCTGTATTATTTCTACAGTTTTTTCTTTCCTTGGGCATGCTTAAATATATATGTTTTCAGTTATATACAACATGAAATATAAATGTGTAAAAATCTTGTGTTCAAGTTGATATTTTTCTAGATCCTTTGGATTGTTGTTTTACTAAATTAAACATTAGGCAAAACATACAGCATTATGTATTGTGTAAACATAGTGTGAAAAATGACATTGGTGTAGAAAAAGTTTCTAATACTCAATACATTTAAATATTTATTCTTCCAGTGGCTTGTTTTTATGTTTTGGGGTTTCCTTATTGTTAGCAATTATGTTTTGGAGAATTCATACAGTCAAAATAGGAAAGGAAGAAGAAATGATAATAACTAATTCTTAGACATTGCCATCTTAGTAATGCTTAAAGGAGGAGAAATAATAGAAATCAAATGTAGAAATGGAGGTGAGTGGATAGGTGGGATGTGGGAACAAAGAGGAGAAGGTCTAAATGTGGAATGAATGGAGATGTAGGCTCTAAATGATAAACACTGATATTAGTGAGACAGTATTTAAATCACATGTCTGCATTGCAGTTGCAAAGAGGACTATGCTGGATTGAGGGTTTGGGGTTTGAAACGCTGCATTTGTGAGTATATTTTGTCTATAATTATTGTTTTAAAGATGTCTACACCTCTTCTGTCCTTGGAAGTTGACTTTGTTAGGAGAAAAGTTTAAGCAGAGGCCAGAACAACATTCTTTCTCCCTTTAGAGGCCTGGGAAGTTTAGTGATAAATGCTGAACTATACTTGCATACAAGTCACTCTCTTGAAAAAAGTCGGCTTTCTTGACACTCTGGTAGTGTAGTTTATTGTGATGGTTTTTTTTTTTTTTTTTTTTAATGAATTGCTGCTTTGTTTTTAGAAGCCGTCTGATTAACTTATTTTATTCTGAAAACTACCAGAGTGACATTAACTGTCTTTTGCTTCCTGTTTTGGAAACATTTGGTAATCACTTGCTGCTAAGAATTTTCACTCCCTTTCTTTTTTTCTGGTAGAATTTTCTGCATTGTTATTGTTGTAAATGATTTGGCTCATTCTTTAATTTTGAATGGATCACACAATCATCTTTATGTGTCCAGCTGTCTCTTGTTTGAAGAGACATGCCTTAAATTGTTCACTGCTGAATCAGATTAAAATGACTTTAGTGTTATTCCATTTTAAAAAACTTTTCGTTTGTCTTTTGTGGAGGATTCACACTCATGAATTACAGCACATTGCTCAGACGCAGAATAAACTCTTTTTCTTACTCTTCAGGATTGGGTATATCAGATTCTCAGCCAAAGTGAGGAAAAGTGTGAGCCTGCTTTTGATCATTCTCTTGGAAGTAATTTTCAAGTAATTCTACTAATTTAAACCAGTAACTCTTATTTTAGTTGGAATCAAGAGACTAAGAATGTTCTACAAGCTATGGCAGGATAACAATACTTATGTACACATGTGTGTGCGCACACACACACACACACAATTTGCAAACAATTTCAAGAGAGACCTGGGAGACCATCTGCAGACACAGATTAGGCAGGTCTGCTCTAGTTATTTCTAGAAAATTCTTTAAATTCAAGAAGGAAGTGAGCTTCTATGACACTGCCCCCTCTAATTATCTCAAATTCCATCACTTTCCACTCACCTACTCAAGTCAGAAGAAGCCTGGAGTCCTCTTTGATCCCCTTCTCTCCTTTGACCTCCTCAGTGAGTCTTGTTGCACTTGCCTCAAAAATACATCTCAAACTCTCTGCATCTCCATTGCTACCACCATAGTGTAGGATATTTTGAATCTCTTCTTACCTGGTCTACAGTAAAGACATCCCCAGTGACCTTCAGCTTTCATCTTTGCTTTGCTTGAATCTCTTTTTTTCTACACAGCATTTAGAGTAATTTTTGTAAAAGAGAACTTAGACTCTGTCATAAACCTCTGCTCTCCACTGCCTGAAATGCTTTAGTGACTTCCCTATGCAGGTAGAAGAAACCCAGACTGCTGACCAAGGCTGTCAGGGGTCTGTACTCCTTTCTGAAAGATCCAGCTTGACCAAGTGAACCAGGCTAAGTTCACTCCTAGCTTATCTAGTTTGGTTTGGAATTTGCTTCCTGTTGCATCATTGCATCGTTGCTTTCTCATCTCAGCTCTTGTCTGTGTCACCATAACTGTTGTATTTTCATATTTTACTTGCCTTTGTTCACCCTCTAGAGTGTGTAAATTTGGAAGAGAAAGGATGCACACACCTGGTTGTGCTGTTTCCTCTTTGTCTCACATAATACATCATTTATGGAATGACTATATGGAAAATATGAAGTTCCCCTTATTTCTCCCTGGCCACCCTGGGGAAGGATAATTGGCATTATTATCCTTTTCTCTAGTATTTAACTTTATGATCTTGCTTTAGTAACTTATTCAGAAATTCACTCATTAATGCTTGCTGAATATCTCTCATTGTGAGATATCTTCACATTATTTATTTTAGGTTGCAAGCTCATTCAGGACTGATTTTTTGGGGGGGGTTGGGGGAGGGCAGTGATTCAGATTCTATGAGAAGGCCAAATTAGCATAATTGAGGCTTTCTCTCATTTTTTTTGAAATAAAGGATGTTTCTGTCAACATTAATATTTGTCATAGAGGAAGTTTCTTCATTATTATTAAAGGCATTGTTATGTTACCCTCAGATCTTTCAAAGCTTCTTCAAATAAATGGTCCATAAGTTTTTCATTTAAAAGACATGCACTACCTTTTGAATGTGAAGGAAAGAACAATTTGTATTTATTTTTTTTCTATAATTTTACTTGGGTCTGTTTTAGATTAGGAATTCACTATTGACTTTTTTTTTTAACTATTAAGTACATTTCCCTTGATTATTTACATTTTTAAAAGTTGAGTATGGACTGGTTCACTGGTCTTTAAGAACCCAAGTTTATGGAACATTTTGAAAAAAAAAATCCTTAAATAGAGTTGTTTCCCAGATTAAACAATGAGTAAGCCTACCTGCCATTTATTCTTTCACCAAATATTTATTAAGCTCTGTGTGTGGCATCAGGAATGCCCTTGAGCCTCTCAAAAAAGGAGTATCTCCTGTCTTCTAAAGACGCTTTATCTGCTGAATACTGGTCCCCTTCTTGTGTCTCTCCTTCCTTTCCACCTCTAATCTCCTCTCTATTTTTTTTTCCATTTATATTTATAGTTTGCTGCTCTTTGCCTTCAGATGGTAGCTGAGCTATGATATTTAGGTTGCTCTATTGGCGTGGCCAACTATACTGAAATCTGATGGAAACTACAATTTTAGTGTTTCTTGACAGTCATAAGCAAACCCAAGGTTGGAATATGTGCTTTTCAGGATCCGATGGAGCTTGCACTGCAAGAATCCTATCTAGGTGGGAAGAATCCTCCTATTTCACCCTGGCCACCCTGGGAAGTAGGTGATGAGGGTCCTCTCCTCTCTTTCAGTGGAGTGAAAATGTGCACACGGGAACGGTGCTGTTAAATTGTGTTGCATGTGGTTTTCCAGGAGATCTCCAATGAATCTAGCATCACTTTCTAATCTATACTAGACTAAGAAGCTTTTCACAGGGTTTTTCAAATGATTCTCATAGCTGAGCTTATCTATAGGTTAGAAAAGTACCTCATTAGAGTTATCCTTCAATACATCCTTCTGCTATTTGAGTTTACTTTCTTTCTTCTATTACAATAGTCTTTCAACTTTTAACACTTAAGTGCATTTTTACAAAATTTTCATTTTCATATTGGCCTGTTACCATGCTTGTGTTTACATGTCATGAACAGATACTTTTGAGTGGCAGTTAATTTTCCTTTTCATTACTATCCTAACTAGAATTTTTTAAATTCCAGACACTTCTATGTATCTCTAGGACAACAATAACAATAATAATAGATATTCATAATGGTTACTGAGAGATATCACAAGAGCCTGAAAGGACTTGCATATCATTAAGAAAGGGAGAAAGGAAGTTTTTGAAAAAGATAATTCCTCAGCTTTCTAACTGAAGAATAGCAGATACTTGGTGTGGCAAATATAATATTCTTCCATATTTGGCAGTCCAAACTAATAAATAATTCCTCCCTTCATCCCCCCGGTCCTTATCAGGGTCTCAGAATCCTCTAAATTCTTCTCAGCAGCCACTACGGGTTGGTGAGAGCTAACAAAAGAGGTAAAATCTATTTAATAAGATACTTGCCCAAGTCACTGTGACCATGATGAATAGTGGCTGCTGAACCCTGAAGATGGGCAGAGCGTTGCTGCCCATCTTGGTAAAGGGGGAAAACTTGGGGGCCTCATGCTGGCAATAGAGAGTTCTAGCCTGAAAGTGATATGTGTCATTTTTGCTCGTAACTCCTCGACTTCAATTCCTTGTGTTTCCATCAACCACAAGGATCCAAAAGACATCATCTTACCACACTCCCAGATGTGGCCATAACATAAACTGTTTGGCAAAAGGTACTACTGACAGACATGTCCCGTAGGATGCATTTTAGGGCTCAGCTTCTCAGTGTATTTTCAAGAAAGTTCTTTCTTTGCCCATATAATTAATAGGATGTTTACTCTATTCTCTTGTTAGAAAAGCAGAAAACTTCTTGAGGCATCTCTACATTCTGGGAAATGATAGGCGAGATTTGCAAAGAACGCCCTCTGAAGCTTTTCTCTTAGGTAATGTTCTGCAAATAATAATAGTAATAAAGTAATAATAATTAACTTTAGTTAAGACAATTTGAAAATTGTACACACAGTATATCTTCCTTTTGAGAAGTCACATTAGCCCACTAGTGCACTAAATATCCTGACGAGTACTGCAGTAAAGAGAGCCATTTTGCTTCGTTTCAATCAGTATTTTTCAATCTTTATGACCACGTCATTATTTTTCTGTGTACTGTCAAATAACGTCTCATGGAACCAGTGTTCTGCCATCTCACAGCAGTAAATTCTGCAGTAAGTACATGGAGATGTGTACAAACCTGGGAGATATTGAAACAGCTTGGGCAGCTGAAACTCCTAGGCAGGATTTTCATTTAGTAGCCACGTGACCTCGGACATGTAGTTTAACATTTTTAGCCTCAACTTCTGAATATGGACATTGGGGGGTGATATTATGTACCTCAAGGGGTTACTGATTATTACTAGAACACAGTAGGCAGCAAACAAGTGTTATATTTTTTCCTTCTTCTGATATTGTTTACTTCTTCACAACATATTTAGTTCAATATGAACATAAATTTTCCAGATATGAGGTCCTTAATCAACTATAATTCTTTTTCCTTGAAAAATGCATAGTAAAATGGATGACATTCAGTCCAAGAATCTGTACCAGAATACTATCGGTCTGCAGGCTCCCTTTTCATTTGACCTTCTTGGAAAGCCACTAGTTTACTGCTCTCTACAAATGTGTTTCTTACCTTTGAGAATCCAGATCAGTTCAGCAGTTTTGAGGGCGGTTCAAACTATACTGCTTAGAGAAAGATAACTGGCTTCTTTTCCTCCAGATGATCAAAGACTCATCATATCTCTGGCTCAAACCGTATTCCAGGACAAAGTGTGAGATAGTGGATATTTGTGATACATTTGCCTTAAGATCCAGCTATGAGCAGAGTACTATCATTATCTTAATCACACTGTTCTGGAATTTATCATATTCTGGAAATCACATTTGCTTAAAATTACATCCATGTCATTTATGCTTATGGTTGATGAATATCTCATGAGCTCTTTGTTGAGTTACTGAAATGATTATGTTAATATCCAGTGGAATGAGATGAGGCCCAAGCTGGCAAGATGCTTCTTCGGAATTGTATTTCTTAATTAGGAGGGGGAGTAGCATTTCCACCTTTTTCATATGAAAATTCACCTAAGTGCTTACCTTGAGAATAGTAGATTACCTTTTGAGATGCCATCTACATTGATTCAAATCTCTATGACTGTGCTATTTAAATCAATTAAATTGAATCTTAGAAAGTAGCCCACAGTCCATCCCCTTGTTTTTTGAAGTGACATTAAAGATTATTTTAAATATTTACTAGGACTTGGAGTATTTGTTAAACAAATAATAAATTATACAAGGGCTACAGAGGTTTGTGAGACAAGGTGGAATAGTCCTTGTTCATCATTAAACTACATACAGATCTACAGTAGAGATGAATACAGACTCTTTTTATTAGTTCAGAAAAGTTTTCTGTCACATTACTTGATAATGCCTTCCTGCACATACACGCTAATCAGCCTCGTCAGAATCAATATTTTGATAATTTGTTTTATTTTGGTGACTTTTATTTTCTGAATCCCCAGAATAGATCATAGAGAGAAAAATAAAAGGGGGTAAGTCTGAGTAACTCTGAGAATGAAATTCCGCTGTCATCTTTAATTAATCATCTGAATCAGTACATTTCCATTTCTCTGTCACGATTCTATATTTAAATATTTCATATTTGTCATAGCAATCCTCCTAAAATTAATTTTAATCATCAATTATTATCCTTGATGAGCAAATTTTGAACTTTTCAAATTTATTTTGAATAAAAATGTAACAACATAATGAAAATTTAATGTCGTTGGGCAGATCCTCGGTTTTGCAGTCTCTCACTTTGTTCTTCCCTCCACCAGGCTTTTGCAGTTGTTTCTGTGGCTCCTGAGGCAGCATGGGAAGTCCAAGAAATGGGACATGAGTCTTGTGTTACTTATCCCTGTTCATTGGTGGTGACTGTTCAGAGCTTGGTATTGCCAAGGATTCTGGGACTTTCTGCCTCAAGTAGAGAATTCTATGCTTGGTTATTGATGTCTTCCATACATATAGCATTGGAAAATAGTGGCAGAGGCACAGTGTTTCTCCATCTTATGTATAGTAGAAAGAGTTTTATTCTAGAAAGCTGATGAGCTGAGTTTCAGTCCATTTGTGCTGCTAATTAACTATGTGCCTTTGAGCAAATTAGTTAACTTCTCTAACCCTTTATTTTTTTTAATCTGACAAGGAAGGTATTAGAGTAGATATAGTTTAAGATCCATCCTGACTCTAAAATGCCATGGCTTATATACTCACTAGGACGTCCAAGATATCTTGCGCCCCTGTTCATTTTTGGAATCTTCAGAACTTCTTTTTGGATTTACCAAGTAGGGTAGACTATTAGAAAACTGACCTGCATACATCATGCCCAGTGTCTATACCCCTTTCCAGTGTAATCTCTCTACTCCTCCTGTTATGAGATGGAATTTATCTCTCTACCTTGAATCTGGATTGGCTTGTAATTTCCTTTGACCAAAGGAATGTGAAAGATCTTAAGTCTTAGGAGAGTTTATAGATTCTACATCTGGATTAGATCAAAGAATTTGTAGAGTGAGGAGCCTAGTGAACTCAGTTTGGCACACACTCTAGCCTTCCTTCCATCTGAAAGTAGTTGTGTGTGTGAGTCTAGATGAGACCCACAGCAGAAATCGTTCACAGACTTACACAAAAAAAAAATGTGGATTTTTTTAACCCATTATGTTTTGGGGCTCTTTAATCATGCAGCAGTAGGTAACTAATAGAGGAATTAGAAATCAGGAGTCTCAGATGCTCTCTGAGGATTAGATGCCCCTTAGTCCTTCTCCAAGTTGTCTTTTATTCTCCAGAAGGATAGCTGCACTATTCCATAGCATATTGGTCTCAGGGGTCCAAGAGGGTAAAATCCAAAGTTGCAAGGTCACTTAAGGACTAAACTTGGAAAATCACACAGCAACACTGCAGTGGTCTGAATATTTCATCCTCCAAATCTCATGTTGAAATTTGATTCCTAAGATTGAAGGTGGAACCTAATGGGAGATGTTTGGGTCATGAAGGCAGATACTTTATAAAATGGTTTTGTGCTATCCTTGTAGTAATGAGTTCTCTTCTTATTCTATACTTCCTGGGACAACTAGTTTTTACATAGAAACTGGCACTACCCTCCTCTTTCTCTTGCCTCCTCTCTTGCTATATGATCTCTGCACTCAATCTCCCTTTACCCTTCCCCCATGAGTAGAAGCCCCATAAGGCCTTCACCAGAGATAGATGCCAGGGCCAAGCTTCTTGTATAGCCTGCAGAACTAAGAGACAAATAAACCACTTTTTTTTTTTTTTATAAATTACCCAGCCTTAGGTATTCCTTTATAGCAACACACACACACACACAAAATTGAAGATAAACACTTCCACAATATTCCATTGATCAAAGCAAGTCTCAGGGCAGTCCAGAATCAAAGGGCAGAGAAATAGACTACAACTGTTGATGGGAATCGGGACAAAGTTACCTTGCAAAGGGTTGTGTAGGATGGGAGGGAATCTTGTGGTCACATCTGCAAATTACAAACCACATCAGCTTTAGACACTTGACTAGTCAAAGATTTTATTCAATTTCTTTATTTCATTGCACATATTCTGAGGTAGCAGTGTGTCAGCAAGAGTTTAGCATGTTGTCACAATAGTTTAATGTGGCAAAAATACCTAAAGTGTTCATGTCCAAAGAGACAGAGTCATTTCTGAGCTAGTGGTGAACATGGAGAGGAAGAGGGAAAGAAGAAGCATTTCTAAATTTCTGGTGGTCTCTTGTAATATAAATCATATTGTGAGAAAGTCAATTATTCTTGATAATTAAACTGTCCAACAAGAAAAAGGATTCCATGTGTCTGACAACCTGACCCATCCATATAGATTGCTATATCTATTCCTCAAGAATCTACCAGCGGAGTCAAAGTTACCCTGAAGCAATCAAAAGTCAAGGATGGAAAGGGACAAGAATATAGGCTCTGCATTCCTCTTCACTTCCTCCAGATCAACCTCTGGTGCACAATGCTTCTCCCACTCTTGGTCATCTTACAGCCTGTCTGTTAGGTAAAGCCATACTCACTATCCACCACTGAGGTCTCCATCCACCTTGAAATTTTATATCTCACCTGCTTTCTTCATTCAAAGCTCAGTGTTTTTCAGGCTTTCCCAGGTTGGCATAGTATCTTTGTTTTTCATGAAATCTGTGGTTCTCCCCCATGAACAGAGGGACTCTGGGAGTGTAGGACACACTTTTAATAGGAGGCTAGGCAAAGACAGAGTCGTTAAAGCTATAAAAAATCATGATACTACAGCACTATCATTAATAACATGGGAGTTTGAAGTCAGGCACACTGGGTTGAATTCTAGCTTTGATCTTCTTTTGGGTGTGATATCTTGGTGAGTTTCTCATGTTCTATAAGCTGCAATCCCCATCTGTAAAATGGGAATTATGATAGTACCTTATGGATTAGTTAGAAAGATTAAATATGAATATATATAAACATGAAATGGTGCCTCTGGCCAATAGAAGAATATCTGACTACATTCTTTGAAACTAATCTTACATTGCTAGATCATTTCCAAGGACAGGTTTTGGTCCAAATTTAGAGAAATGGTTGTACTTTAGAAAATAGAAATGCAAAACAAGACAAAAAAGTTTATCTAATACTCTGAGGCAGCGTTAGATTCAACCTTCTCTGTGCTATAGAATCCACAGCATTCTATACTGATTTCTATCAATAGCATTCATGTCCCTGTGTTGTAATGATCTGTTTGCACTGCATGACAGTTTGAGACATTAGAGTGTGAACTCTTCAAGGTCAGCTACTCTGTCCTATTCATCTTGGCATCCTAAGCCCCAGAACAAACCCTGGGCTGGGAGGAGGTTCTATTTGTGGAATGGATGAATGAGTAGGTTGCCAGCACAACCAACTGGTTGAATTACTCCCCTATTTTTAAAATACAGTTTAATTTTTACCCGTTCATGGAAGTCATCTTTGATTTTCATTTACCATGACAAATCTCTTTGTCAACTATACAGCCTAACTTGTAGCTACTTCCCTTTTCTTCCTTTAAAAAAATGTTATTTCTGAACATATCTCTCTACTGTAGATCAAAGATAGAGGTAAGATCCCATCTTGATCACCCTTTTTGCAAGTTTTCACACATGATGAATATTAGACAGACACATAGTAAATTCAGTTCGGTAAGTTTAGTTCTTTGCGGGTTATCATGCAGTGTTGGCTAAAAAACTTTAACAGAGGTGTTAACCCTAAGAAAACAGGATGCAGAAGAAAATATGTCCTTATAACCTCTGTACAATGTGAGATTTATCCATTAACAAAGCCTAAGAGTCTACAAATTAAATTATATTGCATCTGTGGTATTATCGTAAAACAATCAGCATATAAACAATGACACTAGAATTACAAGAGCTGTCTGCTGTTCTTCAAAATTAATTTTTTTCCCTGAGTTGTTTTTCTAGGAGCAACATGTACCATGTAACATCTTCAGGCAATACAAGGTTTTCTCTCAAGGCGTGTGCTTTGTGAAAATACTTTTATTCTTAGATGAATTTGTGAATAGCACACTGTTTTGTGTTCTTGTGCATTTGCAGATAACATTCTTTCTTCTTTTTTACCAATTAGAGTTGGAAGAAACTCCTTTAGTTGAAAGTACATATCAGTGTTTTATCTGTGAGATGTCAATACCACAACATGTTTTCTGATTGTTGTGTTTAACTCTCAAAAGAAAGTGTTATACAGAGTCATTAAGAGGATCTACTCAGCTCAGGTATTTTTTTAAGATAGTGAAAAATTTAAAGATAATGTAATGGTCTTTGTCTGATATGCTGTTTTACAGTAGAATTATAGTGCTCAATTTATGAAAAAAGGAATAGGACCCCAAATATTTCCAATTTCTCTTAGTTACTTACTTCAGTCTAATGTAATCCCTTTAAGTCAGGGATTAGCACTCTCAGGGTGATGGGCCAATTCGGTTCTGCCCCTTCTTTTTGTAAATAATGGTTTACTGGAATACTGTCACACCTGTTTATTTTTGTATTGTCTGTGGCTACTTAGGCATATGATTTGTAAAACCTAAAGTATTTACCATGTAATCTCTTATAGAAATTTCTGGAGATGCTTTAAGTCTCTCATGAGCTTGTTTATATTTTCAGCTAGCTACAGGATAATCTATTTCACGCAGAAGTTACCGATGGTTAGCAAAGACCTTGTTTTCTACAGTGTCCCACATTCCCTCTATATTGGGTGCCCCCTCTTCTTTCTTAGACCCCTCTATGCTTACATCTATTTTCCTCATTATGTGGAAATGATCTGTTTCAATCCTTTCCTTGACTGGAAGAAAGGATAGGAGAAACTTTTTACTTTCCAGTTCTTCCCAAACCCTAACAGTGTTACCTTTAACTGGTCTTCAATGTTCATTGAATTAATAAATGAACTATATTTCTTATACATTTTTAGTCATAGTAAAAAGTGGTATTCGTGGGCCTGGCACAGTGATGCATGCCTGTAATTCCAACACTTGGTGAGGCCGAGGCAAGAGGATCTCTTGAGGCCAGAAGTTCAAGAATAGCCTGGGCAACATAGTAAGACCCCATCTGTAAAAAAAAAAAAAAAAAAAATTAGCTAAACATGGTGATACATGTCTCTAGTCCTAGCTACACAGAAAGCTCAGGTGGGAAGATGGCTTGAGCTCAGGAGTTTGAAGCTGCAGTGAGCTATGAGTGTGCCACTGCATTATAGCCTGGGTGACAAAGTGAGATGCTTTATGAAAAAAAAAGTATTATTTATATAGATACAGGTTAGCTATGACTCTAAATAACGTAGAAAACACTTGTTTTTCATTATAAAGGGATTTTTAAAAAGGATATTTACCTTCAAAATTATACTCATACCCAGCATTAGTTCAAATTATGCCAGATATTAAGGGTAAACCTCTTTGAATTGGAAAAAAATCTCACAAGTAAACCCAAGTTTGTATAGATGACTGAAAATTAAATTACTGTCTTTTCCATTTTTTCAGTGTCAGTACTCAGAAATGGCTGATAGGAGGTCTGTTTGTCATTTACTCATTCATCCTTGCAGTACTTCTTAAGTACCTGTGAGGTTCCAGGCAGTGGTGAAGCAGCAGGGTACAGGACAAAGCCTTTGCTCTCCTGGGCTCCATTCTCACTGGAGGGGGTAGTAACCAACAAGAAAATGGGCAGGTGATGGAAAGGGCTATGGAAAGGACTGGAATAGAACAATGACAGTGAGTTTAAACTGTTGGTCACAGGATGCTCCTACAAGGGAGTGGCATTTGAATGGGAATCTGAATGATCAGAGAAAAGCAGTCATGTAAAAATCATGGGGGATCGAATTCTAGGCAGACAAAATACCTAGGACAAAGGCCCCAACCTAGTGTGTTTTAGGAAAAGCAAGGAGGCAAACGTGGCAGGTGTACAGTGGGCACGGGGAAGGAGGGGCAAAGAGAAGGTGTAGGAGGGGGAGGCAGCAGTCAGGATAAAGGCGTAGGCTCTGTTCTGCTTGCCTTTTAAAGGAGCTAGGGGGAAATGGTTAATTGGGCTTTTTGAAACTCACTTGGCTCCCAGAGAGGGGAAGGTGTTGGGTAGTAAATCTGCTGCTGGCAAGTTTAACCACTCACACAACAGCCAGGAGCTCAGGAGCCTGATCTTGTGTAACTCCTGGTCACTTCCAGGTTGAGATGCTTGTTTCCCACCCTCTGGGTCTCAACAGAAGGAAGATAATGATCACTCACAAGAACTTTAACAGTTCTTTTCATTTCATTGTATTAATTACATGCAAATTTATGTGTGTGTTATATGCAATCAAGATGAGTTTTTAACAAAGGGTAGGGTTGCAGGGAATATGCATGTTAAAACAATGCTGCACAAATGGCTGGAGAAATATATTTACCTAAATGAGAATTATTAAGCCTGTTTAAATTTTTTGTGACGCATTGTATCATTATTATTGATGGTCAATAAAAGTAATAAATTTATGTGCTATATGACCCTGTGGCTGTGTGTCCAAAGGGCAACATAGCTAATAGATTCAGCCATGTCAGTTTAATTCCCTAAACATTTTGACTTGTTAACGATTAGGTCAAGACAGTTTTTAGTATCAGACAATTGTTTTAAAACTCTGATCAATATTCTACATAAGGAAATTTGCCATTTTAACTATTTTTCTTTCCTTCCTTCCTTCCTTCCTTCCTTTCTTCTTTTTAAATTTTCTTTAAGATACAGAATTGTGCTCTGTCTCCCAGGCTGGAGTGTAGTGACATGATTTTAGTCCACTGCAGCCTCTAACTCCTAACCTCAAGTGATCCTCCTGCCTCAGCCTCAGATAGCACTGGGATTTACAGACATGAGCCATTGTAACTGGTAACTGGTCCTAGCATCTATTTTTTATGGCATTGAAAACAATTTTGAGTGGCTTGATATTACTAAATATATTAGGTACAAAGGTAATGAGATTGCTTTCACCAGTTTTTATAGTAAGCAATTGCTCATGTGAAATTTCTTCCCCACCTAGTTGCTGCATGTACACAGCTAACACAGCAATTGTGGATATTGTCAGAAGCTTGCGTGCCTGTCATCTTGCTGTGCTTTGGTGAAGTCAGGGCCTAAGGGAGGGTGTAAATTAAAGTAGGGAGGAGAAAGATGGGGAAAGGTCCCTTTTAGCAAAGAAAAAGCAGCTCAGTAGGGGTGGAAGCTGGCAATCTGCTACAAGGAAATGAAAGGAAATTCTTCATTTCTAAACGGTTCATTGACCCATGATAATAAAGCAGCCCTGCCAAAGAAGGATAATTATCTTTTTAAGTATCAGATGCCCTGTGGGTGAAGGCCTCCCTTCTCCTCTCTGAAAAATGAACTCAGATTAAACAAATACCCCTTTTCCTAGTTTATCGTTGACATGAGTTTTCTGATTATGAGCAAAATTAATCAGTTTTCCCCTTTCCCTTTCCCTCTCTCTTATGGAAATCAGGCTGGCCCAGCTGAGCTCAGTGTGCGTCCCTTTGGGCCCTGAATTCTACAGTAGTGCAGGGGGCTTGATGTTCTGGTAAGACTAGCCATTGAAGAATTGTGGTTTTATTATACCCTTTAGCTGCTTAGCTCCTGACAGAAGCATGCTGTCTTAAAACAACAAGAAGAAAGGAAAAATGAAAGAAACAGAAAAAAGTACAAGCATGCTTGTTTTCTTGCTAGTATCTGGAACTAAAAAAATATTAATATAGATTTTGTGGTCTATACACAATGTACATCAAATACATATGAGTTCAAATATAAAAAAGGGATGAAATGTAATTGGCAGGATCAGAGTGAATATTCATTGCTACTGTAAGTTACCAAACTTATGCCTTCTTATTCTAGACCTTGATTGCTCAGACCAGTAATGTAAATATGTTACATTGTGTAACTTGTAAAATACCCTAAGGATGTTCTGTTTTTATCAGTAAGCAACCCCTTTCCTTAATGATGATTTACATTCATATGTCTTCTTGGATTCCGAACAATCAGTCTGAAGAATCTTGTCATAAATTGCTTAACCACATCTCTTAGTTATAGGTGAAGTTCATTGTACATTTTCAGAATGTCTACACTCTTTTTAAAAATAAAATAAACATCTACTTTTGTGTATTTATTACATGTTTATCCTATTTTTCTAAAGAGATTTTTAAATTAAAATTTTAATCATGGTGCTCTACCTGGACAAACCAGCTGGACATTACAGCTGCTTCTCCAACCTTGTGCCTTTGGCTGCTGGGGAGGACAGAGCTTTAGAATATGGGTCAGGAAATAATGGTCCAGAACAGCTCTTGCCTCTTGGTATAATTATCGCAGCAAGCACTTAAGTCCGTCTGTACACTAAAATTCCTTTCGCTTAAGAGAAATTTTTCTACACATAATAGCTTCTCCTTCAAAATATAATTAGCTATGTTTATAAGCTTTCTTTGAACTCCTTGGTGTTCAATCCTTGGTAAATATTTGTTTCTTAACTCCTTAGTCTATGAGAGTTCCGGCCCTGGTCCCAGAAGATTCAATAGTGGGGATAAAAACTGCTCAGTTAGAATACTCTCCCAAACAAGCACAGTGTGACTTCACAGATCTCGCTGTAGATGTCCTGTGTACCAACTGTGGTCACTGGAGTGCTTACTCAAGAAGTGTTCTGATGAAATAGCTGATTTGTTTACAGGTAACCCATAGAGTCCAGGCAGTGAGAAAAAGCATTTGCAAAAGACCTCTCTCACCTTTCCTGTGTAGGTGAGTGTACAGATTACACAGAATTTATTATTTTTTTTCTTTTCAAATCCTAGTATGAGGCCCTCGCCTTCTGACTGTTAAGGCATCTGTTGTTGTTCATATCTTATGAAACAGTTCAAAAAGGTGTCACCTACTCCGTGGCTGCTCTCCTTTCCACTGGTAGACTGTGGATTATCATCTGACACCATTCTTCTGAAGCATTGAGACATCTCAGATCTCTAACCAGGACTGGGGCTGGACAAGTCATTTTCATTTCATGGTAAATAATTTTTGAGGACTTTATGGGCTAAGTCTTGCTGTAATTCAGTGCTATGCAAATTAGGTTGGGTCTTGCACTCATAGGCCTTACCATTTCTCTACCTTTAATTTAAGCTGCAGTGATTGATCATGGATTATTTAGAAGCTAGATTGATTGGTTTGGTGTGGTCCCTCTCCAGTAAAGAAAGCAGACCCCCAGTCACTGGAGCTCTTTAGGCAAAGATTGAACCAGCCCCACATGTTGTCAGGCTGGGAGAAGACGGTGATGATGAGTTACCAGCTGGGAATTCTGTAAATCAGTTTAATAAAATATCATAGACCCATTCAGCTCCCCTGTGGCAAGAAGAAGCATCAGTACAAAAATAGACTCCTTTGTGGCCCTGAAATTTGATAACTCTGCACTTGTCTTTGTGAAAGAAATGGGTTGTTTCAAAACGTGGGGACTCTTTGCTCAGCCCATTAGTTAAACTGGTGCTGACTATCCTCCCTCCCTTCCTCACTCTCCACCAGAGACCTTCAAAAGGAACAGATAAAGCCGATGCTTTCAGTTTACAAAGGCTCTGACTAGACGTGCTCGTTTACTTCTCAAAAGACAATTCTTTTATTGCCATATTTATGTTGAGAGTACCTAAACTTTACCTCAAATACTGTGTGTGTGTGTGTGTGTGTGTGTGTGTGTGTGTTGTATATCAAACCAATGAGTCACCTGAAGGCAGGTAATTCAACTCAGAGTGAATTTATCAAGCTTGTTTTGCAATGTGTACTTCTAGAGAGACCAAATGAAGGCGAGTGTCAGTGTTTAATGAAATACAAGAAGAAAATTCATGTTTATAGGGAATGACCAGTGCTAGTTATCTAACACAATTCACTAGAAAGTGAAATTCATAAATATAAGAACTGGTTGTGTATAGCACTTAGAGTACTTTTATATGTACAGTATTGTTGAACATTTTTTTTTACTGTAACTCACAGTAAGATAAATATTTCACAGTCTTATATGCCACCCCTTATACACACATACATGTACACCTATAAAGATAAAGGAAACCAGAGTTTTATAATTTTTCCCATTCTGTGCATTCTGATAGTTTAGTTTTAGATTCTATTATGATCTAATCATTTTGTTTGTTTTTAATGCTGGTTGCAAACCATCAATTTGACTCTGTGCCCTACTAATGAGCTCTAAGTTTAAAAACCACTGATATACACACCTCTTATACACACCTCTGCTTAACCCTTGCCACAGCACAGCAGTAATTCTCACCCTGTTAGTCAGGCTCCTAGATGCAGATAGACCTGGCCAAAATCCCAAATTCGAATTCCATTTTGGAATTTCTGATTGTGTAGAAGTGTGTTTTCATCTCAAACCAGCTGAGAACCTTCTTTTGCTTTGTATTATGGCTGTGACCAGGCAAGTTTGCTCATTTTCAACTAAGTCAATAGTTTTGTTGGGCTTCAGAAGCAGAGAGAAGAAACCAGGATGGAAAAATGGCCCAGCTACAGGGAACATTCCCATTTTTCTCCCACAAGGTCATTCTAGATGGAGAGGACACTTCCTGCATAAGACCCTCTGTATTCTTGCATAATGGAGCATGTTTACAGTAAAGCCTCTCAGCAGAGACTTAAAATAATCAGGTGGCAATTAAACCAGGTCTGACTTAAAGATAACCGAAAAGTTTGATACTTTACCTCCCCAAACATCTTCAGCCTTCCTTTAATGTAATTAAAACCATAGATAAGAGCAAAGAGCAGGAAAAGTAGTGAGGGGGTGGCTTGCTGGATAATTTATGACATTTTTGTACATAACTTCTCACTTTCAGGTGGAAATGGAAAACTGTGTGGCCCCACACATTTGAAGCAAATGGTTCCCATGAGAGTACTATAAATTAACACACAATGAAATTGGATCTAAATTATTAACAGGTGATATTCCGAACAAGCAGGAGACTCCATCTATCTGTTCTCGCCTCTATTGGTTTTTCCCTTATTTCTAGGATGGCCCTGAAGCTGGACAGACTGTGAAGGTGAGTGCTTATTATGTGCATACAAATTAATAAGGGACAATTATGAGGACTAATAAAAAATCATAACGAGTCATTTGCAGCACACTGCTGTTTCATTGTGTTATCTTCGAGGTCAGAGAGACCCTCGGTGTTACAGCCATAAATCCCGACGTTATACACCTTGCCAAACAATATGCTTCCTATTAGTTTACAAGACATTTACCTTTCCTAGTAAAATTATTATTGTGCAAATGTTCAAACAGAAACTAAATCAAGAAGTCCTAAAAAAACAGAAGTCACAGGTCTTTTGCGAGGTGGTGTCCAGGAATCAGTGTGTCAGCTTTGCAGGGACCTCTAGGGGCCCCCATGGAAACCTGGGGTGTCTTTGACACACCTCAGTTTTTACATCTTATACTTTCTTTTTTTTGTAGACATAAAAAGTGCATTTTATTTTTTTATACTTTTTCACAGTGGTAGTAATTAAAACATTATTTTATTTTTAATTGAAAAAAATAATTTTATATATACATAATTTTTAAATATAAATTGCACATGAACTTTATTCTTGAGGGAAGAGAGAGCCACTGCAGTAGCCCCCAGGGTCCCCCTTCCCTGGGCGCTGTGCTTCTCATTGTCCTCACCTCCACACCTGCTCTTCACCTCCCTGCATACTTAATACCAACCTTCAAACCTAATGGAGTCAGTGGAGCTCAAAAATGGGTTTTTAAGTGTGCAAAAAAAAAAAAAAAAGAAGAATTTATTAAGATAGTCTCCCCTTCCATAGTAAAAAGAAAAGAAAAAAATTCCTGGCTGACTCAGAAGCTGGATACCAGCCTCTTTCATACAAATGCCAATTCCTATGTGGTTAGATCCTGTGCCAAAGTCACAGAAAAAAGGCTCTATTTTTGGTGCTAAAAATCCGAAATAAGTCAGGCTGGGGTGCTGCTGTTGTACCTCATGAAATCAAGTTTGACGGCTCTGAGTCTAGCTGTGAGTGGATAATTCAAGGCTTGGCACCAAACACGGCCACGTAAACAGAGTTCCTTTTTGTTATTACTTTGTAAGTGACTTTCCCACAGCAACTGTGGGACTTGAACAGAATCCCTGAGAAGTACCTATGAGGAGGGTACATCTTGGAGTAACTGCCTCCAAATGCACAATCTAATTCCTTAGGATAAAAAAGGGCGAGCCCCCTGACGGCTCTGGACAAAGGATGTGACATTCAGCTTTCCTCTGTCCGCTTTCTACCCCCATACAAGACGCCAAATAATACAGATGTGTAAAAAAACGGATAAAATACTTTCAGACTCCTTTTGAAATCAATTCCTGGGTTATAAAACACAAACGTTTAAACATGGTTACCAGATTGTTACTATGAAAACTCAGTATTCAAATGCCAATCCCAACCACCCCAGCTTAGTTAGATGCATTCTGCATTATCTATTGGATGGAATTCCTTCAGCTATTGAAAATGACATGGTAGAGGCATAGCTAGTGACATGGGAGAACACACACACCTTAGTAAGTGGAGTACACAGAATGATAATATTAAATTTTCATAGTTAAAATTTATATGAATAGATAAGTTATATGGTCGCAAAATTCTATTTAACAATTTCATGGGGGGACATTAAGAATATTTACTATGTAAATAGTAGATTAGTAGTTATCAGGGGCTTGGGGCAGGAGGGAGTGGGGAGTGACTCCAATGGGCACGGATTTCTATTTGGGGTGATGAAAATTTTGTGGAGTCAGTGCTGATGATCAGGCAACCTTGTGAATATTCTAAATGCACTGAATTGTATATTTTACGGAGATGGGTTTTATTTTGTGTGGATTATCTCTTGATTAAAAATAATAATACAGTAAAAAAGACATGTGCAAAACAAACAAGCCAGTAAGTGTAACAAGACTGAAAACATAATGGCCACAGACTCGCTAAGACCTACAACAAGTACTTCTTGATGTCCTAACTGCGTGGTCAAACTTTATAATGTTTTTGTCAGCTTTGATGATGGACTAATTCTTAACATCTAGTACTTACCATAGGAATTATTGAATGTAGTTGTTGTTACCATCACGACGATTATTTAGCTTAAGATGATTTTTATTAAACAACTATATATATTATGAAATGTATTATATTATTCTTTGAATTGTTTCCAACCTGACCCCAGATTTTCTCCAGTATAAATTAGTGGGGTCATTCTATATCCTTTGTAGAATATAATGCTTAAAAGAAAATGTGCTCTCTCTGTCTCTCTCTCTTTCTCCTTACACACACACAATCTCAGTGGACAATAAAGTTTTGGAAACTATCCTTTACCATGTCTTCATATCTGAAATTGTCTAATCTGGTTTTGAAAGTATACCACCTTTCTGAAAATTAACTTCGTTAGTGGATGATAATGAAAAGTTGATGCTCCGTTGTCACTCCAGATCCTATTCACTTGGAATGTTGTGGTTGGTGCTTGGAAATCTTTGTTATTAATAAGCACACCTCGTGATTCTTCCCAGAGCGTAGATATTGATCAACCTCACTATTTCATGATGATAAAATTCTAAGTAGTGATGGCCACATAATTATGACCCGTGGAAGCCAGTCTTGCAGTAGCTAGCACTTTCAGGGAACAAAGCAGCCTCTTTAATATTCAGCTGTCCAATTCTGAAAACTACAATTCAGGTCTCTGAGTATTTCATATTTTGAAATTCACACAGTTGCACATTTTAAGGCAGCATTTGACGACCTGCCAGGGGAAGCGCAGGGACTGTTCCCTTCATCTTCGCCTGTGTCTGATTCTTGATATTCCGCCTGATCCCTGGGTTCTAAACCACTTTTGTCACATGCTGTGTGATAATAGCAATAAGCCCAGTAATGGTCTGTTCCCCTGAAGCAACTGTTGTTATTGTTAATGAAGGTGTTCCACTGAGTTAGCCTCTTGAACATGATGCCACCGTAGGGTTTTTTTGTTTCAGGGGTTTTAAATTCTGCTTTGCAAAGAGCTGGGGTGGCCTAGCTTACTCAGTAAGGCATTTGTAGCAGGAAAAGGGAAATAACAAAGTAAAAAGGTGACCTCTTGTTTTACAATTGATTATTAACTCTCCATTTGGGGTTTAAAAGCAACAGAACCCTGTGGTCCACAAGGCGATTATTGCCGCAGTTTAAATGTCCTACAGACTCAGAAAGCAGCCTCTTCATCTCAGCCATATGGGCCCTCACAGCAACCTCCCATCCCTTCTGAAGTTGCCCTCCTAAGCCCCATCCTTCCTGTCCTGGGGCCTTGTTTGATTTCTATCAAAGCCTTCTTTGCTGCCTTTTGTTTAATGCCTGCATCACTATCTTTTCTTTAGTCCTTTCAGAATGTAACTTTGTGAGGGTGAGGACCTGCATTTTGTCATTGTTTACCAGAGGGCTCAAGACGGTGCTACCCCAAAATGTGGCACCTTCGCTTATGGGAATAGTTGAGGGTGAAGAAAATTGAGAAAACTGAAGAAGCAGGAAGGCCCTTTTCTGGCCTTCCTCCATTTGTCTCCCCTGAAGTGGGCCATAAAAAGAATTCTCTGACCTACTTCTCCTGAAAGTAGGTCAGAAGAACCTCACTCCAGAAGGTTCCTTCCCTATGTCCCTGTATCCAAAGGCCAAGAAGAATCTAAATAAACAGGCCTTGCTAAGTTTCCCCCAGTTTACTGCATACTCTTTGGTCCTGCAATCACATTTCTGCATACATGTCCATAAAAGAACCTAATTTCCCCCTCTTTCTTTGGGTTCATTTCTAAAGGCTCCAGTGTTACATAAATCTTATATTAAACATATTTGTTATTCTTTTCTTCATCTGTATTTTGTTATAGGGTCTTAGCCATAAACCTAGGGATGGATAAAGAAATGATACTACCTTTTCTCACCTATGTTTTCCATGGTTCTTTTGTGTGGGGGAAGAGAATAGGGATAATGGAATTTTGTTCAATATAATAAATCTCTGCTCCTATGTTTCTAACTTTAGTTACCATGAAGTAGTAGATGACATGTGTTTATATTTCTTGTGTAGTCAGGGCACTGGGCTTCTCTATTTAAAAAATCACCTATATTCCAGGTGTCAGTAACGGAGACCAAAATTTCTACTAATAAAGTTCTCAGATAATATTCCAAAATATAATTCCAACTAACCAGACCATTAAGGTGATATTCATTCCTTTAAAAAGGATGCAGCTTAATAAGTTTAATGTGAGCCATCTCTTAGAGCAATTACTATGTACATCTTTGGGTGGGATGGTATTTTAGGTATATTAAAGAGAGATTAATTCCAGGCAGGTAATCTGGAATCTCATAAGAACTATTTATAGACTGTGCTTTCTTACACTTTTCTGTGTTTGGAGTGCTTAAATCTTCTACTTAGAGATTTAATTTTATAGAATTAATGCATTGGGAAGTATCTCTTAATAACTATTGAGATATTAGCAATTACTGTTTAGATTGCTCTACAACAGGAAAAGAAATTTTTTAAAGTATGTTTTAAAAATTTAAAAAGAAAAAGGAAGATGAGGAGTTCCCTGAGGAATTTCTGTGGTTGGTCCTAGAACAAACGTTCCACATAAATATTTGGTAATCTTTTAGATTCATAGACAAGAGGCTGTTTCTCTTAAAGTCTAGTTGTTAACACACTTCGACATCAGTTAGAGGATCAATAGTGATATAAGCTCTACTGACTTACTAGCTGTGCAACTTTCAGCGAGTCTCTCAACCTCTCAGAACATCTACTTCCCCATTTTTTGAGTGGGGAAACTCTATTGTATTGAGTGATGGTGGGGAGAAACTGGAATATTCACTTTCAGCAGACCATAGATATAGTGAAGATTGGCTAAAATGTGGACATGGGTGTGGAATCTGGAACCAGTCCACCCAGTTCAAATCTCTGCCCTGCCACATATTATCCCTGGGGACTGGTGCCTATTTCTTAACCTTAAGCTCAACCTTAATTTTCTCATCTATAAAATAGGCTACATTGGGGCTTTAAAATTATATAACTGGCATTGACATGATTTGTTGTCCTGCCAAATTCACACAGTTATTCTACATTAAATTCCTATTACTGTCTTTAGACTAAGTTCTTAAGAAAATTTTCTCTGATTAAATGATTGTGCTGTTTGAAGATTTTATTCGAACTTTTTTATAAAAATGACTCCTTGGAAATTCAGACATCTGCCTCATTAATCGGGAAAGCATACTGACCTTCTCTATCTTAATTTTTTTAGCTTCTGCTGTACACCTAGTTGCTAAGGAAGAAGTCAAGGTTATGAATTTACAGTATCCTTCCGAGTTACCTAAAATAGATATTCCTGGTATAGAAATGTGCTGCCCCCAGGCTTACGTGCGAGGTCTGATGTTGGACCTTGGACTCTGTGTTTTAACAGAAAGAACAAATGATTCTGATGTACGCTTTGATCTCTTAATACTGCTTTACCAAGTAAGTGATAAAGATAATAAATTGTTATGGAGGAATCTGTACATAGACACTGCTCTCAACCCAAACCAATTCCTAGGAAAGATATGGTGTGCACAGAAAGGAGAAACTTGTGAAATAATTTTCTTTGACTTTTATTTATTATTTTCCTCTGGAAAGAAATTGTAAGAGAGCTGTAATTCGCCAAGGGACTTTCATCCTTTGATTACAGCCATGGTGAACAGTGCCTTGCCTATGTTTATACTTAATGCATGTATTTACTATGAAAATAATTAGTATCTTCAGGATGCAGTAGCTTTTATCTTGTGGGATTGCCTTAAATTTGCATCTCTGCTCTCAGAATGAATCCAATTTGACTGAACTCTGTAAACCAAAACAACTGTAGTGCTCAGGGAATGGGTTTGGGTATACATGTTGGGAGTGGATGACTTTAAGGGGTGATGAGGCTCCAAGGCCTTTCCCTCTGGCTTGTAAATGTCTCTAACTCCTTCACTTTCTCTCTCCCTGTGATTTGAAAGCAAAACCACCACCCTAGGTCTCCAGACAAAAAAGGGGCTGGGGCCTACCTTCCTTTGGGAAGTTTCCTCTCTCCTACTAAACCCTCAAGCCCTTTCCTAAGGAGGTATCAAATCACTGTTGTTGTTTTTTTTTTAATTTCTAATGTGTTAATTTTGATGTGCATGATGCCATTTGGGTCAAATCACTGAAAGGAAAATTAACCAAGACCCCTGGTATTTTCACATTCAAATTATTTTTTCCCTGTTCTTAGGCTAAGGTGGATGGGTGAGTGGGAAGATTCCAGGTTGGGTGGAAGTGTGGGTCTTGGTGGAGGTGGGGGTGGAGCAGAGCGGGGAGAATGCAGGGCAGTTAAAACATACAGATGAAGAGGGAAGACTCCAAAGCCAGAATACCTGCTTTCAAACCCAGTCGATCCCTCACCAGGAATGTGACCTCTGTGCAAGTCAACCTTTCTGAGTCTGGGCATCCATTCACAAATTTACAAAACGGGCATCTTCATGGTATTCTGCCTCCTGGGGTGTTGTGAGGACCAAGCAGATGAATGTATGTAAATGCCTTTAAGATAGCATGTGACACAAAGTAAAGTCTTACTAAATGTTTGCTATTAGTTTTATAACTTATTTTAATCCTTCCAACAAGCTAAGGAAGTGGGTATTAATATTTTACACTGGGAAAAACCAAGGTGTACAGAAGAAAAGTGACATACAAAAAAAGCATAGTTGACAGCAGAACTTGGATTCAAACCCAGGCCTATCCAAAAATCTAACCGTTTATTGTATCACATGACCAGGCTGTTCCTAAAATGTGCTACCCATCCAATAAGCACAGTCAAAGATGCTCAAGGATAGGTTTTGTAAATATTTTGTCACCCTCACACAGATTAATCTGTATTATTTTGCTGTGCATGGAATGATGTTGGCTTCCATATAAAAATACCCAGAGGACAATCTTTGTTTTGCTCAATTGCTCAGATGAAGGTTAACTAACCGAAATGTTGCTTTATTTCTGCATGTCAATTTGTACCAGAATTATATGTTTTAGATGTTTCACTTTTCATTAGTACTACCAAACACATCCCCTCAGTAATTGGAGGCCTTGACATATAGCAAAGTGGCTATATGGCTGTTTGGCTGTTTAATTTATTTTGAGATGTTTATTGCAGAAATGTGGCAAATATGGTAGATACAGTCAATGTTTTATAGTTTTAGTTAACTGTCTTTTTTACCTGAGGCTCAGAGTTGAGATTTCTACTTAAGCACTATGAAATCAAATATCCTTTGAAAGATACGTGTGCTGCAGACTCAAAAATACTGCATAAATGTAAGACATTATGATTCAGAGTCATCGTCTTACCTTTGCTGTGGTAGTAAAACCAGTCGCTATCATCATTTTTTATGGTATACTACTAATAAATAATCATTAAAGGAATTACTCCCAGCATTTTGCTATGTATATTTCAAGCCAAGGAAATTTTATGCACACAATTCTATAACTCCATGTAATCAGCTCATTCTAACAAATTTTAAAGGTTTAAACCTGTGACATCTAAATAATTGGTTTGCCCAAACTGTACATCTATAAAAATAAGTAAAATAAACTCAGCCAAATTAATCACATGACAAGGTTCAACCCTATTGATTAAATGTAAGTGGCCAGTTCAACCCTGTATTTGTTTTAGATCATCCCACATCTTTAAATACAGAATGGGAAATGAATGCCCATAAAATAATGTGTGCTTTAAGTGGGCATTTCTGCTGAAAGAGATTCAGATGTTACAGACTATTGATTCAGGAGTGATTAACAGAAGGAAATAATAAAATATAAGAACAGGTTGTTTATAGGCTATCTGTATAAATTGAAAACCATGTAGATCTATATATTGCTGACAGGCAAGGGCATGGATGGGGTTGGGATTGCCTGTGAGTGAAGGTAGTGAGGAGAAAGAACACAATATGGGGTGGGAAGGGGGTTTCTAACAAGATAATGTTTTATTTTCAAATTGTAAAACAATAATGTTTTATTTTCAAATTGGGTAATGCATATCTGGTTGTTGATTTTATTATCTACACTTTAGAATGCTATTCATGTTTTTAAGTGCATTTTAAAAGAAAAAAATTGGGGCCCCATCTGAAGAATCTTCCATGAAGAAATGATTATTGCAATTCTTCCTTTACGCTTTATCATCTGTAGCCTATAAGTACTTCTCATGCCTCCTACATATGAAGGTCTGAGAATAGGACCCATGAAAGAAATTTTTAAAGGCCCACCAGTTCATTCGTATGGTTGCCCAGATTTACGACCTGCTATTTTATTTATCTACATGAATATATTTCGATTTTTCTTCTACATGACCTAGACCTGACTTTTTGCTCCCCATTCATCTTGAATTATTCAGTCCCCTTCAGCCGCTCCTCTTCTACCGTTTGTACCAAAGCCATTAATAAAGTAATTCTCAAGACCCAAAAAGCAGCTGGAAAAGTCAGAATCTAATGGCTGAGCCTGGGTTTGATGGAAACCAGCTTAATGAATAATTGACATGGTAGCCTGCAGAGAGGTAGACATGGAAGAATTAGAATAACACCCTTCCTGATGACATATGAGTGAAAAATATTGGGGTGCTGAAAAATCTGTAATGGTCCTTGGGCCAAACGCAATGAGAAATCCTTTCCCTCCTTCCATGTGAATTATGTTAAGGCTGGCGAAGGGAAATTTTGAAACTTCAACTTCACTTGTCGTGAGGCATCACTCCTACACCTATTGTCTACTAGCAGATCCCTTCTCCAGGGAAGCTTTTGTCCACAAAAATTGGGGAAATGGAGACATACACTTGTGGAAGGCTTCTTAGTCATATTAACCCCTAACTTCAGGGGAAGAGGACAAAAAAAAAAAAAAAAAAACTCAATGGTTTGAAATCCTGGGCTCATTCAATGTAAAGATAACATTATTGGAGTCTAGTAATGAAAACTCCCGTTTCTTTTTCCGGTAGTTTATTCTTTTTTTTTTTTTTTTATTGAATGGCAACTGTGTACATTGATGCACTTTGGGGGTACAGTGTGGTGTTTTCACACACAATCCAAGACACTTCCATCAAACTGGTTAACATAGCCTTCATGTAACTTTCTTAGTTATTATGTCAAAACATTCATATTCTACTCA
>NW_003852410.1:27742872-27745444 GCF_000181295.1 Otolemur garnettii
GGTTGAAAGTCATTTTGTTTTAGGAGATTAAAAGTAGATGACCATGCTCTTCTGGCCTGAAAGGTTTTAGCCGAGAGATCTGCAGTCATCCTAATACTCTTCCCCTTGTAGGTAATGTTTTTTTTACGTCTGACTGCTTTCAGAATTTTCTCTTTCATCTTAACTTTGGTGAAGTTAATTATGATGTGTCTGGGGGATGTCTTGTTTGGGTTGAGTCATGCTGGGGTTCTGAAACTATCTGCTATCTGAATTTCAGAATCTTTTGGCATGTCTGGAAAATTCTCTTTTATAAGTTCGTGAAGAAGAGCCTCAGTGTTTGGTGAAGCAACTTCATCACCATCAGGGATTCCTATAAGGCGAGTATTAGTTTTCTTCTAATTATCTGAGAGCTCTCTGAGAGTGAGAACCATTTTTACTCTCCATTTCTTTTGATCTTTGCTTTCCTGGGCTTCTTCAAAAGCTTTGTCTTCAGCATCATAGATCCTTTCTTCTGCGTGTTCCACTCTGTTACGGAGGGATTCCACTGTGTCTTTCAGATCCTTGAGGGCTGCAACCTCTTGTCTCAGTGTTTCAAAATCTTTGATCGTTTTATCTTTGAAATTGTTGAGTTCTTGATACATCTTTTGAATGACTTCTTGAGATATCTTTTGGGTAATTTCTTGAGAAATGTTTTGAATAATTTCTTGAGATATTTTTTGAATCATTGCTTGAACTTCTACTTCCTTCCTTTCTTCCATTCTGTTAATCTTATTTGCTATCCACGTTCTGAACTCGATTTCTGACATTTCAGCCATTTGCTTGTGGATGGGGTCTTCAATTACTTCTGCCTGATTTTTCCTTGGGGGAGTTGATCTATTCTGGTTATTCGAGTTGCCAGAGTTTTTCCACTGATTCTGCCCCATTCTGAGTTTACCTTGTTTGGGGGCCTTATCAGAACTGTTCAGTTGGTGGCTTCTTCTGGTTGCCCAGAGAGAGAGAGAGGCAGAGCATGTCTGTTGTCTACTCCCAGTTCTCTGGTGCTGGGGCAAGTGGGGTGCCGTGGAATGGCAGCAGCTGCACGGGAGTGTGCGTGGCCAGATTAGACCTCATTCAGCCTACTGGGGCACGGCAGTAGCCGGATCAGTCCTAGTTCAGCACCCTGGAGCAGTTTGGGGGTGGGGGAATGGCAGCGGTAGTGTAGGGTATGCAAGCAATCAGATCAGTCTTATTTCGGCCCCACCAGAGTAGCTGGGGGAAGTGGAGAACTCCTTCACCGTGGCCTGTTGGATGTGTGCGGCACTAGCAAGCCGATCTATTCCCTCCCAGCCTGGGAGTGGGGAACTCCTCCCCCTCCATCTGTGGGACACATGTGGCTCTAATAAACAGTTCTTGGCCCGCCCAGAGCGCTAGACTCCTCCACCGCCTCCTGCAGGGCGCGCGTGGCTCTAGCAAGCAATTCTGGGCCCACCCAGCACAGGTGCCTGGAGCAAGGAACTCCTCCGCTGGCCCCCGTGGGGTGTGCGTGTCTCTAGAAGGCTGTTTGGGGTCTGCCTGGAACGGAGGACTCCTCCGCCACTGTCCGTAGGACACCCGTCGCACTAGCAAGCAGTTCTGGGCCCACCCAGAGCCCTGGAGCGGAGATCTCCTCAGCCGCCTGTGGGGTGCACGGCTCTAGCAAGCAGTTTTGGGTCCTCCCAGAGTGGGGGACTCCTCTGCCACTGCCCATGGGGTGTGCAAGGCTCTAGCAAATAGTTCTGTGCCTGCCCAGAGCAGGGGAAATCCTCTGTGGCCACCCGCAGCCCACAGGAGGTGTGCGGCTCTAGCAAGCTGTTCTGTGCCCACCCAGAGCCTTGGAGCAGGTATCTACTCTGCTGCCCATGGGATGTGCGGCTCTAGCAAGCAGTTCTGAGCCCATCCAGGGTGGGGGACTCATCCGCTGCCACCTGTGGGGATGTGTGGGGCTCTAGCAAGTGATTCTGTGCCTACTCAGAGCAGTGGGAAGTCCTCTGCTGCCACCTGCCACCAGTAGGAGGTGTGCAGCTTTAGCAAGCAGTTTTGCACCTGCCTAGAGCCCTGAAGCAGGGATCTACTCTGCCACCCGTGGAACACATAGCTCTAGCAAGCAGTTCTGGGCCCTCCCAGAGTGGGGGACTTGTCCGCAGCCACCCGCGGGGTTGCGCTAGGCTCTAGCAAGTACTTCTGTGGCTGCCTGGAGCAGGAGAACTCCACTCCGGCCACCTGCCGCCTGTGGGAGGCTTGCGGCTCTAGCAACCAGTTCTGGACCTGCCCAGAACCCTGGGGCGGAGTTCTTCTCTGCTGCCTGTGGGGTGCGCGGCTCTAGCAAGCAGTTCTAGGCCCTCCCATAGTGGGGTGACTCGTCCACCACCACCGGCATGGGTGTACTAAGCTCTAGCAAGTACTTCTGTGGCTGCCCAGAGCAGGGGGACTCCACTCCAGCCACCCGCCACCTAAGGGAAGCTTGCGGCTCTAGCAACGAGTTCTGGACCTGCCCAGAGCCCTGGGGCGGGGTTCTTCTCTGCCGCCCGTGGGGTGCACGGCTCTAGCAAGCAGTTCTAGGCCCTCCCGGAGTGGG
>NW_003852410.1:27745719-27770058 GCF_000181295.1 Otolemur garnettii
TCAGGAGCCTCTGACCAGGGTTGCTACCAGTCGGCCATCTTCCCAGAATCCCCCCAGTAGTTTATTCTTTTAAATAACCTTTTCTTGTTCCTAATGTTATGTGAAATATTAACATGGAGTTGTTTAAAATGTCACCCTTGCCTGAAAATCTGGTTAAGAAGAATAAACAACATTGTGCTAACAAAGTGAACATACCAAATATTCTTTTATTTTGTGAAATTCATTTATACTAATTCAAATTCCCAATATACAGCCTATGAATCAGAACCTGTTAATCAAAAAAATGATTTTCTTATCATCCTTCCTGTCCTGGTAGCCTGAAAAACAACCCAGCAGAGGCTTTTATTTGTGTTCCACTTCCTCTGTTAGTTGTAAATGGTATGAATTCCCAGATGTAATCAGGTTCTAGCAGTATAATTTTGATGAAATTGTTCAGCCATGGAACATCAGCTATGGATGACCATCAGTGAATCGCACTCTTGAGGAAAAAACTTAGAGCATAGGATGATAACTCAGAGAATCCCAAAAGGACCAGTGACCTTGGAAGTCATCTTGTGTATTTTCATCATCTTGGCTTCTTGTAGGAAATGATTAGTATCATCAGCTACACTACAAATAACCATCCCTGTAGCATTTAAGTCTGTCTTTCATCTTTCTCTATACCTGGGAACTCAAACCATCGGATAGTAGCTGCTTCTAGTTCCGAACAACTTTGATCTGTGGTTGCTATTGAGAATTTCTTCACTACAGAAGGCAGCCTGTTCATGCCTCCTTGGAAATGAGCATCTTACCTACTCATGTTCATCTAGCTAGCAGTCATTCCATAATTTATTATTCTTGCACCTACTATGTTCCAGGTATTGTCATAGGCCATAGGAGAACAGGCAGAATTAGACATAGCCCCCATCTTTACAGAAGCCTTTGAAGTAAATACCTTGATGGGAGAAGTCCGAAAGGTTTTAGAAATTCTACAATTAATATTAATTCATTCTCCCATTAAGTGTTTTTTGAGGACCTACTATGAGCCAGGTGTTTCCAGGCACTGGGCTACAATAGAAAGCATGATAAGCAAGAAATAACTCTCAGCATTGTCTGTCTTCCTCTACATTCAAGGAAATAAATAAAATATTGCAGGTTTGGAATAATATTAGAAAAATTATAACAAGGCTTTGTCAAATGAGATAACATGGGGGCAGGAGAATAGGGGTAAGGTGGTTACTTTAGATAGAGTGGTCAAGGAAAGCCCACTGAAGATGTGGCCAGTAAAGTGAATGACAGGCACTCAGATAGGTGAAGAGCTGAGTAAGAAAGAGCACTCCATGTAGAGGCAACAGCAGTGGGAATGAGCTTGGCTTATTATAGGAAATGATTAGAGGCCAGGTGGTGGGAATTTGGGGTGTGAAGGAGTATAGATAGTGGTGGTGGGAGAAAAGTTTGAAGAGATGGGCAGGGGAGCGGTTATACCAGGTCTTACACTGTGGTAAGGAATTGTAATTATATATTTTAAATGCAGTTGACATTTTGATAATATCTTAAGGGCAGAGGGTATTTCACATGTGCTTATGATAGGTCCCCTTAATTGATTTTGTCTTTAAGTTTCTTAGCCTAGTTTCCTAGAACTTGAATAATTTTATCTCATGCCTATTAAGTACACTGTGGTTGTCCCCATACATTCTTTCTACCCTTCCTCATTATTTAGCAGCCAAGAAGTTAGGATGGGTTTGAATCTATAGCTCCAGCTATAGACCTTGTCTGTTGTGTGCTAGGGGGGTTTTGTAAAAGGCCATATAGTAAATATTTTAGTTTTTGAGTTGTTGACAGATCGTCTTTGTCACAATTATACAATGGCCTTTATAGCACAAAGACAGTCATAGAATATATATGCAAGTGAATTTTCACAAATGGGCATGGCTGTGTTCCAATAAAACTTTATTTGTAAAAACAGATGGTGGGCCAGATTTGACCCAAAGGCTGTAGTATTCTCATTTCTGGTATAAGTCAATTCTCTCTACCTTGGTGATGACTTTAATTTATCCTTTTCTAAGACTGAGTATAGGAGTCCCTTGATGTTAAGAATGGTTGATCCCTCTATTATAGAGGGATGCTTTCTCCATTATAGCTTGTGAATAAGAAAGCAGGTAACTCTGGTCCCTGCTGGTAGCCATCTATGCTTTTTAGAACAGCCCGCCTTAGAATGAAACAGATGCTAAGGCTGGAATGGCAGAGGTAGAAAGACACTGGCTCTTTGATGACATTATCAGATTGTTGAATTAACCAGTCCTGAAGCCTATACTACTTCTAGACTTTTTAATTAGGTGATCCAATAAAGTCCTCTATTTGAGTGAGGCAGAGTTGAACTTTTTGCTGGTTTCAATATAAGATATGCTCAACTAGATCATCTACTCTAAATATTCAGTTATTGTTGCTCATTAATATGCTTAACTGGCAGTTTGAATAAACAATTTCTAAAGTGTTTCTGCATATCTGCAATACTCATCACATGCCAATGGGAATCTTTGAGTGAAAGTCTTCAGATCAATGGCCCTAGAAGAGCTTAACTTCCAATAGGCTCCCTTTGGTGCATGACCACACAGTAATTCCATTAACTTTAATGATGGTGGTGCTGCACAAAATAGGTCCTGTTAGTCTATTCTCCTCTTTCTTTTCAGCATTAAATCTTATCCTGCAGCTAGTTCTTCAGGATAAAGTATGTTCACTGATGCCATTCATTTCTTGCCCTTTATTAATATATGCAGGGCTCTCTCTCCCAGGGAGGGAATGCTAAGTGAGTACATTAAAAATGAATCCACTCCCCCATTTGTCCACTATGAGAAAACCTGAGAGTCAAGGGCATCAACGGATTATTATTGATTGTTGTAAGATCCAATAAAATCATAAATATGGCTCAAAACAATTACTGTGGCCACATTAGCAAATTATCAAATCTGTAACTTGCTTTGGATCCTGGCCTCAGAGATTTAAATAAAGTGCCGGAGGAAAGCAAGTTGTATTTTAGGAATGTGACAACTGGGGCTGGGATACAGAAATTTATGATTTAATTTTCTGTGCAATCTAATTGAGAATAACTATTGAATTTCTAAAAAGTGAACTTTGATTAGGTTTAGGTGTCAGAAATAAACTGGAAATATGGGTCAGTTTATACTTTTCTGAGGGTCTGTGGGGAGGGAGAAAGGAAGGTATTCATGGCAAGGAATGACTTTCTTGGGTGACCTTGCACCCCTCCTTCTGTGCTCTTATTTCCTGTGTTCAAGTAATTGGGTTATACCTGAGACTAGATGGCTCTTCCCAGAGACTTGCTTTTTACTTTCTTCACCAAGTGTCAATTTTCCCCCATGTAGAAATAAATCAATTCAGAATGAAATTACCTAGAGCATTCATTTTTCACCATCTAGTAAATGAATCTCTCTAAAGAACACGAGGTCCTCCTCTTTTGGTTCAGGCTTAATAAAATCCTCCTCTTTGAAGGCAATGGTACAGAAAAGGTATCTTTCCCTTCTCCAGCCTTTTCCACTTTGGTGGATTACTGGGCAACATTTGCTTCATAAAATGTGTATTGGCATGTTCAGAGATTTCTGTGCATATTTTCTGAAGACCTAACCTACCTGGTTTAAACTTCTAACCCACAGCAGGTCAGGAAAAATTTTCCCATGGCATTTTGTATCAACCATTAGCCACTGTAGTAGTTCATCTGAACCACTGGCCTCAGCTGCACTCCGATGACAAGCACACTAGTGGTTAGATTTTCAGGAATGGATTGGCTCATCTTTCAGCTCACTTTAGGAAAATAGAAAAGCAATTTGCACAAAGATAAAGGAGATTTCATAGTGATCTGTGTAGAAATGGCTAGCGGATTTCTACAGGCAGTCAGTGAAAGCTTGAAAACCCAGCTGAGAAATGATAAATTACTGCTAACTGTCCTAATTATCCCTTGACACTCTGTATCGAAACCTGACTAAATTTTGCTGAAACTTACAAATAGAGGATTTAAGGTTTAATAAATTATACATAATAGATGTGCTTTAAAAAAATGGAAATATAACCATAGCAGAAGGATACTTATATTTATCACCCAACAGGCTCCTGAGCCTCATAAAGAGGTGGGGGTAGAACAGGAGAATGTGTTAGATAAATTGTAATTTTAATTGCAAATCTAATTGATTATGCTCTGCATGATCATTAGGTTAAGGAAGTCTATGAGTCAACTCCCAAGGTCATTACATTAATAGAGTAAGCATGTAATTTGTGATAAGTTGATTTTTGAACATCACATTCTCCTCCGTAAACAACATGGCTAACATTAGCTTCTATGTGTCACACACTGACTAAATCGTTTCTTTGTATTTTAGGACAACCATCTTGTATTAATCCATGTTTATAGTTTTAGTGCCTCTAATGTTTAAATGCACGTTCAATTCCTCCTGCAATGTCTACGTTTTTACCATGTCATAGACCATTGTTGCATAGTGCCAGTTAGAAACATTTGCTTTGATCTTTTTCATTTCCTTCCTTACAAACTGTCTGTTTCTTTGAAATTGTTGCCTGTTAGTCCTCTTTCAGACCTTTCAGGAAATTTGGATTGATTCTCTGCTTCTTCTCCTAGATAGAAACCTTGTGGAAGGTGGAAGAAAGTGTGTTATTCTTCCCCTGTAGAATCATCAATGCCTTTGATTCTGTACCTCATATGCATTTTACTTCTTCATGAAACTTGTTCCTCACATTTGGGTGTTTTGTCCAGATGGCATAGGAACAAGTGTTTATTGCACTGCTTGGAACAGAGTAGGCTCTCAATAAATGGTTTTTAGAACACGATCATGGGTTCACCAAGTACAGAGTCTCAGATCTCCCAGATACATCTGCCTCCTTGCTGCAGATGAAGATTGTGGAAAATGAAATGGTCAGATTGATGTTTATAGGTTCTGATGTAATGTGGATTTTGTTAGTTCATGTTTGTAATTTGAAGACCAATGAATCTAGGGTGATACAAAGTCCTATGATGTCACTGTTCTCAGGACCACTTGATCAGCAATACAGCAGCTCCTTGATCTCACTGTGGACAAATTCTGTCAATGAAATGAATTCTGACCTATTGCTCTTAATTAAGCGGTGATCTGTAGGGGTGCCTTCCACAGCTAGGGTATTTAATAGACTGACTTAATAAGCTTTCATGCTAATCATTTTCCTTTGAATAGGCAAACAAAGGGCATCCAAAGCCCTTTGGACTCTTTGGGGTGACAATTAGAATCATAAATTGAATTAAAAGCAACTAACTCATTAAACTTTAAGAGTTGGTGGAGGTCATACAATCTTTCAAATATTTGAAAGCTGTAGACTTTTTCCTTGGGAATATTCACAGATACACAAAATGTTGCATTTAATTTCAGGACTCTCAGGCCTGTAAATCCTGCCCATGGGCTACTAGACTGAATTTACCTCATTCAGGTACTATCTACCCCCAAATTTACCTGACTGGTTATCTTTCAACTAAGTATTCAGGGGTAGATAGTATTTTTAGCCTAATTTGATGGGATGAATCTTGAGGCAGGTCACAAAGAGCCATACCCTACCCATCTTTACCAAATATCTCTTTCACCTGTAGGAATTACCAACTGTAAGGATTCAAAGTCCCATCCGCATTGGTGGTGAGCATAGCTGCCTTTCAGAGTCCACTGTTAGCTGTGTGGCTTTTGGGAAGTGGTTTAACTCTCTCCGCATTTCCTTGTCTACAAAGTTAGAATAACAGTATTCCCTGCTGTTAGGATTTTGTGAGTATTGACTGAGCTCATGAACGGGAATGCCTCTGCACAGCGCTTAACATGCTGTGCTTCTAATCCCAATTATTTATTGAGAAGCTAAGACATGCCACCTTAAGCTTCTGTGATGAGAGCAATGATCAGGGCTGATGTTTCTGGGCTCAAAAAGGGCATCAGTGTGCTGCTTTCATGGCCATTCCTGCAGTAGATTGGCCGTCACCCCTGGGTGAAGGAATGGCTGATTAGAGTCAGAGGAAGACCCTGGAGAAGAGTTAAAGCAGATTTCACTTTATGTTAAGTCTCCATCTCTGTGAATCTAGAATTCATATTAATGGTAAACAGGTTGGTCTTCAAATGAAAGAGTCTTCAAATGAAATGAATGTGCAGGGCTGGTTCTTTATGTGGAAAACTGTTGTCCACCAGGTACCACGTGAGACTGGGGAGTGGGAGATGTTCTCTTCAGATATGCAAGTTGTCTGCAAATCACAGCCCCTTAAATAGGTGTTTGCTCCATTAATGAGCATGATGTTACTTTTGCCTTATATCATATAGTCTTTTAAAAATGAACAATAGCATAATTAGGAAATTATTTCTACCACAACTAAAACAGAACATTAACCTGATGTTAAGTTTACATGACAGAAAGGGGATTTTCTTACTCCTGAAGACTAGATATAATGATAAGCCAAGCTCACAATTCACAAGAACTCATTGCAATCAGCTAGCAATTTTTAATTACCTCATCAAGAGGCCAAGTTTAACTTAGAATTAAGATACTTGAGAATTAGGAGTTAGGATTTGAGAATTTAAAAGGTTAGAGTTAAGAAACAAATCTTTAGATTGAAGAGAGCTAAGTTGGAAATTTGTTGGAGTTGAGTTTGAAGTCAAGTTCTAAATTTGTTAGGGTTTTGTTCTCCCTGGCCCCCCCCCCAAATGACTACATTAAATTTCCTTTGTAACTTCTTATTGCAACAGTAGATTTGTACTATCCTGGGCACTATTGCCGGAAAGGATGAATCAAGTTAAGAATATTCAAAGCTCAGATATGTCCAGTCCCTCACTGAATGTGGCATTTTTTTAGCTAAGTTGGAGATTACTGACTGCTCTGACACCCTGGCAGAGTCTCCCCCAACCTTCATCCTTTCCCATTTGCACCAATCTCTACCACCACCTCCTTAGACTGACCCATGAGAACATTAGTTAGGTAAACACTCTGAAATTTTTCGTGCATACAAAGCATCCAGGGCAGAACAGAAACATGTGTAATGTCAAAGCAACTTAGTGAGTAGACAAGTTGGAAGGAGGGCTTGGAACATAGTGGGTCACGAAATAAGCTCTCTTCATCCTTGGCCCATGACAAGTGGACCCCAAACCTTATGTCTTATGAATGGCCAACTCTTTATAAGCAGTTTGGGCTCTGAGTTTGGTACCAGACAGCTTTATGGAAGGACAACTGGAGCTGACATTTCACTTCCTAACAGAAACAAGCCTTGTGGTTGCGATTTATTTTGGATGTGTTGCTGGTTTGGAGTCCCCACACAGTTTGCCAGGCTAGCCACTGCAACAGAAGGACCTTCCTTAGCTTGTTCTTTCCAAAGTGTTGCCTTGCCAGAACTGTGAAAGGAATTAGTTCCTGTTGTCAGATGAAGCATAAAGATACTTTATTGCCCCTTTTTAAAGTCTGAGGATGAATGAGTTTTTTTGGCAAAAATGGTGTCAAAGAACGTCTTTTGTGATAATGCACTAATGCAATTCTAATTTTCTTCAGTGCTGATGGATTGTCAGTGTTACTGAGAACGGTGTATGTACCTTCACTAAAGGAGTTGAAGTTATATAATCTTTTGATAAAAATAATGAGCCTCTCTTCGTATTCATAATAATACTTTAAACAGGTACAGTTTATGAAGTGTTTCATGTCTCACACTGTATCTTATTTTGTGAGACAGAATAGCACGCAAGGTATAAAACTTTGGAATCAGAGGCCAGGGTTCAGATTCTGTTCTTACTAGCTGAATGATCTTGGTCAAGTTATTGAATATCTCTGAGCTTTACTTTTCTCACTGTAAAAGGGAGATGGAGATGATGCTCTATTTCATAGAGTTGTTATGAGGATTCCAAGAGCTCAGGGAGTTATCGACTTAGCACAGGGCCTAGCATGTGGAATTTGTCAGTAAATGTTACCCATTATCATTTAAATACTACCACCATCAATATTATGATTAATTTTTTCCCTGCATCAAAGTGAGGTAGATATGGTGCTGGGAATTTTGCCCTTAAAGATGAGGTAACTGAGACTCAGGGGAGAAAAGAAACTTTCTGAAGAGGTAGAACCTAGTGAGAGGGAGAGTGGCATAGGAACTGAGACTCAGGAACTCTCACATGCCAGGAAAATGGTGTGGGGGGGGAGTGGGGGGTATTTGTCCAAGTGAATCCACTCTGACAGGCTGGCTTTGGCAGCCCCGGCCTCATCAGACTGTGGCTAATAAATTCAGTGCCCACCAGCAACTTTCAAACCAGAGTATTTAATTGTCTATGGGAAACAGAATCTAGAAGTCTTCTTCGGAGAGAAGACATATTCTCTCAGGTAGAGTTTTGTGAATGAGTTAGGTAGAGAGACTTTTTGGAAACTGGTGCTTGAGGTATCACAAATTCTCCTATTCTCAGGCTGAATTAGCAGTTCTTTTAAATAACAAATGCATTCCATGCTCACATTGACATTATTTTAACATAAATAAAATTGTTTTAATATAATCCATGAATAACCAGTTTCATCTTTAAAAAAATACCAATTATTGGCCTAAAAGAATATGTCCTAGAAGGTTTATAAACAACAGTGGTGACCTACTTTGCAGGGTGTTGTTATGAGTTTCAGATGAAGAAGCTGTGTAAGACTCGGTACCTCCCCCCTAGGAAGGACACATCATTTAGAGAAATAACCAAGAGCCGGAGGTAACAGCCTTAAGGGGTGAGTTGAGGACAAAAAGCAAATTCCATATATTTGTGTGGTTAAAGAAGTTTCCTCTGCTCCATCCAGGTTAATACAAAAGATGTAAAGTCTCCCATCTTTCTTATGGTTGAATAGTATTCCATGGTATAAATATACCACAGTTTGTTAATCCATTCCTGAGGTGATGGGCATTAAGTTTGTTCTCAGTAAAGTATCACAAGAATAGAAAAGCAAATATCCAATGTCCTCAATACTGATATGAAGCCAGTAGATGATCTAATTCATGACCACATAGGAAAAAAATCTCATTTCAATTCAAGTTGTGGGGAGGGGTAAAAGAGGGGGAGGTAGAGGAGTTTGGGGTGCTCCCACTTAGGAGCACAATGCAGGGTGTCCAGCATACTTTTGAGTATGAGACACAAGTGCAAGAGGGACTCTACCTAACAAATTCAAATATTGTGACCTGGTTACTTATACCCTCACATTAACCTAAAATTAAAAAAAAAGTAAATATGATTCAACTTCTTTTTTATTTTATTTTTTTTTAAAGAAGTTTCTTAGAGGTAAGAGCAATTTCTTACCTATTAGAGTTGTTGTACCAGAATGGGGAAAGATAATGGCTTAAGAGAAGGCTTAGGAACATGAACCACCAGTTTGTTTTTTAGTTTTTAGCAGTTTATCATTTCATTAATAACCTGGACTTCTTTTAGGTAGAATTAATCTAGTCTTTTGAAGAGACATACCATTGGTTTGAATAAAGTTAGTAAGTGTGTGGTAGATTCATCATCATGGTAACCAGAAGCTTTTCCAATCCAATTGCTATATTTGGGGCCTGGGTCTTTATGCTGCCACTATTCTTGGGTTATGATGGTGAATTTCACATGTTCTCTCTGTTCCATGACTAAGCTGTAGTGTCTGGGAGAGATGATGGCTGTTTCCTGTGCCTTACTTCTACTGTTCTGTACTCAAAGCACTATGAAACCAAGAAAATTCAAGAGGCACAAAGTGGCATATTCTATGAGAAAACTCTAATTGGTGTTTAATAGAAAACAGGTACTCTGAGTTCAGGATGCAATATTAGTTTTTACCTTATGTTTGATAGTTGATCCAGCTTCTGTGAATAATGGCATTGTTGTAGTTTTCTGAAAATCCTGATGCAGTGTTGGTGTATCTCAAAGAAGCATTGGCAGGGAAATAATTTGGTTTTAGTGGAAACTCTACCCATCAGTCCAACTGAAATATTCTAAAATTGATTTTAGCATTAATATGTCTTTAGGTTAATCTGGCATCCCTTGGTGAGCTTAATTATAAAAGTGATTCTGAAATGTACAACACCAGGAAAACAGAAGATAAGCCATTCAAGGTAAATATATGTCTTACATTTGCACGGTCTTCATGGAAGGTTAGTTCTCAGTTTATCTTCAAAGTAACTGTGTGTGGAAATGGTTAATAGTACTAATTTCTGAAGTGAAGTAGTAGAGAAAAGAGTTATGGACTCATATGCTCTGTAGTTCTATGACCTTGGACAAATCTTTCATTGTTTTCTTCCTCTGCTTCCTTTTCTTGTTTCTTTTCTACGTCCCCCTCTCCCTCATCTTATCTTCCCTGCATACATTATGACTCTTCCGTTTCAAGTGACAGGAAGCCCAAGGTGGCTAATGTAAACAGATGCTTTATTGGGTTGTGCAAGGGTGGGGGTGACACTGAAACCAATTTACACCAATGTGAGAGTACACAAAGTCTGAAAATGCCTGGAGATGGCTTATATTAACTCAGGCTAAGTAGACCAAGAAAATGCAGCCCCTTCCTGGCTTTAACTGCACGACCCTGTGGGAGGTAGATAGGTTGAGTTCTCAGTGCTCCCTGTCTCAATTCTAGGGTGCCCTGCCTCAATTCTGGGGTATCCAGAGAAATGCCTGCAGGCAGACAATCCCTGGGGGTTCTTTAAATCCACGTAAGAAAAGAACTTAGAGACACCCAGACAGACGGGACTAGGCTCATGAGTTCAGAGTCAACAGATGAGAAGGATTAAACCCTTTGACAATGTAGTTAAACTAGGAAACTTGGTTTACTTCCCCTACCTGAATAGAACTAGCTTCTCCTCCCCCTCTATTTACATACTCCACCTGCTGTTTGCCAAATCCCTGCCACTTACTCTGGCTTTCTCTTTATCCAGTCTTCCTGGGAATTTAGGATTCTTTCAAGGGAAGTTCTGGTTTCAGGTGTGGCTTGGTCCAAGGGCTCAGGATATAGCATCCACCACTGTGTGTATGTGTTCTTTCCCTACAAAGAGACCAGCATGGGGTAGGTATGGAGGTGGCGGCAGTGAGTTGAGCATCTTGACTGACATATGGAAGAAGAGCAGGGAGATAAGACTCTGACAAGCAGGTGTGGAGTCTGATCCTGAAGCGTCTCGAGTGCCAGGGACTATTACTGGAGTTCAATTCAGAAGGCATTCAGGCCCCATTGAAGGTATGAGCAAGTGACTGAAATGAAGATTAATCTAGAGCAGTGAATAGGATGAGACTAAAGTCTCGGATCCCAATGTACCTATCTGCTTGAAATGGTAGTAAGAGCCAGGGTGAGGTTAGCGAATTTAGAATGAAGGGACCAATGGAGAGAAAGCAAGATTCTCGTTAGTTAAAAGATTGCTGTGGAGCCCAGTAGAACCTTGATATCCACCAGGATCATTTACATTGCAGGCCAAACCAAGTCAAACACACAGAGCAAATACTGGATAAGATATTTCCCTACTCAGAGAAGGTCTCAGTCCATTTTCTAAATACTGAAATATCATTAAGATTCCGTATGGTATTAGGTCTTACTCTGGAATTTTAAATGTAGAAGAGGCTGTGATTTGCTGTGTGCAAAACTCAGCAGTGCTATCTGTGCCTTTCATCCCATCATTTAGTATTGCTGTGCTGAGCACTGTCGCCTGGTGTTCCCTAGACTCTGCTGAATAAAATGGACGTGGCTCCTGATCTCATGGAGCTGATCGTCATCCAAAGTCACTCAACCTTCATGTTTACCCCACATAGTTCCTCTGGAATTTGAAGCCTTACAGAAGGATTATTTCTAGGAAAGACAGCTGGAAAATTCAGCTGATAACCCTACTCAACTCCAAACTCATCCTCTCAATATTACTATGGCTTTCCATTTTTTTTCAGAAAAATTATTTCCTGGAAGCTTTTGTTCTTGATGTATGGCAAAAGCTTTATAGTGACTGTTTTAAAAATGATTTAAAAAGTAAGCAGTCTTGCCACCATTGTAACATGTCAATAGATCACTTAAGTGTCATTTGTGAAACCATTTGGTCAATTAAAAATCCTTTCACTGTCTTCCCCCGAGTGGCCACCGAGCCACATGAAACCATCACATGACACCATCACATGACACCTGGTTTTTGGTTCGTGTTGTCCTATCTGTGTTTGACTGGTGTGGATTATTATGAATTATTTCTTCACAGAGTATTAGCCAAGAGTTATCACAATGCAGTGATGGTAAAAGTTCACAAAGATAAAATGCTCTACTCCAGGATCAAAGATGAGGAGTAAGCAGCTTTTAAAGCAGATTGAGATCTGTAAGTGAGAGCTGGTTCTCCTCAGCTGCCTCTGTGTGATCTGAAGCAGAGTGCTCGTTTAATTTAGAACTATATACTCACTCTATGTGTACTTTATGATTTCACATTCATTTAGTAGCTGATTTTGATGAACTAGTAACTGATAATAATCCTCAAGAAATAGTATTTGTCATGATCAAAGCCGCCAAGGGGCTTGGCAGGGAAAACATTCGGGTCACATCCCTCTTGCTCTTGTAATGCCAGACAGCTCCCTGAGAGAAAGCAGAGATATCTCACCTGCGGGATTTCCAAAGTTGCTTTTCTGATTACAAGCATGATACATACTCATTGTAGATATTTTGGAAAATACAGAAACATACAATGGAGAGAATTACAGTCATCTGTGGTTATATTTTAGCTGATGTCTTTTTAAAAATTACCACCTAAAAAAAGCCTCCATAAAGTGTGAGGGTTTCTATTGTTTCCCAGTAAAGCCTGAAAATAGCAGTAGCAGGAGTGTAAAAAATAAGCCCATGATAGGTTTGTCATTTCATACATTTCCTGACTTTTCCACATTGTATTGGAGGTGAACTTCTCCATCCAAGGAAAACCCTGCCTGCAGAAAGAAATCCTCTGTTTTCTGTCTCTGTCTTGCACTCTGGGGTGTTTGCGGAAAGGAGCACGTCATTTAGATATTATGGTATCTGGAAAGTTGCAAGCAATTTGTTTATGATAAAGCCATGTGAAAATTAACAAGGAGGGGAGTGTGGCAGTTAGGAAGCTGCCACAGGTTCCCTGAGAATGACTCCCATGGAGACACCAAACTCAGCACAGATGTGCTTCTTCCTGAAATTTCACCGTAATCCTCTTATAAATTGTGTGATAAGGATGTTCTATAAGACAGAGGGTTCTTTATGCCATATCTCAACGTCTCCGGCCCTAATAAGCTCAGCCCTCAGAAACCCTACAGTGTCCTAGTGAGGTCGTTATTCCAAATGAGTCCTGTCTCCTGTGGTCACTCCTGTTGTTGGAGTGAATGTTAACCTGACAATGAGCAATGTGTCACTCTAAATAGAACCGAAGCTGAGACTTTGCTTTATTTCCCAGGTGGCAGCTGAGGCTTGGAATCAAAGCCCTTATGTGTGGGCGCGGTCAGCCATTCCATCCTCTGCATAACTGACCCAGTGAGAAAGATGTCTACCACATTCTCAAGGTTTTGGGGAGAATTGGAGTTTAAAATCCCTGCCTGGACAAAAAGCACCTGCTAAGGTATGGGCAGAGGGGCCTGACATGGAATAAGAATATCTTCTTTCTCACCAGGAAACCATTGGAAAGCAGAGGAAATCGCTGTTCATCTATTTTCTCCCAATCCCAGGTACATCATATCCACTCTCCCACATAGAAGCTTCTTAAGCCTTGAGTCTAAAAGCCTAAGATAAGATCTTCTCCACCATCCTCACCCCAAGCTGCACCCCAATGTGGGCCATTCAGAGAATCTAGAGGATACTTACAGCATTCATCTGTATTCACTGGCCTTGAATTATGCTCACTGCCTCAGAGGGGAGAGAATCTGCCTTGGACTAGCCTAGCAAATATCCCGGGTCCTTCCCTTTTATGCCTTTGTCCCATTCCCTCCTGCACTCATGGTGTAAATGCCCAGCATCCCGTGCCCCAGATTGCCACATAGCCCCGTGTGTTGTGGGGTGCTTATCCTCCTTCTTTTGTAAGTCCTGCTGCTGCTGACACTCTTGACTCAAGTACCACCTCTTCAGAGAAGTCTACCCCGATCTCCTGTTTGTTCCTTTACTTCACTATCCTTATCTCAGTTTGAAACCCTAATGCATGTGTGATTGTTTGATTAGAATCCATATTCTCTCTCTCTCTCTTTTTTTTCCTCTGAGACAGAGTCTCAAGCTGTTGCCCTTGGTAGAGTGCCGTTGCGTCACAGCTCACAGCAACCTCCAACTCTTGGGCTTAAGTGATACTCTTGCCTCAGCCTCCCAAGTAGCTGGGAGGCACCCAGCTGAATATAGGCGCCCACCACAATGCTCGACTATTTTTTGGTTGTAGTTGTCATTGTTGTTTGGTAGGCCTGGGCTGGATTCAAACCTGCCAGCTCTGGTGTATGTGGCTGGCACCTTAGCTGCTTGAGCTACAGGCGCCAAGCCAGAATCCATATTCTTTAGTAAACTATCAGTTTATGAGCACAGGGCACATGTGTACCACCACTGTTAAAGGAGTGCCTTGTATATAAAATGAATTCAGACAACACCTGGTAAGTAAACAAATGAATGGATGAGTAGATGGATGGATGGATGGATGGATGAGGGACTAAGTGTATGAATGAGAGATGCTGTGATTATAATGTTTAGATAAAAGTCTATTTGTATTTTTATAATTTTGTTTTATTTGATCATGTTACACATAAACCAGCAGTAGATTCTATCAGGGCAAAAAGGATAGAAAAAGTACCCAGGGCAAGAGGGATAGAGAAGTGAAAGAGTAATTCATGAAGTTTCTTAAAAAAAAAATTTTTTTTTTTCAGACAGAGCCTCAAACTGTCCCCCTGGATAGAGTGCTGTGGCATCACAGTTCACAGCAACCTCCAACTCCTGGGCTCAAGTGAGTTTCCTGTCTCAGCCTCCCAAGTAGCTGGGACCACAGGCGCCTGCTGCAACCCCTGGCTATTTTTTGGTTACAGTCGTCACTGTTGTTTGACTGGCCCAGCTGGATTCGAACCCACCACCTTAGGGTGTATGTGGTTAGCGCCTTAGCCACTTGAGCCATAGGTGCTGAGCTAAGTTTCTTAAATTTTTAATCCTACTTTAAAATGGTAAAGTCAAATATGTTCTCAAGCTGTTTCTGCATTTTTAATGAAGATATCTTTGAACTACTCAGCACTGAAGGTGACCTGGAAGATCTCTGGTTCAATATGGGAGGTGACCCAATACTTTCATATTCTCTGTTCCTCCCACCTTCCTAGGAAGAGTCAAAACCTCATACTTTTTTACTTAAAAAGCTAATATGCGTTCCCTACCATCCTCCCAAATGTGTGAAATAATTACCCAAGAGACAAAAGAGAAGGCCTCCTACAGTCAGAGACCTGTTCCGGAATCTACGGGAGGCATCGTTCTGCACTGGGTCAGGTGAGGGCTTGTTCTCCCTTTCAAATTCATTTCAAGTTACATTATTAAAATATACCATAAGCCTTCTTTGTGTAGAAAATCAAAAAATAGGACTTTAAATGGGGGGGGAAGACGTCTCTAGTACCCCAAGTTTTTCTTTCTTTGAAAATCCCTTCACTTTGAAAAAAATAAGTAGGCCATGTAGAGAAATGCCTGAAGTGAATTTCTCCTAATAGCCCCCAAACTCTGCTTTCAAATTACTACAAAAGCAATTCAGCATTTTTAGTGCCAGATTGATGGGGGGGAAAGTGCATATTAAGCTTTCCTTATTAATTAAAGGCACTGAGGAAAGAGTCATCCTAGCTCACGTTTATAAAAACAAATAGTGCTTGGAAATGAGCTCGTAGTATAAAACCGGGTAACACTGTGTGTTCATACAGTTTGCTTTCATGTTGGATATTGTTGCCGTGAAGTGTTAAAACAGCTAATTATTGGTGAGCTGCAAGATTCTGAAAGTGACTTCAAGTTAGACTTGGGAAAACTTTCAAGAAAACTCTCCAGAGAAACAATTTTGCTTTGTCCCGTGAGACAAACAAGATGAACTAATAGATCATCCTTGGCTCTAATTCTTAACCTTGTTCACAGCCAAGCTCATTTATACCAGGTGAATGATGATCTGGGTCACCACAAAAAGTAGCTAGTACAATGAAAACTTTTACAAAGTTTTAGAAAAATATGTATTGGATTCCTTTCTCAAGCCCAGAGCCCATTGAGCTTTGAGTGCAGGCCAATCATAGCTATCTGGGTGTTATAGCAGAGGGAATAATAATTCTTTGTAAATTAAGGACATAAGAAGGAAAAATCGAACGAGTTGGGGGAAAGAAGGTGTTTGGAATTTTAATCCTTTATATATCCAGCATCTCCTAACTATCCTTTCAAACGTAGAGTGCCCTTGAATTTTATTTGGATAATTTATTCCTTCTGGGAACTTCATAGTTATCTTAAGGATACGGGGATCGTTCTTTCTTCTTTTTTTCTTTTTTATTTCTTTGTTTTTTGAGGAAAAAATGAATCTGTCTGAGTTTTCCCAAGAAAGTTACTCGCTACAGTTTCAGGGTGGGAAGCCGTAAACAACTGTAAACCTCTCTGGCAGTGTTTTATTTTGTTCTGCTTTTTGGCAGCACGGACTGTACTTAACCTGGAGTAAGTCCTTTATTCCTTGAAATGTGCAGAGAACAGAGAAAGAGGTACTTGTTTCAAAGTTTCTTTTGTCTTCCTCTTCCATCATCTCCTCCTCCTCCTCTTCGTTCTTCTCTCTCTGTAAGGAGGTGGTGTGGTACTGAGGGGACCAGGTTCTATAAATTTATTGTAGATGTCACATGGACATCTTGAGTACCACTGCTAGAAGATTTGTCATGACTATCTGGAGAGCTGTGCTGGGAAGGATTCTGAAGCTCAGGCTAGGCTCAGTAGGAGAGTGAGCTGTGATCAATGATGACGTCTCATACACACAGGCATCACATGTATTTGTTCACCCCACTGTGAAGCAAACAAGACTCATCCCAATTCTCCAAGATTGTTTAAGTCTTTAGTTAAATGGAGTCCTCAGAATTAAGCAATGCTTGTGAACTCAGACTTGTTGCCCTAAGCTGGGAAATGCCAAGTATTAGAGATAATCAGAAGGAATTAAATTGTCTTTTACCAAATTCTAAATTATATACATAGATGTTTAAGATACAATGCCAAACTGCTTTACTTGTTTATGCTTTATTTTTAGGAACAGGTATAACTTGTCTTTCAGTCAGAACACACCATTTACTAGTTCCTATCTGAGTTCAATTGTTAATTTAAAGCAATACTTAATGGTATGCTGAGGTTCTACAAAAATGCTCTGTGTCTAGAGTTTTGGCAGGTACTCTCCTCTACCCCAGCAGTATAGACAAAACAATTCCATACCATGTGGAAGGCAGAGTTATCTGTGTTTGTAACAGACATTAGTTCATCTCTGCAGGGCATATTTCAAGTCGGCAATGACAGTCCAGTCCCCACCTCCACACTCCCCTCAACTGTCAAGAATTAGAAGAGGCACCTCTGCACTGTCTCTGGGCTCAAGCCATCACAGAGGAGATGTCCCTAAATAATTTTTATAAGCAAAATATATCTCATTGTTATGTAATATAAACCTATTCTTTTCCAATACCTTTCTGAATGTTCCAGTTCCCCCTTCAAGTTCAGTACTGGATCAAAGACAGCAACACAGCTGTATTGGTGATGAGGGAGCCCAGCAGTGATAAGCCTGCTATGACTCTTGAGATTATGGGGTTAGGGACTACTTTTGAAGACGGTCATGAGAACAGGAATATGAGATGTAGGCCCCCACTCCAGAATCTTCCTCTGCCCAGCCTATCTGGGCTGGGTATTAAATAAGACTGAAATCTTTGATTAGCCCTTCACTGTATTCCCAGCACAGAGAAGAATACTCACACATAATGAGGCTAGTAGGTATTTGCTGAATGAATGAACGTGTGTTTTCATAAGTATGTGTTTCTGGAGTTGGCCACAGCTGTGTGCTATGGCTGCTCCTGCTGAGCTCACCCTTCTTGTACGTGGTGAGGCTACTAGATGATGCTCCACATGCCTTTTGCTCTGTCCGTAAGGCTGTCCCTCACCAGGTCAGGGAGTGAACCTAAACACCAGGGAGGTACGGACTCTTGGGCCAGCCTGCAGTCAGTGACATGTGGGAGTTGGAGGATAAACTGCCCATCTTCCTTCCTCCTAAGTGGGAAACCTCGGAGGCATGTACCATGCTGTCTCTCAGAGGCCTCCAGCAGGACTGAGCCCAGCTGTGAAGCGATAACATGCTTGTGAGTACTCCTTGCAGTCGTTTTCTTCCCTCCCTGTCTTCCTCCCTCCGCTCTCCTAATGCTGCTTCCTGGGACCATCTCTCAGATAATCCATTTACACTCAGATTCTTGTCTCAGTCTGCTCTGAGGAAACCCACTCTAAAGCCCAAATGGTAAAGCAGTAAGGAGCAGAGACATGAGGTCCACCATATCTGCTGCTTCCGCTGGGAAAATGACACGGTGCTGCGTGCCAGGGATAAGTGACTGAAGATGCTCACTTTGGGATGTTAAGGATAAGATGCTGTGTTAATAAGAGAAAAAAGAATTATTCACACAAAATTCAAGTTGTATTGACCTTCCGAGAATTCTAATGCATTGTGGACTCGGTTAATTATGATTCATAAACACATGTTCTTTGCCCTGTCAATTCAATAGGCAGAAGCTGTTCTTTTTGGTCCACCCAGTAATACTTCCAGGCCAGGTTAACTGTGGTAACTCAATCCCTGTTGGCCACAGGAGTGATAAGGAAAAGAATATTTGACTGAAGTCAGGCCTCTTCTCTTTGCTTATTTTGGGCTTTTCTGGTTCTGGTATGGAAATTCTTTCATTCTTTTTTGCTGGAAAGAATTCCAACTAATACATGATGCACAGAACTCCATCTCATCTTTTCCTTGCTGCACTCTCTAATTCACTAATAGACAATTCAGGCTTTGGTGTAGAAGCGACTAAGATAGATATTTCAGAGTCACAGTTTTTAGGGTCTAGGGACTGTGGCCAATGTTCTGGTCTAGACACACTCCTTTTCTCTATGTAGGGCACCTGGTAAGCACAAGGCTGGTTGCAGCACTCATTATTGTTTTGATATCTCTCTAGGCTGCCAGTGTACTCATTCTAGCTCAGAATCTCCTCCCATTCTGAAAGAACTGGTCTCCATTGGAAATTTACCACAATCCTAAAACAAGATTAAATAAGGCAAAAATAATTCTGAAATATTCCCAAAGCAAGGTCAGTTATGGATAATACACTTCACTTTAGTTAAATTGGACTGTGCTAATTCCATAGCCTCCTGAAACACGCAGCACCTTCTTCTGCCCATCTTCTCTCGACACTGCTTTCACAACAGTAAATTCTTTCTTTCCTTTTATGATTGTATTTAACACCTAAATCACAAAGATTTATTGGGGTACTTTTGTCATCCAAAAATCTAAAATTAAAAGACAAATCATTCATATCTTTTCTTTTGTTTTTTGGAGACAGAGTCTGTCACCCTGAGTAGAGTGCCCTGCCATCATAGCTCACAGCAACCTCAAACTCTTGGCCTGAATTGATCCTCCTGCCTCAGCCTTCCATGTAGCTGAGACTACAGTTGCCCACCATGATGCCTAGCTAGTTTCTTTTTTCCTTTAAACAATGATCTTTAAGGAAGTTATTTTGTGTTTGTTTAAATATCCTGGTAGAATTTCTAAGTCCAGTCTTCCTCACTCTCATCTTTACAAGCGAAGGCAGTGCTGCACAAAGGAGACCCATACTTCACTATTTATTTAGCTACTGTAATGTGAAGAGCTCTGTTTGAATAGTCTATTTATTTCTTCATGTTGTCATTAGAGAGAAGCAAGACCAGCTGGTGCTCAGCAGTCGAAGATACCTGTTCAGAAAGAAGGGAAGTCAACTGATTTTTAATACCAGATCAACAGTGGGTTTTTTTGTTGTCGTTGGTTTGTTTTGCTGACCCCAGAAAAAATGATGTAAACTCATACTTTGAATCCTGTAGGATTTTATTACATTCTATCATAAAGTATAATTTTAAATTAACCACAGCAGCCTTTTTCTAGGGTTCTAGGAAATGATTAATATCCATTCCAGAACTAAAAGTCTGAGTACAGTTAAAGCTAATTTGGCATATTTGTTCATTTCATGTTAAATGTTTTATATTCGTTTAACTTCTCTGACCATTTATTATTCTAGAAACTTCGTAAGAACTGTTAGTTATCAAGGGCATCTTTTTGCCACAATATATGGGCACTTTGATATGTTTCTTACTCTGAAACTGAGGACATGTGGGCTGGATGTCAGGTGCAAAGATGTTATCTATAGGTTAGGTAACGCAGCCAGGCACTGCCACTGTGGGAATCTGTGTGTAATGAAGGGATTTTTCAGGTCGCCACTGATGGCCTACTTATTTGTAGCAGGAAATCAGAAACCACAGTTCAAGGACAGCAATAGAATTTGGATACTAAATTTGTCAAAGTAGCAACAGCCCATTTTCATGAGGCTATTTGCCCCATGTTGACTTAACCAGGAAATCAGCTGGAAATATAGGGATTATCCTGAAACTTAGAAGAAAGCTCAAGACAAGACCATATTAAGTTCTCTTTAATATAGGGACATTCCACATATGGAAATTTTAATCCTTTGAGACCAAGTTTAAAGAATTTATTTGGATTTGGGAATGATCTTATTATTAGGATAAAATCCTCCTAAGTACCACTCCCATGAGATGCCCTAAGATTTTTTATTTTCTTATGGTTAAAAAAAAATCAATTTTATTTTGTATTTTTCAAGCACACTTTACCATGGACTCATTGTTTTTGTTGTTGTTGGTGGTGGTGGTGGGGTGTTGTTTATACAGGGTAGCAATTAAAATCTGCAGATGCTTTCTCTATAGATATTCTTAGGTAACATAACTACAAATATTTTCAAGAGAAACTAGTGTTATTTTCAGGTTTTGGCCCAGTTTCATGTTCATGGTTAGGATTATGCTTAATTTTAGCGCACACTAGAAATTTTGAAAAACAGTCTTTGTCTGTTCAGGAGGCCATAATATAATACTGTAATACTGGGTGGCATTTAGTTATCACAGTTCTGGAGGTTGGAAAGTCCAAGGTCAAGGTGCTGGAAGGTTCACTGTCTGGTGAAGGACCACTTTTTGGTTTATACCATCTTCTCACCTTGTCCTCACATTGTGAAGGGGTGAGTCAGTGTTGGGAAAGGATGTCTTGCCTCCTCATGACAGTAAGCTATCCTTAGCCTGGCCATGCCTTCCTCATGATGAATTTAAGTGACTGTTGTCACAATGATACCGGAATTCCAGGCTCTTGGTCTCAGCAGTTTGAAGAATGAAGCGACGGACCACAGGATCAGCAGTAGGTTAGGTTTTATGTAACAATACAAGTGTTACAGCTCTCACAAAGAACCGAACCTCCTTGCTCTTCTGCTCTCTTTTGGAGGTCTATGTTTGTCTTTCTTCTTAGGGGCTTATATAGTGGCAGGTGCTTGTGAGTTATGGTCAGTTGTCCGATGAGGTATTGAAAACAAACCAATCAGGAGCAGGCTTTGGAAACAGACCAATCAGGGATGCACTGGAGGAATTGACTTGCCAGAAGTCCACGTGAGGGGACAGCACAGAGCCAGTGTCTTCTCCTGCTCGTGTCCAGCCGAATTTCTCCATTTGCTGCAAGAGCAACAGGTCCAGGGCCAAGGTGGCCTGTCTCAGTGCCACCTTGTCCGGTATCAACAACTTGGATAATTTTGCAGTCTAGGGAACTCCACCAGCGTTTACAGCCTTTCTCTGCCCTCATCCTTTCCATCTGAAATTCCAAAGTGCAATATAGGGTCTTGTTGAATTATGGCTAACTAAAGCAGAGGTATGGAACTTTCAGGAGTTTGATAAAACTAGGGCCTCCTTTATATATATATATTATATAATATATAATAATATATAATATATATATATTCACATTAAGAGCACACATGCATACTTCCATGTGCTACTTCTTTTTTTTTTTTTTTTGAGACAGAGCCTCAAGCTGTCCCCCTGGGTAGAGTGCCATGGCATTACAGCTCACAGCAACCTCCAACTCCTGGGCTCAAGCGAGTCTCCTGCCTCCGCCTCCCAAGTAGCTGGGACCACAGGCGCCCGCCACAACGCCTGGCTATTTTTTGGTTGCAGCCATCATTGTTGTTTGGCGGGTCCGGGCTGGGGATTTGAACCCGCCACCTTAGGTGTACGTGGCTGGCGCCTTAGCTGGTTGAGCTATAGGCACCTCCATGTGCTATTTCTAGGAGTTCAAGGAATCCCTGTTGTCCATTCAGTTAACTTTCCCTAGCCTGAACTGAGGCTGCCTCACGGTAAGCAGAGATGAGGAATTAACACTCATGCCAATGTCTGAATTTGTGATGATCACCAATAGCTGGGATGAGTAGTTAATTTGGCAAGCTGGTTTCAGTTTAGACAGTGTCAAACATAATGTGAAAGGGGGAGAGGGGGAAAAAAGCAATGTGAGCTTAAGTGGTGTTTTAGAATCTCTTTTCACTGGGGAAAGAAAATTGACAAAAGATTCAAATTTGTTAAATTAGGAAGAAAAGTCAATATGGTGTATTTGCCATCTGTCAGACACATTAAGTCTTCTCTGTAGAACAGTGTTGTCAGCTGACCTTAATATGCCGGGAAGGACTGGAGACGAGCTTCTGCTTCATCCCCTAGAGTTACTTAAGCCTCTCATTAAGAAAGTGTTACATTTAATTCTCATTTTGCTGTTGCTCTTTATGTGGGAGGATGGTGACGCTCATTTTCACAGTTTCTCTCTTGTTGAAAACATGTACTCTCATCACATGGGCTCACTCGCTTACGGGTAGGTTGGAGGTATAGTGGCCAGCCCATTTTCACTTATCCAGTAAAGCATCACAGGCCAGCCCACCACCTGTCAATGTGCCCCTTTGACCTGGAATGTTCTCTAAGAGCATGTAAGTCCTAAACGGGCTTCTTACCTCTGCCTGAGATACATCTATTTAGGAGGGACTTTGGTGTCCATAGTAAACAAATGATCCCAAGGCATTCTCTAAATATTTTATTCCTGTAGCTGGTATTTTACAAAATACTTTCCTCTCTCAAGTCTATCGAGTACTTTACAAGGTCTCTCCTGTAAACATTTTCAATTAAACATCTTGTTTTCCCCAAATCTTGGAAATGGAAACACGTGCAAAATATGTGATAAAAATGCAATGAGGAAAATGCTAACTTATAAAAAGTGGTTCTGGCCTTGATGAGTTAGTTCTTAATGCTTGACTGCACAGACAACCTGTGAGTCTCTAAGGACACCTCACTCCACAGTCCCTAAGACCAAGGTCAGGATTTTTTCCTTGGTGCTTTGGAAGTATGAGTAGGTCCTGCCTCTATGGTATCTCAGTCTCAGTATGACATTTTTCAGGCACAGACCTATCAAAATAGTCTTTACGTGTTTAATGGGAAACAAAAACAGTCTCCTAATGCAGAAGGGGATATTCAGTGAGTTATCTAGTAGGTTTATATCTGTTTGTCACTATTTTTGCCCCCATAATTCAAAAACTTGACACATTTCCTTTTGGGGAACAAAGCCTTTTAGAGAACATCCCTAGTGGTCCAGACCTATGTGTTTTAGCCTTTTTCTTTTTTTTAAGAACCTGGGCCCATTTGAGAAGCTTTAGACTTTCTCAAAAATGTACATATGTCTACCTAATAGTTTTTCAGTAAATTTGGAGGGTGCCGCATCTTCCCTGGCTCCCAGGGCTCATGTAAAAAAACATTGGTCTGAGTTTCTATCTAGACATTTGTATAGGTTATTTAAGATAACTAAGTAGAAATGCTAAGAGGGGAACAAAAGGTCTCTAATGAGTTAATTATCTGTTTTAACTATTCCAGTCTCTAATATTTATAGTAGAGTTTTTAATGATATGTTAACTATGCAGATCATAGATATAGCTATTGATACATGAGTGATTTTAGGGCATAATTGTAGTATAAGTATCTTGTTTTCTTTCCTTTTTCAGGAAGAAATAAAGTACTTTAAACTTTAAATAAAGCTGTAATTAAAATGTAAGGTAGCCTTATCAACACATCTTGGTGACAGTGTTAGGCCACAGGGCAGTAAGGAGGCCCTAAAAAAAAAAAAAAAACAATGAAAACATTCTACCCGCATATCAGACTCTTGCACCTGGAGGCAACACCCTACTCCCTCCCTACTGCCTCATACCCGTGCTAAAAATAACCGTCGCAAAAAGTCCCCAGAGCAAAACTGCCCAGCAACCCTGCAAGTTATAAATTCCCCAATCACCAACC
>NW_003852410.1:27776374-27821081 GCF_000181295.1 Otolemur garnettii
GTGATTGTGAGTGGTCTTTGGGTAGGCGACCCCCGGGGTGGGCACAACAACAGGACTTCTCCAAGCTGGCTGCCCAAGACCACGGTGAGTAAAAACAGGCTTTGGAGTTTGAGTCCAGATTGCACATTTTCAGTCATGTGACTGCAACAAGTTGCTTAGCCTGTTTGGGGGCCTCAGTGAAAATACAGAGAGACTGCCTGTGATAGCCCATACATAGCATATTGTCTGGCATATAGTAAGCACTTGCTGAATACAATTAATAATACAGTAATACTGTACTTCTTCTTTTTCATCTTTCTCAATGCACAATTTTCTGGCTGTCTTCCTGCTAAGAAAAAGTAATACTTAAAAATAGAACATTACAAATCAACCAGAGACCTCTGAATATTCCAATTGTTACTCTCTTTTGTCATTGTGTCCCTGTTAATTAATAGTTGGGGCAACTAGAGCTATTAGAAACCTGGCCTAAAAAAAATGCCCTTGATTTATTTGGCTGTATTGTGTGTAAGTCTTTTGTCCTGGGGCTACAGATAGATATTTATAAATACATTCAAATCTGGCATGAGAGATTCTCTTTGCTTTAGATTTTGCAGAAGGGAACAGTTTCATATTCTAATTTTAATTATTAGATAACATAACACAATGACTGTCCAGCAGCTGATACTATCAAAATGTAGAGTTAAATACAGTTTGTTCAACTTTGACATGAAGAGAAGCCCCTGCACTGTGTGTAATAACCTCACAGAGGGTTGGAAACATGTGTGTACGCATGTGTACGCCTGCACATGTGAGCCCTTCAGTGACCCTTTCTCTTTGCTATTATTGTGGCCAATGGTGAAGACTTCTACTGAATTTCCACGTCAGTGCTGGTTTGGCAGGCTGGCTTTATTTTAAAGAAGTACTTCAGGAATACCTACTTTTTCACTAGAAATAAATCAAAATGTTGGGAAAAGATCATAATTGTAGTCATCGTAGAAAAGAGTGCCCTCTTAAGTATCTTGAAAAGAGGCCTTGATGGAGAAATGGCAAGTTGGATTCTGGCGCAGGCTCATTTAGCTAGTGGCAAAGCCAGGACCATTAGCAAATGTGTGAGTTTTGTTTGTTTGTTTGTTTGTTTATTTTTTGAGACAGAATCTCACTCTGTTGCTCTGGGTACCTGGGTAGTACGCTGTGGCATGATCGTAGCTCATGGTAACCTCAAACTCCTGGGCTCATGCTGTCTTCTTGCCTCAGCCTCCCAAGTAGCCTGGACTACAGCAGGCTACCTGCCACAATGCTCATCTAATTTTTCTGTTCCTAGAAGAGACAGAATCTCACTTTTGCTCTGACTGGTCTTGAACTCCTGACCTCAAAAAATCCATTCACCTCAGCCTTCTAGAGCACTGAGATTACTGGCATGAGCCACTGTGACCAGCCAGATGTGTGATCTTAAAAAAAAAAAAAAAAAAAAAAAAAGGCTTGTTTTATCTTGGACTGAGTTGTGTATAAAATGAGAGAGTTGAAAATGCATTTGAGGTTCTTAACATCTTTTGTTTTTTAGGCCCCTCTGACCAGCCAAGTAAAGCTGTATCCCCCTTCTGTGGGGAAAAGCACATTCCCAGACAATTTCATCAGGTTATCATTGTCCCTGGCCCCTACCCTCGTTCATAGATGCCCCTGGTGGTGGACAGCACCCCAGTTAAAACCTTCCCCTTCCCCCACAACTAGATATGGCTCAAAGCCATGTCCAGCTCCAAACTAATCTCAGAAATATCTTGCATACTTGTTCTCATGCTTGAAGGGTTTACCTCTCAGGGTTAGAATTCCTTTGTTGCGTAAGTTTATCAGCACAGGGAAGGGCAAAGAGATGTTATTTCACTTGACATTTTGAAATGACTGGCCTTTGAGTCTAAACTGAATTTCACTCTCCCTTGTCAGTATTTCTAGGGCAAGTGTAAATACGTATTTGGACATCTAGATTGGTTTAGGCAGGTTTTAAGCATCACATTTGATGACTGGTTGGAACAGGTCTGGTTGGGCCAGGGGTGCTTGCATGGGAAGCTGACTACGAAGATTTCACCCCCTTCTTTCCCCTTCCCCAATTCTCTTTCTTATGACTACTCCATGACATAAATATTGTGCTGGCCTTTCTCTAATTCTTAAGACAAAGTTCCTAAAAATCTTTCTGACTTGTCTTTGTAAAACACTTAATTATTTGAACTTCTTTTTATATTTGAAAATTATGCTTATTTGCCCAAGACATTGAGAATGACAGTTGTTGGTTATTAACATGCTTTGGGGATATTACTGAATTTGTTGTGCCCTAAGTTATTCTCCTTTGGGGAGTCGGGGCAGGGAAAAGAAAATACTTCGATTTTACCAAAAGCATTTTCTCAGCCCAGTGGAATGCTGCTTCTGCACATGTGTTACTGAAAGCTTCCTTTGCCCACATACTGTGTCTGGTACTTTTCAGGAACCCCCTCATTTCATCTTCATGCCAATCCTATGGGGTAGATGTAGTTGGTACTCTCATTTTGAAAATAAAAAAAAATTAAGGGTCAGAAGGATAAAATAAATTGCCCATAGACATTCAATTTGTGACTGAATTGTATCTGAACCCAAGTCCACCTGAATAGAAAAGTTTCACTAATAACCTGGATTTCTTAAAGTATTTAGTGCCAGGAGTGGGGGTGGGATAGCTAGTGCTCTTACTTTTTATGAGAATAAAGAAGATTGAGCCAGCGGATCAGAGTTCAATCCAGTCATGTAACCTGGATTTCTAGCCCACCTACTCGTTCCCATGTCACCCTTGGGTTTACTATAGTTCATGTCCCGTTCTAGGTCTCCTATGGTGTCTGTTCTGGCCCCACTTGGCATCCACATGCTCACAGACCTGCTTTAACCAGATTCTCCAGGAGGAATCTTCTTATTTCTGGGCTGATACCTCTGGATTCTTCTGTTATGATGTCTCTGCCTATCTTACTGCTCTTCTCTCTACCCTCTTTCTCAAGCATTTTTTTCTACCCTTCACCATTTTGCAGCTTCATGCAGGAGCATTCTCTGGCTCTAAGTGTCAACTATAGAAAGAGAATAATAGTAGTACCTACCCTTGATGGTTGTTTGGAAGATAATAATAGTTATTAATAATTATAGAAATAATGGCTAACACTTGTTATATAACTACTATATGCCCAGGAGCTGTGCAATGCACCTTATGTCTATCATCTCATAACATCTGATACTAACTCTTTGAGATAATCTTCATTATCATCTCCATTTTAGAGGTGGCCATTTGGGGGAATAAACAAGTTGAAAGACTTGCCTAAGATAAAAGTTTCATGAGGTTTGGAACTTAGGTTATCTGACTCTCAAGCCCAAGCTCTTTCTATTCATCTATTCATTTATGCTGCCTTCTTCTAATGTGAAAAGCAATGGGAACAGTGCCTAACAAATGCTGAGACTCATTCATTCAATGAGCAATCTTAGCAAGTCCCCTGTGTCTTAGCTTCTGGGGAGGTAGCAGTGAATAAAACTGGTAAAAATCCCTGCTGTCATGGAGTTTCCATTTCAGTTGAGTGGGATGGGGACATGTAAAAATTAAAATAAGTAAAATATGCATTTGTTAAATACAGTGGAAAACACAAAAGCCAAAACAAGGATTAGAGAATGCTGGCATTAAGAATAAGTAGAAGTAGGGTGGCCCCTTATGCCAGAGGTGGTGGGTTCAAACCCAGCCCTGACCAAAAAAAAAGAATAAGTAGAAGTATTTTTTATGAATAGTCACGAATGAGATGAGACCTGATCTTGTTGGATTAGTGTGCTGACTCCTGGTAAGATCTGGAGTTGGTGTAGAATTTTTCTCTCTCTACTACAGAGTTAATTTCCCTCAACCTTTGAATATTAGGTAGCTTTCTAACGTGAAATTGGAATTCACCCAGCTAAAGTCATGTATGGCTTTTAGTATGAGTTTTGTGGTTTAACATTTGTTGGGCTTGCTTCTGTGCACACACGCATACAAATATGTATGAAGCTGAGACTGTCTGCAGGCAAACACGGCCACTGGTACATATGCTCGTCCTTCACTAGGTTTGCTGATTGTGGTACTGCCTTTAAAATGTGGCAGTACCAAGCACAAGAAAATACAAGGTAGATGAGGCAGAAAATAAAGTCTATGTTTGTTTCTCATGCCTGCTGAAGGTGTTTTATAGGCACTGGAAAAGTCAGTAGAACTAGACCAGAATGGCCTAAGTACCTAACAATAAAGCCATTAGGTGTTTAATTGTAGAAACCCATCACATTTAGAAGTAAGGGTTAAAAGGCAAAGTTCACTATATTTTTCCTTTGGAAAATAAGGCTCCTAGACTTCCTGCATGCAGTGAGAACAAAACTTTTCTTTTCTTTTTCTTTTTTTTCTTGGGCACTTTGTAGCAAACCATTTATCATTTTGAGGTTGGGGTACAACTTGGCTAAATAGATAGGCCCTGGTGACACTTTGGGGTTGTAACAGTTCCTTTGGCCAGCCTTTATGGCAAGTATGGATGGCTGTGGCTGTAGCAGTTATGAGGCCCTCCATATCACTTGTTGAAAAATACCATTGTGGCCTAAGAGGACCATATTCTTCCTTATATATGACCCAGACTAGTTTTTTTCAAAATAGTATGCTGGAAGACTCCACAGTGCCCCTGTGAAGTATTGCTGTTCTGGTCCTGCTTGATAGTAGCACAAGAAGAAACAGGAAGCTTTTTAAATCTCAAACCTACATTTTTGATGGTAGAGGGTAGTCATGGAGCTTCTCCTATGTGCCAGAAATCAGTAGAATAGGAAGGAAAAGGAAGCCTGGCCCTTGGCCCCCAAACTTCAATCAGCAGTTATTAAGTGAGCATTTATATGTGTATTATAATAACCTATCAGGATGAAATGTATTAATAACATGATTTCTATCTTCAGAGAGTTTTCCATTTAGTGAGGTAGCAGTAAATTAATAAAAAACCTAAAATCACGTCTCTGATATGTGCTATAAAGAAGATATATTTGTGCTAGGAGATGTTACATCAAAGGGAATTGTACTAGTTGGAAGACCACAGATGGTCTTTTTAAAGAAACTCATGATTGAATTGAGATGTAAAGGATAAGTAGGTGTTAACCAAGTGAAGGGAGAGATGGAAGTTCAAGAAGGATTGAGGCCATGTACAAAGAGGCCCCGTGGCAGGAGAAAGAAGTTGGTATGGTGAGAGCATAAGAATAGAGAAATCAGTGGAGATGAGATTAAAAATAATAAAGCTTTCTAAGTTTTACTTGCAATTTCAGTTTTTATTCTAAGTACAGTGGGAAATGACTGAAGGTCCGCAATCTGAATTAAGTTTTGAGATCATTATGTTTGAAGGGAAAACAGAATAGAAGGATAATGCATACATGAGAGAAGATGAGTTTGGAAGACAGTCAAGAGTTTATCAGAAAGAGATGACATATTCATAGTCACCATCATGGAAACAAAAGTGCCAGAAGTGAGGAATCAAGAAGTTTGAGATTTAGAGAAAAGAGGTACAGCCTGTCTGGGGAAGGATGGACCCTGCAGAGAAGAGCTGACTGGCTGTGGGACTGATGACTGAAGAGCCATGAACAGCAGGAACCCTCAAAGGTTTAGGCTGGAGGATGGGTGCGAATTGGAATCCTGATGCAGAAAACTTATGGAACAGTTTACTGCAACACACACAAGAGATATCTTCCCAGCCACGTATGTCAGGACAGGAGCCTGGGGATTTGGTGAGCCATACTTTTCAGATCTCCCCTGTTCTTCATGGGATATACACTTGAATTGATAACAAAGCCATTCTGATTGTCCCATAGTTAAGTGGTCCTAGGTTTCATAAGTCCCATTTGGGGCTTGTTAGTCCTGTTACATATCCTACCAAGTCCATGCAAAACTTGAAAGTATATATATTTTTATTATTATTAAATGATAGCTGTATACATTAATGCAAACATGGGGTACAGTGTAGTGTTTTCATATACAATTTGAAATATTTTCATCAAATTGGTTAACATAAACTTTGTGTCATTTACTTAGTTATTGTGTTAAAACATTTATAGAAAAGTTCACTTGTACCCTTGTTAGACAGACCATATAGGTGATCTTTCCAGTCACCCTCCCTCCACCCATCCGCCCTTCTCCCCCTCCCCTCCCCCACCCTCTCCCCATATTCTTGGGCTAGAATTAGGTTGTAGCTTTCATTTGAGAACTATAAATTAGTTTCATAATAGGGCTGTGTACATTGGATACTTTTTCTTCCATTCTTGTGATACTTTGCTAAGAAGAACAATTTCCAGCTCCATCCATGTAAACATGAAGGAGGTAAAGTCTCCATCTTTCTTTGGGGCTGCATAGTATTCCATGGCGTACATATACCAGAAAGTATAGTTTTTATATGTGTATGTCATAAGTGAACTTAGCAAGCCACACAGGTGGCTCTAGCATGTTGGTGCTGAGTACCTATCCTCACTAGGACACTAGCATCATCTTGCTATATGGTCTACAGATTACATAGTGACAGGGCATGTCACATGTGCAATTAATTCTGTATCAGTGATCAAGTGGTAGACGGCATTTTAATTCATTCAAGGCTGACATGTGACTGAACATGGCATGTCTCTATAGGGCCTACCATGAAGGCGTTGAACCTTCATCACTTATAAACTGACTGGATAGGAGATATGAGATAGAATGAGGAATTGACATTGGTGCTGTTTTCTGATTGTATTTGGTTGCTATCATTGTGTTTTTATTTTATGCTGTACCCTGTAATAACTCATTTCACTTGCACAGTGACCCTTGAAATGGAAATAATCATGCTCACATTACAAATGAGAAAACTGAGCCTTATGTAGTTTATATTTGCCCAAAGTCATACAACTAGAATAACCTGGACATGGACCTACGTTTTCTGGGCTCAGAGCTGACCAGGGACTCTGTCTTGGAGCCCAAGACCCTTTTCTCTCACTGAGTGATGTCTCTTGAAAAATGTTGGATATTCTCTTTCTCTCTTGAAGCTCTGCCTCACCTTAGTTCCCTAGGGAAACCCACAGATAGAGGCGGGTCTCTCTAGATTCTTCAACTGGTTGTTAGCCTCAAATGCAGTTTATAAACCCACCCAATCTCAGGTTCCATTAACAGTGTTTTACTGAAATTACCTCTTGAACCAGGACCCTTCAGGCTTAGCTATTCATGTCTTAAGTCCCCAAATACAATAAAGTCCTCATTAAAAGGCTTTCTAAGCAAAGGTAACAATAGTGGTGGCTCGCTCCCATGTGTGTTCACATTTTTAAGAAAAATATTCTTACATCTATCAAAGCACCTCCTACTCAAAGATTTCCTATTCCCTGTAATTTTTTTTTAATCTTGTACAGCTGACTGCTTTTCAAATAGGACTGAAATTCCAAAGACTGAAATTCATATCCTTGAACTTTATTTAACTGGGCCACAGAATCACTCTGAGGGAATCATTTAAATTAATATGTGCCATTATGATGTTAAAGGGAAAAAAATTTCCTCCTAATTCCCAATTTCAGAGTTTCTTGAGACCTCTGATCTGGTTCTGACCCTGTGATTGTGTGCAGCTGAGCTGCTGACAAGTCACACAGATTCTGAAGTCACATTTTCAAGCTCCGGGACTTCTGGGGAGCACATAGACAGGGAATTTATTTATTTATTTCCCTTCATTGTTCAGTCGACTGATTCACCAGTGAACACTGGTTGAATGTAGAAACTGTGGGAAGAAGAAAAAAATAAAAACAGTGACTAGAGTGGGAGGCGCAGGCTTTTGCATCCCAAGCGGCAATTCACCCCAAGCTGTGTTAGTGCTGGACAAGACAGCTTGTATGAAAATTTAGAAGTCCCAGAGAACAACAATAACAAAAATTAACAAATGACAGGATGGGTAGCAGAAGGGAAAATCAAGCATATGCTGCTCGTTTGAAATGCAATTTCATTAAAAATCTTTTCCATTGCACCCTAAAACAATCTGTCCTTGCCAGATAACACATTGGACACCAAAAGGCTGTTCCCTCCGCTTGCTGCCTTAGTTGTAATCCAACCCTTTAAAAATAAGAACACAGCTGTTCGTGACAAAATACATTTGTCAGCTTGTCTTCCAAAGGTAAAATAACGAGGAAGGGGGTTGCTGGTGCCTCTTCCTGCCACTTACTGACAGCAGCAAATACCGCTCAGTTGTGTTTGTGTTCAGTCAACACTAATCAATAAACATCTGTTGGAATAAGCATTGGTGTCTCTTTACGATTCATTATGCTTCATTAGAAATTGGTTTTGTCTTCAAGGGAAGGAAAAAAATCGTATGTAATTAACGAATAGTATCTTGTGCTCTCATATTTTCCCCCTTAAAGACCTAGATTCTTTTAAGGCCATTATTTACAGTACATTTATCTGTATTTAAATGTAACTACTTTTCCTTGAAAAGACCATCTGTTCATAAAGACCATCCTTTTTGTCTTCCCAGAGGTAAATTTCAGGGAGTGGTGGTATTAGCTGAGAACTGTAGTTAAATGAAAACGAACGAGGCACAAGGCAGGGAGTTTCAGTATCCAGCAAAATGATATTCAGTCATGTTCTGGGTGGGGGTGAAAAGAAAATGTAGTTTTCTGGAGGGAGATGTGCGTTTGAAATAACAATCTTGGGAAATGGTTTTATCAAAGGGAGGTGTAGCTGAAATTGTCAAGGTCAGTTAACTTCAATGATCCTTTTCTTGGGCTTATTATGGGCAATTTAAGTGGCCTCTGGAGTATCAGGCATATGCAATACATTTTGTTATTTTACTTTCAAGAAAATATCCCACTTTTGAAGGGGGCTGGAAATATTAGTGTTGATGATGAAGCTGTATTAATACGTCACCTTATAGGCACTATGAATTTATGTCTCCCAAAGGTAACATCTTTAGGTGAACTTAAAAAAATGCATCTAATACATACATACAAGCACACAAATAAAGCATAAAAGAGCTGGTAATGGCCCCAGATTATATGAAACGCAGTTACAGTTCCCATTAGTGTAACATTTATTTAACCAGAGCTTTTGGTGAACTGAAAAGCAAACAATCACTTCAGGGAGAGCAGAGCACTGCAGAGGTTGGGGTGAAACCCAGACTTAGGGATTAATGAAACATTAGCACTTACTTTTCCACTTAACTCATATTAGTGGCTCCAAATACGGAGGTCTTGTATGGGGGGAAAAGCTTTTTTTTGAGAAACATTGTTAAGAAATTTTACTTAAAGATTGCCACCACATACAAATGAAGGAATTACTTAGAATGTGATTAATTTTTATTTTTGAATAATGGAATGAAGATTGCAATGGAAAAAAAATCATTAAACATTCTTGCATAAAACACAATAAATATGCATAAAACATGTCAGATCCCTGTGGATTTAGATACAGAAGGCTTTTGTTGTTCAAACAAGCAAGGGGCAATTACATAAAGCATAATGCATTTGTGTGAAAAGTTTCATGTATGAGCAGTGCCTGAAATGTGGCCTTTTCATACCACCTACCCAACCTATTTTTTGTCTATGTAGTTCCCAAAATGTGTCCAGCAAAATGTTTGTCTGTAGTGAAGCTTAGCAAAATTAGATTAAGATACCCTGGTAAAGAGCATTTGGGAAATAATACATTCTTGGCCTCTTTCTTACACATTCATAGGCCACGCTGGCATTTTGAAGGTTTAGAGAAATTGTAAACAACTTCAGTTTTGTTTCACTCTAGCATCTCTGTATTTTACAGCAAGACTTTGTGTTCACAGGCTATGTTTCAGCATCCAGTAACATGAGGTCTTGTGGAGACACTTTGGCAAATGATGACCTCCATGGGTGTCTTCTAGGCTCATGTAGCTAATGCACTTAATGGGGAGTAATGGATTAAAAGTGCTGAGACACCAGTTCTGTGGGCCTCTGGGGAGGTTAGAGAACCTTGATATAAAACCACAGAGCTATCACTAGAAGCTTTATGATAGCTGCTGGTATCGGATCTTTGGAATCAGGAGATGAAGGATTATTTCTTGATGGAATAGTCTTCCTGTAAGAGGTATCTTGATGGCACAACTCCTATTTCTTTTTTCTTTTTTTTTTGTTCTGTTTGTTGGTACCCTTGTACTTGCAGTCCAGATATTTCTTGACTGGCTCTTAGTTTCCTGACCTACTTAAAGTTCAGCTAGGTTCTTGTCCTGCATTTGGGAAAGTCTTCACTTTATCAAAAATCCCTAGTTCATATTGTGACATCAAATTGAAACTGTGTGATCTCATCACCTGCTGCTGAAGAATCCTGGGCACCTGGCCTTGGTAGAAAAGTACTCAGTTGAGGTCAACAATGGATATAGTTAGCCTTAAGCACGCTTTCCTTCCAATGCCCTGATTATATATTAAAAATTACTCCCTGGAAAGAGAGGTGGTATTTCTCCTTACTTCAGTGCCCTCTGAATTCGTAAATGAGGGAACTGACCACTTACCCCTGATCCTTTGGAACATTACTATGTTATTTCTTGAGCTCTGCCATGCTTGGTGAAAATGACATGCATCACAAGGTATTAAGAACATTCATGATGTTCCGATGAAGAACATTTGGGAAATGTTGCATTCTTGGCCTCTCTGAAAGATTGTTACATATCTTGTAGATAGGACTATGTTAATCAGTTTGATTTAAGCATTCCACATTGTATATCAAATCATCACATTTTACCCCATAAATGTATACAGTTATGATTTTAATTAAAAGTTAATTAAAAAATAAACAACAAAAAATGAAAGGAAAGAAATCCAGTCCCCACGTTCACATGAGTGGAGTGCCTGGGAACTAAGAAAGGGCACATTCTCTCCAAGGCCATGTTCTGGTTTTTGCCCTGTGAGAGTTTGAGTAGTACAGTCTCCCTGTTTGGATATCTCTACTTATGATAAGAATTCTTGACAAGCTCCCAAAAGCAACTCAGCAACATTATCTGAAAGTTCTAGAATTACCCTTTTTTGGACACCTTTGCATGTGGCCACTGTTACCTCAGAGGCCCTCAACTCAGGTCAGCAGTTTTATCTGCAAGATCTTTCAATTCATCTAGTTTGGAAAAGTCTTTAAAACCCTGACTTGTTCTCTGGCAGTCTCATTTCCTAGCCTGCCTTGGCCATCACTCCTCTTAGCAACCAGTTTGATTTGCTCTTTCTGGCCTGATGGAGCAGAGAGGAGGAAATTAGAAGCTGAGTTCAGCTTCCCCTATGCTGGTCTAGTTTCATTGTCCATAAAAGGATTTCAAACATTTGCAGTTAGTTTTGAATATCAATTTTAATATAAATTTATTTATAGTCATGAGAATCTTATAGGCTGGAAGCTGGGTTGAATTGATTCTCTTTAAAAAGTGTCTTTTTAAGAATCACTTGGAAGTTCTGGCTTTATCTAATAAACCTAAACCCCAGTGCTAGGTTAGAAATACAAGGTCAACCCCCTTGCCTTTGTTGAGGGTGGGAGGAAGTTGGCCACTAATGGATATGTCAGTGCAGTATTTTCGAGCATTTCATTCTCCAGGTGTAAGAAGACACAATTCTGCAAGAGACAAAGTAGTTCAAGTTGAGCAAATAAGAAATAAAAATTCCATCATATTTTAAATACTATTCTGTTAAAGAAAATTTTGTGAGATTTAATATATAATTACCTATCTATCTATCTTTGTGTATATGCATATGTCAGATATATCTCCTTATACACATAGATAATCATCCATCTATCATGACTTCATGTTGTATTCTGGTAGACAATTTAAAGCTTTACAAATTAAAAAAATAATAATATTTATTAAAAATGTATATGCTTGGGGACGGGTGCAGTGGCTTGTGCCTATAATCCAAGCACTCTGGGAGGCCAAGATGGGCTGACTGGTTGAGCTCCAGAGTTGGAGACCAGCCTAAGAAAGAGTAAAACCTCATCTCTAATTATTGCTGGACATTGTGGCAGGCATCTGTAGTCCATGCTACTCCGGAGGCTGAGGCAAGAGGATCACTTGAGCCTAGGAGTTTAAGGCTGCTGTGAGCTATGACGCTATGGCATTCTATTGAGGGAGACAAAGAGACACTCTGTCTCAAACATAAATGAATAAATGAATAAATAAATAAATTTATACACATATATGCTCTTGATTTTTAACATAAGCATGGTTTTCCTAACTCTATGACCTACCCGCCTTAAAATTCTCCTATAATTAGATGTTTCCTAAATTTGACATTGATACAGCAAACAGTCACAAACTAGTTCTTTTTCTGTTGTTGTTAATTCCTGAGAACACAATTTTCTTTTGAATAAGTCTTTTTGTTGCAACAGATGCTATCCCAATGTTAATCTGATTTATGGACGATGTTGAATCTTTTGCCTTCAAATTGATGGTCTGGTAGATGTCATGCTGAGTTTAAGATGCTGAGCCTAATGATGTTCACATGGGTGGCATTATATTGATTTGTTTTGGTTTGAAATATAGGGCTTTTAAAAATTATAACACTGAATAGTTGTGCATATGCATTGTCCTTTTTTCTGCTTAGGCATACTGGAGGTAAGATTTTCCTTAAGTATGATGAGATTTATTTTATAAATACCTAAATTCATAACTTTGAACTGATGATGCTTTTAATTGAGAGTAGGTAGGGATGGATGTGTGCCCTTCCTTGTTTCCAAAATGTTCAATATTTGAGTGCTGCTATTTATCTGTTATAATTTATTTTGTAGGGTTTGCTGGGGCTTGTTATAAATAATTTACACATAACCATGAGAGAGACCTTTATTTTAGAGACAGAGTCTAACTTTGTTGCCCTTGGTAGAGTGCTGTGGCGTCACAACTCACAGCAAACTTCAGCTCTTGGGCTTAGGCTATTCTTTTGCCTCAGCTTCCTGAGTAGCTGGGACCACAGGCACCTGCCACAGTGCCTGGCTATTTTTTGGTTGCAGTTTGGCCAGGGCCGGGTTTGAACCCACCACCCTCGGTATATGGGGCTGGTCGCCTACTCACTGAGCCACAGGCACCACCCCACCATGAGAGAGACTTTTATTTGAATTGACAACCCCTTCCCCCCAAGAAAATCCTAAATAACTTGCCTTCTAGGTAAAACATAATTCCCTTTGGTTTTATTCTACGTTTTAGAAATGTGTTAAATAGTCCATCATGTAGGGTAATGGATGTGAACCTTCCTTATTAACTGATAGGTATTTATAAAGTTATAGATTCATAGATTATTAGTACTGGCCCCTACAGCTTATTGTTCATGGAGAGTCAAAACACATGACCATGAACGGCATTTCTAATCCTAAATACACCCAGATTTCAAGCTAATTTCAAATGTTCCTTTTTCATACCTCTATACAAAGGAACTTTCTAGGGTCTGAAAGCAATTTTAGTATAATGTATTTGAGCTTTTACCTTGAATAATATAGGCTATTAGTAGAGAGGTTGACCAAAAAAATTAAAGTTATTAAAGATAAAATCCAAATTATTATGGGTCAGTTTACTTAGAGTTGCTTTATTTGAAAAATTATCCCATGCAGACTTTTGGCATCGAATGAATTGAAAATCTTTGTTGGCTGACCACATTTATTATTCCCTTTTTAGCCAGCTGTGCTTCTGTTATATAAAAACAGCTTTACCAAGGTTTCTGCCAACAGACAGCAAACTATTATGACAAAAATGTGACTTTTTAGTGATACACATCTGTTTACCCATTCACATCCAGGATATAAAACTGTGTTCTCTTAAATTGTTGCCTATTTCTCCATGGAAACTTTATTGCTTTATTACTTCACAAGATATTTTAATGACAAACTATTTTCCAAAATTCATAGTATGGATTTATGGGAATAAAATCTGTCTTGAAGTCAAACATATTTGTCTTTGAAACTGGGATTCTACAACCGAATCACTAATATTTGAGAAATCACTACATTTTATGAACCTCAGTTATTTAATTTTTAGTAATGACCAAGATCATAGATATGAAAGTTCCTTACATGATGCTTGGATACTTGAAACATGCTAGGTGCTTCCTACAAGAGTACAAGTGAATCTTTCTAAAAGCAGACTATGAATTTCTTAACTTAACAATTGAGAAAATGACATGAAGGCTACGTTGACCAGTTTGATGAGAGTATTTAAAAATGTGTATGAAAACACCACACTATATCCCATGATTGCATTAATGTACACAGCTATGATTTAATGAAAAAAAAAAAAACATGCTAGGTGCTTAATGAAAGCACCTACCCAATTAATGACATCTGAGTTTTAATTCTATAATATTTCTCTGTCTCAGTCTCTGTCTCTCTCACTCTGTTTCTTGGATGTGGAAAAACAAAATAAAAGGGGACAATTCAAGGAATGAACTTTACTAGCATTTTTTTTTTCCAGTTTTTGGCCGGGGCTGGGTTTGAACCTGCCACCTCCGGCCTATGGGACCAGCACCCTACTCCTTTGAGCCACAGGCGCCGCCCAACTTTACTCGCATTTAACCCATAAAAATCAGACTTAGACTTTCAATGAACTCAAGTATCTAAAGCATTTAATGCTAACAATACTTTTTGCTTTTATTATACCTGGTTCATTAGAAATTAAAAAATGGCAACACTGAGACCTCTACAAAATGCAAAATATATGCTTAGCATATATTAATTAGAAAAATGGATGAATCCGGTTGTTCTATTACTATTTATTTCATTTATTGTGATCTTCATTCCCACATATTGTGTTTGTGCTCTTGAACTAGCAAATACATACATAAACAATTGCTTTAAGCTGGAAATGAATATTTAAATAAAAATTAGAAAATGAAGTTGTACTGAGAAAATAATAATTGTTTTCCATCAGTTTTCCCAGGCTAGATAAGACATTCTCATTTATTGTGTTTTGCTATACATAATGTACTTGCATGTACAAGTGTACCCACACTTTTAACTCAAACTTTCAGGAAAATGCCCCTCGGAAAGCGGCCGGCTCTCAGGCAGGAGAGACACATCCGGGAAGGCTAATGCTTGCCTGGTACAGGAGCAAACCACACTGCCCTCCCACAGCCACCCTCTCTGCAAAGGCTGTCTCTTCCCTCTCTCCTAGGAGCTCTTCCTTATCCACCACATCAGAGGCCATAGCTGAGGTGTACGTATATCTGGCAAATGGGATGGGAGCTTATGAGACCTCCTGGCCCAGAGACAGCCACACAGGTCCCTGAGGCCTACAAGGGTTCCTGGTCCCTTCCATGTGGTGAAACTTTGGGTCTTAGCCTTCACCCTGCATAGCTGCAGTCCGCCTCATCAGCCCTGCCACTGCCTTTTCCCCTTATTGTGTCACTCGGCAGAGACCACTCTCACCAAATCTCAAATCTCCCCAGACTAGAATCCACCCAATGGGCACAGGCAGAAGAACATGATGGCTTTGAGAAGCCTGCTGGGCTCCCACCGCCATGTCATACCATATATAATGTTCATCCTTATTTTCTCCTCAAAAATTTAGGCCAAAAAGTGCAAATTATATATCACAAAATACAGTACATATCTCTCCACGAGTGGAAAGGAAGAAAGCTCTATAACCTTGTATATTTAAAATCCAGGTCTGAATTTTATGGGTCTACAGTGTGAGGATTAAACTCTGTCATTAGGGGTCCTTTTGCTTGGGGCAATAATAATATATCTTTCCTAGAAGATCCTATTCCCCCTGCCAACCACATAAATGTTGCATTTCCTCTCCAATACCTTCTGCTTTTCAGAATTTTTGATTTATGGTTAGATTTAGCTGAAATAAATTAAGATGATTTTGGAGAGTATATGTTTACTGTGAATACATGGTGTTTTCTTTCAGCTTTGACTAAACTTTGAACAAAGTAGCTCTTAAGAAAAAAAAAAAACATGAGATTAAGCAACCTCAAGTATTTCCAAGATCCCCAGTTTGGTTGATAACACTGTTGCTCAAAAACAGAAGGCTGAGGGCTGTGCCTGTGGCTCAAAGGAGTAGGGCGCTGGCCCCATATACCAGAGATGGTGGGTTCAAACCCAGCCCCAGCCAAAAAAAAAAAAAAAAACTGCAAAAAACAGAAGGCTGAGTGTACTTCCTGCTCAATATCTCTTATAAACTGTTTCAGCCATATAGATTGAAGATATTCAAGAAGATATGAAGTGATATAGTCTGTTTTGTTGTAGATGTCATTGAGACTGCTAAATTGAATATTTTGGATAAAAAAGTCTTTTAATGAAACATTTCCAAAGTGTTAAATTTTATTTTAAAATCAAATGATTCTGCTATATTTTGAGGTGGGTGCATTGATTCATTGACACTCTCTGAGTTCTTGGGGCAGGAAAGGAAACTACTGTCATGTCCCTTAGGAAATCATAGTCACCTTACCATCAAAAAAAACATGAATACATAAGCTTTAAGGTAGCATGAAATGCATAATAGAGATCTGTCAGAATAATGACATTAGTTTTTTTCCTTTGTGGAACCAGGTGTTGTTCAAATTGTAGTGCTTAGCATCTAATAATAAAATTAAGTAATTGGGTGGTGCCTATGGCTCAAAGGAGTAGGGCGCTAGCCCATATACCAGAGGTGGCAGGTTTAAATATGACCCTGGCCAAAAAAAAAAAAAGAAAGAAAAAGAAATAACCAAGTAATTAAGTTCATTACTTGGTACATGTATTATATTTACATGTCCTTGGGAGTTTTTTTTTTTTTTGAGACTACATCATCTCATTGTCTTGCGTAATAGCCTATCAATTCTAGCTATCAATCAATCAATCTATCAATCTGTAGGCTTGAAGAAGAGACAAATGGCCCTAATTGATAGTATGTCTTAATAGCTTTGAATCTTCTATTAGTTGTGGTGAATTTAACCCACCCTAAATTGAACACTGGGAAATCCCTCAGGGATAAAATCCCAAACCCAGTCCCTTTACCCCTGAAACAATTTGAAACGTTTTGACTTTCATTAACAAATGCATCAGGAATTGTCTTGGAGTCTCAAAGACCCTTCCTTTGAACTCACTGTTAGTAAGTAAATTAAACTACTGTTTGCTGAGTTAGCTGTCAGGATAATTTGACCATTTGGAGTCTCATGTGGATCTTCTGAAAACTAGTGATTGAGCCTCTCTGTCTCTCATCATACCATAAAAGCTGGAGTGGCTGTAGAGATGCATAGTATAACATCAATGTGTAAAATAATTGTTAACAGCAGAACCAGAGTAAATGTAAATGAAAATAGAAGCTTCTACTAAAAAGGGAGGAAAAAAAGATGCAGATACTAGTAACAAAAGCAAGAAGTGGTAGAAGAATATAGTGATCTGTAAGCATGTCCTAGTAGTTTTCTTTGAACTTTTTTTCTGCTGTGCCCCTTCTCTACCTATTCACCAAAGCCTCAACTTCTGTGTCTATCCACATAATTGATTCTCAATTCCTAACACGTGTAACCTAACTGCCTTTTAGGTAACTCCACTGGGATGCCCGGATGGTTTTTCAAAGTCAGTAAGACCACCTTCAGGTGTCTCCTCTCAGTGAGTGGTACCACCTAACGGGTGAAGTCAGAAGCATAGGAATTATTCTTGACTCCTGCTTCCTCATTTCCCAATTTGTCAGTAAGTTCTTTAGATTTTGCCTCACATTTTATCATCTTAAATCCATCCATTTCTCCTCATCACCATTGCCACCACCTAATTGCTATCAACTTTTCTTGTCTGAACTGCTAAGTGATCTGGTTCCTGGTTACTGTCTTTCCATTCTGATCTTACCTGCTCCCTATACTGTTTGTTCTCCCAAAGTCTGGTTGATCATGAAAAAGCACAGCTGCTTTTCGTGATCCCTCCCCTCTACCCTCTCTCTCAGTGGTTTCCCACTGCTGCCTCATGTACCTTACTATGCTCCAACCCTTGCCCACCCTTCCAGGCTTTGCTCATACCTCTCTTCTCTCACTGACTTGCTTCAGGTGTGCTGGCTTCCAGCTCCTTGAACATTTCACCCTTCTTCCCTCCTGAGCCTCTGAGTGTTTTATTCTCTCTTCAGCAGGACTCTACCTCCATTCTACCTAATTAATATTAACTTGACCTTCACTTCTAATCTCAGGGTTCATTTCCTTAAATCTGACTCCAATCTCCCGAAGTCAAGATCCTTTGTCTGTGAATGATGTGAGTCAGAAGTCTTGTCTGCTTTGCTCAACAGAGTCCCAGCACCAAGCAAGGGAATAGTTACATGGTGAATATCTGTTGAAGTGATGGATGAATGGATCTATGGATAGATGGATGGGTGAATGAAATGGAAGAATGAATCACTGACCCACATTATGTCCTATGAGATACTTCACCTCCCCAGTAGTGAAAAATGTCTCATGTATTAAGGTCAGAGCTAGTGTCCAAAATGAATTAGAATATGGGTTTCACATCAGAATATTTTTGTTAGAATATTCTGCACACAACTTATTTAAATTCCCCAAACCTCATTTTCATATCAACTAAAGGGAATAATGTGGTTGAAGGGATTAAATGAAGTAGTCCTTACTAAGAATTTTATAACAAAAATCATTTATTGTGACAAATTCATTAAAGAGTAGCTATGACAGTGATAAAGACGCATCAAAACACTAGAGGGAAATTTGGCAGCTTTGGTGGTGATAATTATCCACCAAAGTGGGTACACACAGGAAAGAGCATAGAGCCATCCTCATTGCATTGTTCTCTGGATGTTGTGGTTACACATGCAAGGAGGACCACACTGTTAGAGCCTCATTCATCTGCCCCTATTAGGAAGGAGGACCCCAGAGGCTGTTCAGAGATTGGGCTTCTGGCAGTTACCTCTTCTTGTTTATTATAATTTAGTCCAATTACTTGAATGACAGTCTGTACCCTGCCTTTGATATTGCTTTTCAATGCCCAGATCCAAGCCACACACAATTAAAATGATAGTAGATGCAGAGCAGAAGTTGCTGTGTTGACTCCTGAAAACTGAGCCTGATCTCTTTACTTTACATGAGAGGAGCAAGTTGGGACTCTCAGGAGATGCCAATTTGTTCATCCTAACTGCAAAGAGAAGATCAAGATAGGAGGAAAAAAGAGATGTGAGTTGAGCAAGGTGGAGGAAAGAGAAAGAACCCAACAATATCTGGCAGGCAGAATCTACCAGGAGTCATCACTCTGGGGGCACAACGAGATGGTGGTGGACTGCTGGAGACAGCAAGAGGTCTGAAGCTGTGGAGGACTGATTCAGTAAGCAAGTGCCTAGGAGTAGGTGGGGACCATTCTGCCTTTTTGGATTTCAGAGGAAGCTGCATGTTGAGTGGGAAGCTTGGATGAGTGAGAGGATTTGAACAATGTACAGTGATGGGGTTTGAATACTGGGTGGAGAGGCTTGACTGCTAGCTGGGCAGCCATTGTGAGAAGGTCATGGCTGCTACCTGGGTTATCGTTGTGGGAAGATCTGTGGGTAGGACTCTATGCAGGGGCCTAAAGTGTGGCTGACTCTGTCATGTCTGCTGAGCTCAAGCTTATACTCTTGGAGTAAGATGAGTGGCTCCCACACTACCTGAGAATTGTTGTCATTGGGCACTGTGAGACTTGCCTCCTAAGGATTCTGGAGAGCAATAAGTCCTAAACTCAGGGATGGTGCCTGTGGCTCAAGGAGTAGGGCACCAGCCCCATATACCAGATGTGGTGGCTTCAAACCTGTCCCTGGCCAAAAACTGCAAAGAAAAAAAAGACCTAAACTCAGAGGGAACTGAATGCTGAGGGAATAACCAGGCACTTACCTAAGGCAGTGAAGTCAGGATGAAATGACCCATTCTCCTGAGAAACTAGAGAGTGGTTTCCAGTGTGTGTTCTCCATCTCCTAAAGCCAGGGCACCACCTGGTGTCCTGGCAACATGTGTGTGTGTGTGTGTGTGTGTGTGTGTATTCCTATTATTGTTGATCCTTTCCACAATATATTTTTTTAGCATTTTTAAATTTCCTTTTCTCTTCTTTTTTGTTGAAGTTGTTGTATTTTTGTTATATGAGTTTTTTTTGTTTTGTTTTATTTTGTTTTTGCTGATTTATTTCATTAATTGTATTCTTAATTTCCATTTTTACTTTCTTCAAGAGCAAGGGCTCCTATATTTTTACTATTGTGTTTCAGCCCCATTTATTCCTCTATTTTACTTCTCTACTTTTTTCTCTCTTTTGGTACAGACTTGTCTACTTTTCTCATTTTTCCCACATAATTTTCTCATGCAACAGCTAAGAAATCTCCCCTTTTTTTCCTTTCTCTCTTCATTCTTCTTTATGTTATATAACTGAATTTTTAATTTTCCTTATCCTCATTTTTTTTTCCTCTCTGTTCTCTAAGGGCTGGGTAAAATAGCATTGGTCAGGCTGGGAGGTCATAGCAGTGGCATGGCTCAAGGAGATCATGAGATCATGGCCTAAGGAGTCCTTCTTCCTTTGGTCTTTGGAAAGACAGTATTGGCAAGTGCATGCTGCTGAATTTTTCTTTGTTTTTTTCCCCCCTTTTATTTCTGTTCCTATATTTGGCAGTGTTAGAGCTTTGCTTTGCTCACGCTGGTAAGGAGCTCCTGATTTGGGGGAACCAGCCAATCCCAGCTCCCCAAATTCTTGAGTTGAAGGTGCAGCCTTAGCATTGTACCAAACAGCACCATTTCTCCTGTTCCTCTCATTCTCTCTTTTGATCCTCCTTCTTTCCTATTCATAAATTTGTTTCTTTCATCCACCTTTTTTTTAATCCCCCTTTTCTTCTTCTTTCTTTTCCTCTTATTTCTCTCAGCTTGCTCTTTACCCTTCTCTTCTTTTTGGCCTTATATACCAAGAGGCCATACTAACTTCTAAGCTCTGACACAAGGTAATTTAAAGTGAAAAAGGCAATAAGAAGGAAAAAGTAGTTCAAGGAGGTAATAAGAAAAAAATCACAAGGAATAATTACCATAAAAATTCATAGCAACATGAGAAACCAAACCAAAAAAAGAACCCCAGGGAAACATCAGGCAGCTACTGCAGGGGACTCCACCTATAAATAATGGAATTGACAAAAAGAGAATTTAAAATATGGATGACAAAGGCAATAAAGGTAATTAATGAGAAAAGAATCCCTATTCAATAAGTGGTTCTGGGAAAAGTAGATAACCACTTGTAAAAGACTGAAACTGGACCCACATCACTTCTTGGACTTTTGGCTAAGATTAAGTGAAACTGGACCCACAACTTTTACCACTTACAAAAATTGATTCAAGATAGATAAAAGATTTAAATATAAGGCATGAAATGATAAAAATCCTAGAAGAAAGTGTGGGAAAAACTCTTGAAGATGTTGGCCTGGGGAAAGAGTTTATGAAGAAGACTTTTGTGGCAATTGGAACAAGAACAAAAATAAATAAATAGGACTTAATTAAACTGAAAAGCTTCTCCACAGGTAAGGACACAACAAGCAAAGCAAATAGACAACTGTCACAATGGGAAATGATATTTGCGTATTACAAATCTGACAAAGGCTTGATAACTAGGATCTATAGAGAATTCAAATTAATCAACAAAAGAAGAGCCAACTATCCCCTCTATCACTGGGCAAGAGAGATGAACAGAATCTTCCCTAAGGATGACAGGTGAATCACTAATGTATGAAAAAAATGTTTATCATCTGTAATCATCAGAGAAATGCAAATCAAAACCACCCTGAGATACCCTAGTAAAATTAGCCAACAAAGTCCCAAAGCTGCAGATACTCATGCTATGTGGAGAAAGGGGAACACTTTTATTCTGCTGATGGAACTGCAAACGAATACAGCCTCTTTCAAAAGAAGTATGAAGAATCCTCAAAGAACTCAAATTATATATCCCATTTGACTCCACAGTCTTACTACTAGGCATCTATCCAGAAGAAAAAAATCATTTTGTCATCAGGACATTTGTACTAGATTGTTTATCGCAGTTCAATTTATAATTGCCAAGATGTGGTAACAACCTAAATGCTCATCCACCCAGGAATGGATTAACAAATTGTGGTACATGCACACCATGGAATACTATGCATCCTTAAAAAACAGATGGTGACTTCACATATTTTGTATTATACTGAATGTAGTTGAAATAATCCTATGTACTCAATTTTGATATGAAGACAATTAATGACAATTAATGACATGGTCGGGGTAGGGGAAGGGGAGAGCAGAGAGAGGAAGAAAGAGGGAGGAGTGGGGAAGTGAATAGCAAAGAGAGGGAAGGAAGGAGGGGGGTGGGGGTCTCAGTATGTGCCACATTCTTTGGGGGCAAGACACGATTGTAAGAAGGACTTTACCTGACAAATGCAATCAGTGAAACCTGGTTTCTTGTACCCTCAATGAATTCCCAACAATAAAATAAAATAAAATAAAATAAAACAACAAATATACTCTTCTTAGTGAAGTATCACAAAAATGGAAAAACAATTATCCAATGTACTCAATACTAATATGGAGCCAGTAAATGATCTAATCCACATCCACATTGGGAAGAAACTCATTTTAATTCAAGTTGGGGGAGAGGTAATGAGGGAGAAGGAGAGGGGAGGGAGGAGGCCTGCTCCCACTGAATGGGCATGGTGTGGGGTATTTGGTACACCTTTTGAGTATAAGATATAGCCACAAGAGAAATTCTACCTAACAAAATCTAATATATTGAGCTGGTTGTTTATATCCCCATATTAACCTGAAATTAAAGAAGAGAGAGAGATAAGGGTCATAGAAAGGTAACACTGGAAGGGACCTTGGTGACATCTGTTTCAGAGCAGAAAAAACATATAGTTAGCATCTTCTACTCTTCACTTCACATACCTAGCAAACAGCATTATTCCGCTAAGGCACTGTTTCATGTTGACCTCAGACCTCTCAATACAACCCTCTATGTAGCAGCACCTAATTGAATGGGGTTGATGCTCAGTAAGAACCTACTTGCTATTCCTGATTTTGTTGTCCATCCTTACATATGAGATACCTAATTATAGTTCTTCATGATATTTTTTCTTCCTCAGTAGAAAATAGTCTGCAAGACAGAGAGTTCATTTATTTTTTTCAACAGAGAACTTAATTTTTCTTTCAAGGCCTTTGCCGTTTGAGTAAGACTTCATTTTGAATTATCAACTTGTTGATTTTTTGTAGGTCTCTTAAAGGTATTGTGTATATTAATTCCAAGATCTATTAAAAGAATCAATATACATGTTGTTTCATATTATGAGCCAATAATTTGCTGAATTAGATGCATGAGTATGAAGCTCTATTACAAGGGACTGCTACACAAAATATGGTGCCACTGGCAGGCTGTATGCCAATTTTGTCATGATGCTACCTATTTACCAGTGACAGGTATATCTCCCAGTTAGAGAAAGGGCTTTGTTTTGAAGGCAGTGAGATAGATATGGACTGTCTGGCTACCTTTACTGAATGTCTAATTTGAGATTTTATGATGATGTATATCATGGTCACTTACATTGGAAAAACTTAAATGTGTATACATATATACCACACATAGCCATTCACACACATGCAAACATATTCAAGAACATATTTGTAAAAACAATAGGTTCAATATGGTGCAAGTATCATATTCTACCCATAATTTGTAGTTTTTCTCTCATATCTGAGAAATATTTGCTTACTATGACATGTGTATGTTCTATGTTAAATATCCATGGGCCTGTCACAAAAATAGTCAAGTCCTAACATAGACCCATTAGTAAACAGAGAGAAGTCCTAAGAGTAGTATTTGATTCCTCCCGAAGGAAGCTCTTAGATCTTCACAGCTAATCATGTTTCACTTCACCACAGTTGAAAAGCACTCTGAGAACCACTGAGACATTTTCACTCTGCTGTTTGTACAAAATGCATCAGGTGGAATTGTTACTGACACATTATTACATTCATCCTCGTTAACCTTCGTGGCACACTTACCTTGTGCAGGGCTGGCATCTTCACCTGTTGCTGGGGTAGACATAACAAAATACTACAAACTTGGTGGTAACATAAAAAACAGAAATTCATTGTCTCACCATTCTGGAGGCTGGAAGCCCAAGCTCAGAGTGCCAGCATATTTGCTTTCTCCTGGGGCCTCTCTCATTGACTTGTAGATGGTCACCTCACTGTGTTCTCAGTCTTGTCTTGGTGCAGGTACACACCTGGTACTTCTGTCTGTGCCCACATGCCCTTTTCTTATCAGTGCATAAAACCTACTCCATTTCATTTTAAATTAATTGTCTCTTCAAAGCCATTATCTCCAAATAAAGTTACCTTCAGAGGTACTAAGGCTTAAGGATTCAACATTAAATGTTCAGGGGAACACAATTCAGCCTATAAAACGGTGTGCCTACAACAGGTGCCTCAGCTCCTATATCCAGTTTCAAAGGCTGAAATAAACAAGGATGATTTCCTTGTTTGGTAGAGGGTATGGACAAAAGTGGATGATAAGCCTCAAATTCAATATTTGATGACCAGTTAAGATTCATTCTATGAAAAAGAATGGATTTAAATGGAAGGTTAGACTAGGTAAGAGCTTTTTAAGAAGAAACATTTAAACTGAGAATGGAGAGATGATAGGGATTTTTGAAGATGATACTTCTTGAGTGCTTCCACATGCTAAGTACTGTTCTCAAGGCTTTACACATTTTATTTCATTTAATATTCACAAGTATATGAGGTGGGTACTGCTGTTACTCCCAACTTATAGATGGTGAAACTAGGCAGAGTTGTACTCAGGATCCTATCCTTAATCACCAAACCAGTAAGACACTTTAGTTTCAGATCTGGGCCTCTTAACCACTAGGTGAAAGAAAAGAGTTTGCTAACTAAGAAACAAACACACATTGTAGCCCTGACTTGAGAAAAACCACGGAAAATAGGCAAGTGGGAAGACAGCAAAGTGAGGGAAGTGGAGAGTGGTGCCAGTTTTGTGAGTAGATCCCAGAAAACTTTGAAGATGTATTGCAGGTTTTGCCCTTTATTCTAAGAGCAAGAGGATGGGGTCAGAGTTCCCCTTATTGAATGTCATGCTAGTTGCTGTTGAATGTGGAGGGATAAGAGTGAAGTAGGAGGCCAATTAGGAGTCAATTGCAGTCATCAGGGTAAGAGACACTGCTGATGGTGGAAATAAAATATATATATAGGTTTAACACATATTTTATCAATGAAGGGCCTAGGACTTGGTGGCAGATGTTGGGAGAGGGGAAATGCAGGCGTTTTGAAGGGCCAGTAGATTTCTGGCTTGAGCAGTGGATGAGTAGATATAACTTAGCAAAGTGGGGGAGAATTAAATTTGGGGATGGAGCAATGGAGAGTTCAGTTTTGACATGTTGGGTTGAGCCTCTTCAATGATTTCCATGTGGAGATTTCAAGTAGACAGTTTGATATTTGAGTCTGGTCATCAGGGGAGAGGTGGGAACCATTAGAAAAGAGTGTCAGCATTTGGGTGGCATTTAAAGCCATGACAACAAATGGGATTAACTAGGAAAAGTGTGTTGCTAGGGAAGGTAAGTGGATGTAGGACCAAACATGAGGTTTGCCAACATTTAGAAATAAAGTAAAAGAGGTGCCAGCAAAGAAGAATGATCCAGACAGAAAGAAGTAACACCAGGAAAGAAGGCCAGCCCAGGAGCCAAGTGCAGGACGGGTGTTCCTGGGAAGGAGTGACCAGCTACGTCAGATGCCTGCTTTCCAGAGGTAGAGAAAGATGGTGCCAAACAGTATCCATTGATGGCCTTGTTGAGAGCCACTTTAGTACATGACCTCACAGAATCCTTACAACTCTTCTATAATATAACTGTCTTACAAACGCAAACACTGAGACTCAGTAATGGAGAACTAGCCATGTACACATATTTGTAAGTGGCCCAGCTCAGATTTCAAAATTAAAGCTGCTTTTGGGGTCTGAATGCTTCACCATTTTGCTCTCTTAATATAGTATTGAAGCAAAAAACTAGCAAATGGCTTTGTTGTTTGTTTGTTTGTTTGTTTGTTTCCACTTAATTCAGGTAACACTGGTTGGCATATAAATTCAAAGTGATTGCCTTGGAGGATAACAGTTCCAAGTTCTCACCTCATTTTGGGCCTGGCATATAACCTCAGGACTTTAGTTTCCTCATTTTTTAAAGAAAGAGATTGGAAGAAACCATCTGCAAGTGCCCTCCTTGCATCTTAAAACCTCCACCATAAGAAACTTACAATAGAAAGCCCTGAAATCCCTCTACCTCTCAATGCTATTCTGGCTCTGAGTTTTCTGGAACACATTCAACATGAATTCATTCAGCAAGACTCGAATCGGAAGTGCGTGTTTCCTGCCAAATCCTTTCCAGGCATCTGCTCAGGCTATTTCTTCACCAAGAGTGCCTTTTGGTCTCATTTTCTTTTGAGTATTCAATTGCAGGCTTTTCTCAGGAGAAGGATCTTCTCCTCATCACGATACTTATCACAGTCCCTAGGTGAAGGGTCAGGGATGTTTCTAGGTTAGATGAGAGTTAAGAGATATGTGTACATTTCCCCCTAATCCATTGTCCTTAAAGGACAGCAGCTATGTTTTTTTTTTCATTATGTTTCTACAAGAAGTGCTAGAACAGTGTTTTTCTCAAATGATGTCTGCTAAGTTGAATTTTTTGCAAATGATGAAAGCTTTGTTGAGTTCTGAAAGCCTTGGGCCATCACGCTGGCAATGAATCAGGCCTGTATTTTAACAGAGAGACTCAAACACACACTTGGAATAAAACAAAACAAAACAAAACAACCTCTAAAAATACTGTGTTCTTTCTCATGGTTACACAATAGGCTGTAGCAGATTGTGAACTGTGCAAGTGCCCACGGAGGATTGTGGCCTCCAGATCTACTTCCAGCAGTCGGTTTTCTCTCTGCTTTTTGCATCTTTACGCTTCACATTCAAGCCCTGTTTTCTTGATCAAGGCATTTCCCTATTTGAGCATTAATAGCAGAATACAATTGTTTTGCTAAAGAGCCCAAGACAGGCTCTGCTTATGGTGTTTGGCCTTGAAAGCTAAGACAGAATAGTTCTTTTTTTTTTTTTTTTTTGAGACAGAGTCTCACTATATCACCGTCAATAGAGTGCTGTGGCATCACAGCTCACAGCAACCTCAAACTCTTGGGCTTAAGCAATTCTCTTGCCCCAGCCTCTCACATAGCTGGAACTACAGGCACCTGCCACAATGCCTGGCTAATTTTGGTTGTAGTTGTCACTGTTGTTTGGCAGGCCCAGGCTGGGTTCAAACCCACCAGCTCCAATGTATGTGGTTAGCTCCCTAGCCACTAAGCTACAGGTGCTGAGCCCAGAGTAGTTCTTTAATACTGAGCTCTCCAACCTTTGGGTCATGGACAAGTACCACTGTGTGGCCTACTAGGAGCTGGGCTGCACAGCAAGAAGGGAGCAGTGGGTAAGAAAAGGAAGCTTAATCTGTATTTATAGCTGCTTCCCATTACCTGATTCACCCCCTGAGCTCTGCATTATCATATCAGATCAGGGGCAGCATTAGATTCTCATAGGAGCACAAACCCTACTGTTAACTGAGCATGGAGATCCAGGTTGCATGTTCCCTATGAAAATTTCATCCTCCTTCAATATTCCATCTGTGGAATACTTGTCTTCCATGAAATCAGTTCCTGGTACCAAAGGTTGAATGTTGGGAACTGCTGCTTTAACACACATAGCTTGGCACACACTGAGAGTGTCAGGACCAGGGCTTCCCAATGTGTAGGGCACACCAGTGGGAATAAGGTGAGCACTCAGAGATCAGGATGCTGCTTGTCAAGTGTGAGCCACTGCACCCAGTCTGTTTCCTTTTATGTGATACAGATTCCTGTAGCATGAGTTTTTGTTGGAGAAAAATGGAGAAGACTAAAAATATGTCTGCCAATGTCTGGGCCAGAATAGTCAGTCTATGTGGCAATGCCAAAAAGGGCAGGGTTGGCACACCTAGTGGGGAATCTTGTGCAGCTAATAGAACTGAAATAAGTGTTTTCCTGAGACCTATATCTGGAGAAATATGCATATAGGGAAACATTTACACAGAGAGAGGAATATGCACACACTGACCCAATGTATACACAAAGGTAAAAGTTTGCAAGAAGAGAAAGACAGAGAGAGAGAGAGAGACATCACACAGAGAGACATCTAGACTGAAAGATAGAAACAGACAGACAACCACAGAAACACAGAGGAAGACATTTACACGTAGAGACAGGGAGAGATGCAGAGAAAGACCTGAGACAGATGGGGAGACGCACACACAGGCACACGGACATGCACAATGGTGCACGAGACACAGAGCAAGGCACACACAGAGATGCAGACACATGCAGGTGGATACATGGCATAGACGGGGAGTGGGGCAGATATCCAGAAAGAAACACCCAGACACATGCTCGGGGGATGGAGAGAGACAAAGACAAAGACAACATGGGAACAGAGGCAAAGGCATAGGGAGAGAGGACGTGAGCACCTAGATTTAAATTAGGACCATTTGCTCCAGAAACATAAGCTTCAGAGAGGCTTCCATCCCTTCCCAGACTACAACCCCCCAAAGGGAGCACCTTGCTGTGCTGGGTTGGATTCTGGTGAATATGGATACTTTTTTGCTACCTCTCATCTCCTAAACCCAAACCATGCTGCAAATAGCACTCAAATGTAGAAGAACCAGTGCCTGGTTCCACTAAAGAAAAAGGGGACTTGTCAGACTTGTTAGGGATGCTGGATTTACAAGATCTTTCCGGAAAGTTGAACTGCAGTTTCTCCCTTCCTGGCTAGTCCCCTATGCAGGGAGAAAGCCAATAGAAGTGATCACATCTGGATCACTCTGAGCCAGAGTGTGACATGGAGACTCTCCGAGGGGAGACCAGAGAAGGGACCATCGAACCTGTGCCTCTAGCCTTGATCAGGGTAGTACATACCTGAAAGTAGCCTATCACACTGGGAAAGACTGGGGAATGGTCACCAGAGAGGGAGGACCCTCCACATGGCCTTAAGGCAGGCTGGGAATGTGGAGGTGTCAGCATCATCGAGAATCTTGAACCTGACATATCTGGGGTACTGGCTCTGGTGGTGAGAGAAACCTGAATTTTACACCTCCTGGACTCAGGGGGGCAGTCTAGATATTCTTATAAAGATACCCAGCAGGTTGTTTCTGAAACAGGCTTCATACAGTTTTCGATTTGAGCAATGAAATAATTTAGATGATGGGAAAAAAATCCAAAATGTGTCTCTAAGAGTAAGTTGGTAAAAGAAAGCAATGAAATTCACTGGCTAGAGAAGGAATCCATGAACTGCCAGGCAAGACTGTGGGTGCATCTTTCTTGGTATCCCTGTGGGTGCCCATGATGAGGTCATGACTGAGAACAGTTGGCATGAGAGGAATTTGAGGAAGGCATCAGGAAGATGCCAGTGCTGTCAGCAAGACTGCACAGAGGTTGGCACACTCAATGGCACAAGGCTGAAGGAAGAGCTCACTGAGTAAAGGTTGTCAGGCAGTGTTCTCAAAGACACAGGGGCAGGAGAAGACCGTTCCATTTATCAGCTGTGAGATGTGAAGGTTGTGGGTGAGGAGAGGGGAACCAGGAGGTCACCGGGCTTGGAGCAGTGATGTCAAAGAGGACAGAGGGGTGAAGGGCTTTCCCTGGGACAGGGAGGTTTCATGGTTTGGGAAGGCCTATGTGGGACTCCAAAGCCCTGAAGTTCCACTGGGAACTTAGATGTGAGGTGAGAGAGGAAGAGTCAACCCCCCAGAGCAGGGCCCACAGGCCTGGTGGTCTCTTATTGGGCCTGAGAGTCCAAAGGTAGCTGAAGGGTCAGAGGTGACTAAGGCATTGCAGGTTGATCTCAGAGTCCTTTTGAAAGTTCCCTGTCTGGGTAAAAGACAATCAGGAGAAGTGCTAACATGTATTTTATATCCCATTGTATCTCCAACTTATTTTTCCATTTGGAATAGTGGCCATGGCCATGAAAGTGATCAACTCTTTGTGGCTCTGGCATCTGGGGTAATTTATGAATTCCCACTCAGCAACAATGGCCACAGAGTTCTGGAGGTAACAAAGCAGAGAACAGGAACCTGGGTTGCTCTGTGTTATTTCTGTGCTCTGAACCTACGTGCATTCATAGTGGTCCCTGGGAAAGGAACATGATATTTCTTTCAGGATCATGCAGGGATGAATTTGCAACCTGATGTCACCTCTTCTTCTCTGAAAGAGCAGCGGATCCCTTAACCTCCCTAAGCTTTGATGTTCTCATCTATAACACCCAGGTAATTACAATTCTTAGGTTACAGGATTTCAGTAAGAAGGAAGTGAATGAGCTACTATACGTTTATCAAGTTCTTAATGCAAACCCTGGCACAGAGCAAGGGTCCCTACTGTGATTATTGTTACTATGTTGACCCTATCAAAGTGGTGAGGGCTACCATAGACGTGTAGTCCTAGCACTTTGGAAATCTGAGGCAGAAGGATATCTTAAGCCCAGAAGTTTAAGGCTGCAATGACTTATACTTGCTCCACTGAATTCTGGCACGATTCTGACTCTACAAAAATATTAAAATAAAAAAAATCAAAACAGTTTTGTTAAATGGCTAGAGGCAAAATAGCAAATCTCAGCAACTTCATATGATTCCTACTAATATTATTACTATGATCACTACTATTTACTCTATAAAATTGTCTTATTTGTGGGCTGTAGAATCCTGGGGGATCTGGAGAACTCATTCCCTGTTAAGTTTGTCTCAGAGGACATAATATAGGGGCTGGGGCCTGTAGCAGACTTATCTAACTTTATACTGTAGAAATAAAACAGAGCGGTCAAGTTCATTGTTCCTTAATCTTGTGGAGGGTAGTAGGAATAGCAGGGAAGAAAAGAAATCAAGTAAACGGGTACAGAAACACAATTCTTGTAGACAGTAGTAGATGCTATGACTACATTGCAAGAGGAGGTATAAGAGCAACTGAGTGATAGTTTAAATAAGAGCGTTGGTCGGGGGAAGGTTTCACCGTGGAGGGGCATTTGCACAAGGCTGTGATGTGCCTGGTATGACAGAGCAGAGAAAGGGCCAGATGGCTGCTTCTATAAACAGGGAGAGGAAGAACAGGAGATCAGTCTGAGGAGGAAGGGAGGGCAGGTCACGGAGAGTCCCTTGAATGGCAATTCTTTCACTCATGTTAAAACCAAAATAACAAAATCCTCTTAACTAATAGCAGATATAATTCTTACATTTTATGTTGTGCTTTTAGCAAAGAAGCTTGTCTTTGTCACTGCATGTGATTTTCAGAACATTCATGGCAGAAGGAAAGAGGGAGGGGAAGAGGAGTATTCATTTCTTCCTTTCATAGCAAGGATACCTTGATCCAGAGAGGCCAGAGGGCAGGACTAGAATTTGTTTGCTTCTCTCCTTATCTACAATCTTTCTGAAACTCCCTGTGTCCAAGTCCTTATTGGAGCTCTAATTCTTACGGAAGAAAGACTTTCTCAAGCTCAGGCATTTTATGACTTAATTAGGCATTGTTGTTGTGATTTATAAGGAAGGTAGTTGTTTGTTTAATTCAAAGTCATACCCTGTATTTCCTGTTATCAACTCTTGCTAATTAAATATGAGACTTGAAATAGGTGAGAGATGCTAAACAATTGTCTGGGTATTGAATATGATGTTCATATGTAAACACAGCCCACAGATCACAAGTTCTAAAATGTATGTGTGCATAATTAGCCAAACGTGAGCCACAGGTTGGCATAAATAGAAACTCAATAAACGGTAGTGTGCCACAGTGTTAGCTAGAATTGTGGTAGCTGAGAAGAAATTACAGCACATTTGAGTGTATTTCTTCTTGTAATTAGCTATTCTTTTCAAGGTATTAAATGATTTAATCTATCCCAAGCCTGTGTATCTATGTGTATCTATGGTAACCATGCAAATATGTACATGGAAAGTCATTCAACATCACTGGCTCGTAGGGAAATGTAAATTAAGACCATAATGAGTTATAACCATGCATATTAGAACAGAGAAAATAAAAAAGTGACAACAACAAATGCCGGTGAGGATGAGAGAAATGGAATCACTCTGGTAGGAAGATAAAATGCAATATTCACTCTGATCAATGGCTTGGTGATTTCTTTTCTTTCTTTTCTTTTTTTTTTTTTTTTTTTGTAGTTTTTTTCTGGCCAGGGCTGGGTTTGAACCTGCTACCTCTGGCATATGGAGCCAGCACCCTACTCCTTTGAGCCACAGGCGCTTGGTAATTTCTTAAAAACCAAACATACCCTTACCGCCAGACCCAACAACTGCATTTGTGCACACTTATCCCAGAGAAATGGATACTTATGTGTACACAAAAATCTATAGTAGTTTAATTTGTAGTTGCTAAAATTCCACATACAGCCAAAAGTTCCTTTGATGGGTAAATGGTTAAACAAACTGTGATGCATCCGTACCATTGAGTGTACTCAGCTATTAAAAGATATAAACTTTTGATACATAGAACAGGTTACATGGATCTTGAGGCCATTAATGTTAAATGATGAAGGCCCATTTTAAAAGGCCAAATAATGTATAATGCCACAGATAAATTGCCAGGGTTGTAAGGAATGAAGTGGAAGGGGCACAAGCATGTCTCTAAAAGGGCACAAAGGTGATTTCTGTGATAATGAACTCATTCTGTATCTCAAGTCCAGTCGTAGTTATACCAATCTGCACATGAGAGAAGATGGCACCAAGCTAACTACACCCGCACATTGTACCCATGTTGATGCCCTGGGTTTGAGGCTGTACTATAGATGTGTGGTGTTATATACATGAGGTTGTATAATAGTTGATAGTATTCAATAATAGTATAGTATTCAATAATATAGTATTCAATAATATAGTATTCAATAATAATAGTTGAAGAAACTAAATGTGCCACAAAGGATCTCACTGTGCTATTTTGACACCTTCTTGAATCCACAATAATCTGGAAGTAAGAAGTGTTTTTAAAAAGTTATTGATAAAAATGGTAATTACTGTTAATGTTTAGACAATAGATGTTTAGAAGGTTGTTGGGGTAGAAGAATTTCCATGGTAAAATATGTTCTTTCTTCTACTCCTAGGCTGGTTTTGGAATTTGAGAGAGTCACAAAGCCTCGGGGTAATGCAGTAGTAAAGTGGCCTCTGTAATGAGCCAAGAGAGTTGAGTTGTTCTCATTTCCATTAGCAGTCAGTGGTTCTAACTGGTGTGAAGGATCCCCAGGGCCCCTCTTCCTGTATCCCACCAGAGAAAGGCTGGGAGAAGGGAGGCGTGTCAGATAAAACAGGTGTTAGTGTTTTCATCATCTTCTGTCCCTGACATGAAATCCTCCTCCAATCTCCATGCTGATTTATTTGAAGTTAAAAATATTTCTTTGGGGTGGCACCCGTGGCTCAAAGGAGTGAGATGCCAGGCCCCATATACCAGAGGTGGTGGAGTCAAAGCTGGCCCTGGCCAAAAACTGTAAAAAAAAAAAAAAAACTAAAAATATTTCTTTGCTCTCCATCCAGTTGCCTAATCTCTCTTTGATTCCAGGTTTAAAAAATCTTTGACTTCTGTCAGTCTGAAAATGCTTGGTGCTCACCAGCCTCCTCTTCTAAGCTCTGAGCCCAAGTCTTCCTCCGTTCCCATTTTCCAGTTTGCTGCCTGCCTTATGCAAGTGCTTCTGTCATAAGGAGTCAAATCTCAGCAAATCTCACGCTTCCAAGGATCACCTGAATTATTGTCAGGCCCTGTAATATAATAGGAGAGCATGTTTAGCCTCAAAATAGTGGGTTCAGTGTTCTGATTGAAACAGTCAAACTATCAGAATCTCTCAGGAAGAACGACCTAGACTGACTTCTAGTAGATAGGAAAAGTTACTAAGCATAAGAGGGGGAGTGAGTCTCATGGAGTCTTGGAAAGCACTGCCCTGGAGGAATAGACTAGTGAAGCTATCTGGAAGAAGGGAATGGTTATTTTAGTTTAGTTTAGTTTAGTTTAAAAGAAAAGCCTTTGTTCTGTATTATAAATATGACTTTTACAGTCCCCATTCTAGGTTGAATATTTTGCTACAAGTCTGGCAAAACTTGTCACTTAGACAAGTTAGGAAGGGGAAAATGAGACTTGGGCTCCAGCTGGATTGGGGTCATCAAATCCGAGTATAGATATAGTATAGAACATACTTTATGAGAAAGGCATGGGACGTGGATTCCAAGAGTCTCTGGGAAAATGTTCAAGGCTAATGGTTGCCTCAGAATCAAAGAAGCTATCAATGTGAAGAGCCAGATCTAAAGGGCCAGGCTGAGATTCACAGCCAGAAAGCTGCAATCCAGAGGGCAAGATGGAGTGTGGGGTTCAGAAATGTCAGAGCAATGAGTATGGAGAAAGCCTGGAAATATGGGAGCCGAAACCTCTTTGTTAGGGTGGTGCTATGAATAGTTGCAAGGATCTACCCCTAATTGATAGGCCACTTTGAGTTAAGAGGGAAATCATGAAAAGATTCCAGACCTCAGGGCCTTAGGAGATTTAACTGACTGCCTCATGGGGCCATGCAGTTGAGGGAGGAGCCTAGTTCATGAGAGGAGTAAGCTCCTACCCCAGGTCACACCACTTTTCCATGCACTAATACACTTCCAATTCCTAATCTTTTGCCAGTTTAGCCACTGCACTTTATCTTTAGCCCTTACTACCCAACAAGTCATAACCTACCATCTGCCTTAGAGATTGTTACTAGGGTGGAAGAAGGGGCATTTGCCTTCAGAATACCCCACAGTGTTTGTGCCTTCCTTTTCTGGGTCCCTGGCAGAATCTCTCTCATGGGCCTCCAGGATGCAGCTCTGATTCTCATATGCTCTCTCCAATGTCTATCTATTCGAAAGTGACTATTAAGTAGATCTAGCCAACATGGTAGTGCACACCTGTAGGTCTAGTCACTTGGGAGGCTGAGGTAGAGGATCACTTAAGCCCAGGGAGTTTGTGATGTGGGGCACTATGAATTCACCTGTGAATAGCCACTGCACTCTAGCTGGGGCAACACAGAGACACCTTGCCTTAAAAAAAAAAAAAAAGTGTTTACAAGATGACACAGATCCACAAAGCAGTTGATAAAAGCAGTACAAACATTCCAACTCTAATTGTCTGACTATACAGTTTCAATATTGGACATAATTATTAGAGAGACTTTATCTAACAAATGCAATCAGTGTAACCTAATTGAAATAAATGAAATGTTTATAATAAAGGAAAATAATAAGGTATCACAAGGAGGCCTTTGCATAGATAAAATAAAGGAGAAAGAATAAATAATGTAGAGCAATTTAATTTTCAGGAGAAGAAAATAGGGAGAGACAGGTGAGGGGACAGCATTGATGCCCTTGTCCCTACTGCCTCCTTGTCACCTTAGCTGGACCTACCCTGTGGTTCATACCAAGTCTGTTTGTTCCCTTCCACCTTTTTTGTCTTCACAGAGTACTGTTAAGAGTAGTGGATAGCATGAGAAGAGTCATCTTACACCATTACATACACCACAGAATGTGTCAACAAATGGATTTCTCCTATTTCTATAAAGAATTGTACCTCAGGCAGTGCCTGTGGCTCAAAGGAGTAGGGTGCTGGCCCCATATGCTGGAGGTGGCGGGTTCAAAAACCGAGCCCTGGCCAAAAATTGCAAATAAAAAAAAAAGACATTTTAAGCATTGTACCTCCTCCTCTTAAGTCCAATAGCATTTCTATTGAATCTCTTGAACTTTTTCTAGGGATACTTCCTTTCTCATCCTCCTTAACCCATTCATTTAACATGCACCTATTCAGTGCCAACCGTGTGCTAATCATGGTCCCAGGTCTGGGATCACAGCTGGGAATTTAACACAAAAAAGAAAAAGTGACTATATGCAGATTTTAATTTCAGATAGAATGGGAGCTCAGTTACATATAGGAATTATGAAAGTTCTCCCTCTGGGTGTAATGCTTGAGCAGAAACCTGGATAACTAACGAAAGGAGCAGCTTTCATTTACTGGTCATTTTCTTATGGTGCCAGGAGCTGTGCTAAGAGCTATTCATGTATTACTTCATTTAATCCTCTCAGAAAGCTCTTTGAAGGAGAGACTTTATTATCTACATTTTATAATTATAGAACCCAAAGCTTAAAGATGTTCAACTGCCTTTCTGGCATCATGCAGGAAATGAAAGTTGGGATGGGGATATCATCCGACTTCAGAGCTTGACACTCTCAATCTCCAAGCTCCTTGTCTAAGGATTTGTAGCTCCATGGGAGAAACCTCAGATCTCTCCTTGTCTCCCTCCCTAAGCAAAGGTGTTTATACTGTGCTCTGCAGAAGCCCTGGGGTTTCTCGGAGCCTGAGATATGTGTGTGGGATTCCCGTGTCAGTTTCCAACAGAATGGTCTACTTGTGGCTGTTTTATAAATTAGACTTCAATAGACTAATTCTTTAAAGAGTGGTGAATGGTGTATGGCACACCTCTCGGGGGTGGGACACAATTATAAGAGGGACTTTAACAAATGCAATCAGTGTAACCTAATTCTTTGTACGCTCAATGAATCCCAAACAATAAAAAATAAATAAATAAAAGGATGGTGAACTCTTTAAAGAAAGTTGAGAAATGAAAAATGAATTTTTATGGAATTTTTTTTGATTGAAAGCTTTTCGTGGTCAAGTAGCAATAGTAGTACTTGTAGAAGTAACAGTCGTACCAGCAGCAACCGCAACAGCAGCCGCAGAAGCAATGATAGCCGCAAACACATTCACGCTAAGTCCCTGGTCCTAGTCTGTATCTTTTGATACGTTAATCCTCACAGCAATCCTGTGAGACAGGTTCATCTTACAAATGAGAAATATGAAGCCCTGGGAGGTAGCGTGACTATTCCAGGCTCCACAGCTGGTAAGTGGCAGGCCCAGGAATTGACCCAGGGCTCTCAGGCTGGAGAATCTATCTATTATCGTCCCATGACCTAAAGTTGGGGATCTGAACTTTTGATGTCACTGGGCTTAGAATAAAAGGTATGCTTGCTAAGAAATCTTGACTTGGTGGGTACATGTCCTTGGCCAGCATTTTATCCACTGCAGGGCCTCTGGTCCATTCAGCCTGACCTGGGACACTCTTTGCCTAGACTTTTTGTCACTGAAGGTGTGACATTTCTCAAGAGCAAAACTTGATTGTCAAAATTCATGTCCGTGGGTTTGACATGGCCTGTTTTGAGTAACTAATTTTTAAGTCGATTGTTAGTTAATCATTTCAATGAATTGAGCTGATATTGGTGGCAGCCAGGGCTCAGCAACATTTTAAGCTGATGCCAAGAGGACACATTTATTTTCTCACGTGCAAAATACATAGTCTTTGGATGACTTTCTTGACTAAATATTAATTCCAAAGGTTAAAAGGCGTAAGAAAATCACCACAAACTCTTCACCTCACCTCACCTCCTGCGCAGCAAATTATGATCCACATCCTGAGGGAGCCGTTCACGCCAACCATTCCTCAAAGGTCTCCACTGCTGTCAATTTCCTGTCTGTGCTGACATTCCTGGCAAGTGGGAGTTGCCATCAAGACTTGAATGCAGTTCCCTCTGTGGAAGTGGGTTCCACTTAAGGGACATAGTGCTGTGTGGTTCTGTGAATGGACAGTCCACATTGAGTCACAAAGACGGAAGTTAGCAAGGGTTCCATTGTGGACTAGAAAGTGTAGTCATCATAAATCCAGGGCCATAATCTCTCATATCACCCAGAATAAGAAACAATAAGAAACATTGTGTAAGTTTCTCATCTTATACATATCTGATTTCTGAGCAGCACCTGTGTAATTAGTCTGCCTCATTGTACAACAAAGCATAATATAAAAAAAATGAGGGTTGGCTCTGGGGCTTTCCCCACTGCCTGGTTCCTCTTTTATTATTATTCCCTTAGCAGTATTCATCGTTTGTGCCTCAAAGCCACCAGACAGGGTCCCACAAATCTCTCTGGCTCCCTGTGTGGGAGCCAGGCCAAGATGATATGCAGCCCTCGCGATGCTCCCAGCATCATCATTCTAGACCCAAACCAAGAGATAATTTAGGAGTTCCCTATAAAGCTGAGCATCATTGGCCTAATCGGAGTCATTTATCCTGTCCTGGTATCAAATCTGTGCTTCTGGGTTGTGGGGAAGTAGGTGGGGGTGGATTTTCCAGCATAATTTACAATGGCTACTTTGAAAAGAATCTCACTTGTGAAGGTGATGTGCTCTTTTATTATTTTTTTTAAATAAATTTTTTTTGGGGTATGTTTAAGGTATGCTATGTGATGTTACAGGAAACATACAAATAGTAAATGGTTACTAGAGTGAAGCTTGCATTTCACACAGTTACTCATGCCTTTGTTTGTTTGTTTCTGTGGCAAGAGCAGCTAAAATCTACTCATTTAGCAGGAATCTCAAATATAGCACAATTTTATTAACAATAACTCTTATGTTGTGTGTGAAATCTCTGGACTTGTTCATCCCACATATCTGCGACTTTATATCCTCTGACATACATCTCTCCATCACACTCCCCTACCCAGGACTGGTAACCACCATTTTATTCTCCATATCTGTATATTTGACTTTTTTTTTTCTTTTTAGACTGCACATATAAGTGAGATGATGTAATTTTTTCTTTCTGTGTCTGGCATAGTTTACTTTGCATATGTTTTCCAGCTCCATCCATGTTGTGGCAAATGACTGAATCTCATTCTTTTTGTAAGGCTGGATAATACTCCATTGTGTATCCATTCACCCATTTTATACATACACTAATCATATACCTACACCACTGGCAGACACTTAGTTGGTTTCCATATCTATTTGGCTACCATAAGTAACACTGCAGTGAACATAGGAGTGCAGATTTTTTTTTCAAGATGGTGATTCCAAATCTAATATGTTGTTATAGCACATCTGGGTAATACCTTTGCAAGAAGTAGCAGCTCCACTTAGCAGCTCTGTAGGTTGAGATTTCCTTTGTCCTTGAAGAAAATGTCATCTTTAAATGTCTAATTCTGATATAAATACCTGCTCACTTGAGTTAGAATGAAATGTAACCCTTAAAAAGATGATTCTGCCTAATTCTTTCTAATTTGAGAATGTTAGAAAGAATGAAACAGGAAAGCATATGTACCAAGAGAAAAGTGGGATGTAGAAAAAAAAATCCAGAGAAGAATTATGATAAAATTTGGATTACGCTAAATTCTATTTATGCCGAATGTTTTATTTTGTTGAAGTCATATGTGAAAATGGCCATATTGAAATGATGAACATCTTATATTCAGCTCATGGGAAGGAAGGATAATGTTCATAGGAAAGATTTTGCAGTAACAGTCAAAGCACGGAGCAAATTACTCACAGCAAATCATAAAATGGTGGGGAAAGGAGTGCTTCAGTTTGGAACTCTTAGCTGCTTGCCCTGGTTCCACCAGTAAATATTACCATAGTCTTAAAATGTGGCACACTGCCCTGGAGATATTTATTCATACTAAAGAAACACAACTTCTAACTATGTAAAATGAGTGTCTCCTGACAAAATTTAAATAACTTATGACAGTCCCCAATAAACCAGGCTGATGTGTCATGAAGTGGCAGCTGTCACTATAACGTGTTCCATCACTGCTCTGTGCAGGCTGCATTCTGGATCTTACAGCTCTGTGAAGGGTCTTTGTTCCTTGATTTCTCTCGGCCTCTTTTTTCTCTTTAGGTAAACAACACAGTCATAGCTGTTGCACAAAGAAGAAAGGCATTTATCATTATATTTTAGTTATTTTTGAAAGCACCTACTTTTTAGAACATGATTTGCAAAAGTTATGAGAAATAGATTAACCTTTCATGATGATAATGACATAAGATTATATTAAGTAATCTTCCCAAGAAATAACTCACACTGAAGATAATGTGTGATACCATTGACATGAAGTTCACTATAGGATTTTGGATTCAGTTAGTTCCTTCAGCGTACTTGCTTAAAACTCAAAACCATTTGTCTGCTTTCACATCCTAAAGTGTCTATTCTGTCGTATCTTGACCTCCCCTGAATTTATAATTCTACTTCCCAGTCTCCGTCTCTTTGTTAGCACTTAAAAGGGAATTAGCACATGCTTGACCTTCGTGGCTGACCTTTCCAGGTTTCTCATCACTTTTATTTAAAGCAGATCTTAGAAATCTATAGTGGTGATGCACCCAGCTAGTATGATTAGCAAGAAGTGCTATCTCCATAACTACTATGTAGCTGTCTCTGGGGGGACATGAAATTTTGTGCTGTCCCCTTAACAGGACAAGTTGCTAATCCCCTTAACATTTTTCCCTCCATCAGACTGATAATACTTTACAAATTTTTGCTTTGAGAAATATTCCTAAAGGGAGGCTTAAGCAATAATGCACAGATTATGGAAATGGTGCTCATTAAGTAGAAGGCGAGATTTCTGGAAAGCCACAGAGCTGCTTCGAAACATGTAACCTCCATTAGAGGCTTCATTTGAATGTTTATTCATGGAGCAGTAAACATTTATTATTATACATTTTATTGAAACATAAATTAAAGAATGGTAATTATGTGCATGGCAAACAGTAAAGCAATATGTATTTGTGGCAAAATGAGTAAGACAAGGAAAAATAACATCATTATTTCATCTGCATCCAAATTTTTTATTATATACCCAACAGAAAGACACCTAGAGGGGAATGACTGTACAAATTAATGTTTCTATATTATGTGCAAATAAAAAATATGTATTCTTGATATTCTATCTAGCAAAGATTAATTTGTGAAGATCAGAAGATATCCCCGAAAAGAGTAGATTTCTTCTCTTCTGAGGAAGAACCACAGTGGCTCTTACTAAAGTTAATATTGAGCAACAGATATATCCCCTTGGCAGTCCTTGCAATCCTGATTGTTTTTAGAATGAACTGTTGCTCCAGACACTTGAGCTTATTTTGAGGAGTTTTTTTAAAAGGACAAATGTGAGGCTGGAAAGACATGATCTTCAAACCTGCCTTTTGAAGAAGAGTATGTGCAATGTGATTATGATTCTTCATAGACCATATCCTTGTATGCACATGAACTATCAAGCGGAAGAAAACAATAATAATGAGCAAGATAATCAGTGCGTGTATGGTTTCCTTTAAAAAAAAGTTAAGAAATTAAGAATGCTATAGTCTCTGTCATTTAACCATTCCCTCATCTATCCTATCCACCCATCTATTCATTCCTCTACCCACCAAATTCATACAGCATTTACACACTGTGTCCTTTAACCCTGGAAGATGGATTTAAATGAAGGAAACAATGAGAGGGAAATACAGTAATAAATAGCCCAGGGTTCCAGAGTGGTAAAAGGGAAAAACCTGTAATTATTTATACTTTGTAGTAAAAAGCTACTACTGAGACATTGAGACACATCCAAAGGATCAGAAGAGCCCTAACAGATCTGAATGGTACACAAAGGAGGTGTCACTTGCACATGGTCTTGAAAACAGAGAGGAAGAGGGAAGGAAGGAGAGGGAGAGAAAGTCCACATGGGGAAACAACACTAATTTTTCCTACCAAGAATACATATTACAAACACAATGAATACAATAGCTAATAAAGTACAGGGGTAACAAATCTGAAACATTCTCTGTAACTCTTGAAAGTCATTTTCAGATGTTTTTAGATGGTGTCACTAAGGCATCACTAAGGCACTGCCCAGAAGCAAATAGAACCAATTTTACAGAGTCTCTGAGCTCCCACATATCTGGATGGACAGGGAAGACAAAGTTTGGCCTGTCTTATCATATAACCATAACCTAGTGAAGTAGTGATGACCGTATCTGAGGTTCCTGTGTGGTGAGTTACCATGGTTTTGCACATCTGGCTTGAGTTTGTCAACTTCTTTTAGAGCAGTGATTATAAATTCTACTTCCTTCTTGCTAAGTAGTTTAAAGAACTTAGAGCTGTTAGGTCCCTGAAAACCAATCATGAACCAAAGGACAGGGCAGAATATTTGTACAAGGTTGATCTTGAATTTGTTAGAAATGTGTTCACAGAGGAGCTTATTATCCTAAAGGCAAATAGCAAGGGATGAGGAAGCAGCGGGCCTAGAACTTCTGCTAAGCTGGTTTTAGCTATACTAGAGTGCTGATGGTAATTGACTACTCCGTTCCTTAAGCCTCATTTTCTCTATCTCTAATTTAATGATGACAATGATCTTGGTATATTTATCATGCAGTTTTATAATAAAAAAATGAGATTTTGCAAATGAAGTGCTTAGTTCAGTTGCCAGCACATGGGGTGTGGCATGTGGCAACAGCCATTACTCTCACCTCTTATGATGATACTAGGCAAAGAACTCTCAAATCAAAAGGTTTCCAGCATGTGTGAGACTTTCCCTTAGAGCCTGAGGGTCCATGTTTTTGTCTAAAATATTTCTTTTTCCTTCCAAAGTCGTACTCTGAAGACACCAGAGAGTTAATCAAAGGTATTGATAGAGTTAAAGAGTTAGTAGCCCATTCTTTGAAAACTCCAAGAGTCTCCTTTCCTTTCTCTCTTCCTTTCTCCTTTAAAAATATATATATTACTACTACTGGCAGATCAAAGTACTTAGAACCAACAGAATAAGATTTCCTGGCATAAAATTTATTATTAGATAGGGAGACCATGTAATTTATTGTCCAGAGTAGAACTTTTAAAGGTGAAAGGAGGTACTATTTGTAATTACACTGGCCTGTCCATAACTCCATGCCAAAACCTGGACTGTTCTACATAAACCAGATACTAGTTATTTAATTGGGAAGAAGCAGGCCATAATGAAGATAAGATCAGATAGCCTATCAACCTGGCTTAGAATCTCAGCTTGGCCAATTTGTTGGCCTTGCACAATTTTCTTAATCCCAATAAGCCTCAGCTTCTTCATCGAAAAAAAAATGAAGACAATAACGGTTCTTATTTCTTAGTGTTTTGGTGAGGATGTAGTAGTATATATTACCAAGCATAGTTCCTAGTATAAAATATTCTCACTTAAGTGGTAGCTAATGTTATAACTGATAATAACTTAAAATGGTGGGAGGATGAATGGTGTGATATTACTATAAATGTGCATGCAAAGCTTTTTAGCTTATGTGGCAGAAATAATTAAATGATGCATCAGGGTTCTCCTTATAGAACAGAGGACTAAATTTGGGGGATACATTTACCAGCCCATGAAACAGCCCACATCTCTGCACAGGCTGCCTCTGCCTTATTTGCATCATTGAACTGACAGCCTCAGAGTAGTGGCTGATGCATTTATTTCCATGTCCTTGTTCCCTAGATTATATAATTAACTTAGTATTGTAGGAGAAAAAAAAAATCCCTGGGATTTCTTTATGAGACAGTAAATGGTTCTGTTTGGTGGAAATAGGGTGCTCCTTCCCTTTGAAGGTGCAGGGGGGAGGGAGCTGGAATCCAAAAATCTATAGTAATTTGAGAGTTGGAATCTACTGGGAAAGCCAAAAGAGTGAAAAACTAGAGGCGAGATAATGGGAAGGGAGATCATTAATTCTTCCTGCCCAGATGTTTCTCTCCACAAGGCAGTAACTCTAGCCCCATTCTTGCCTTCAATTCACTTAGTAAAGGAAAATGGAAAAAGCCACTTGAAATACAATTGTCTCTCGCTGTTCCTGTTTGGGTCTATTACACAAACAGTAGGGAGATTTCTCATTTTGTTCTCTTTATTGCAGTGGGATTAAAAAATATACAAGAAAAAGTTCTCCCAACACCTGCTATCTTAATTGATAGTGATTACTTTGCCCCCCAAAGCGAGTGGTTCTTAAGCAAAGTAGGAAAATTCTGGTAAGCCATATTACCATCTTACAAACTCATCGTTAAAGCAGGAGAGGTGACCGAATATGACAACAGCTCCCATTTCTACTCTGGGTGAGGAGCCCGTATGCCATCCACCTTTTATCTCCCTTCTCATTTGCAATCAGTGCTTCCTTTGCTTTACAAAGACAAATGACATGTTGTCTTCCGATATGCCCTGTTTGGAGTTTGTGTGTGATGAATAAGGAAGTTGATCTATTTTTTATCTGCTCTTTTTGGTCTGAATTTCAGAGGAAGAGCTTCTTAAAACAAAGAAAACAAAAATAACCTCTCCTGGGTTTACCCAGTGCCTACCGCAGCATCTCCTGCACTCTGGTATTTTGGGGCGATGATAAGTCACTCAGGCTTGCAGTGAGGAAGATGGGGGAAATTGATTGACAAAAGGGACGCATTGAGACTTGTTCATGTTCATCCAGTTCCCTGGGCTTCTGTTCTCCGGGAGGAGGAGTGGAAGAGCCTGCCAATTATTTCTACCTTGTGAGCTTAAAGCCAAAAGGAAAAGACACTTTACCAGGCTCTCAAGGTTTAGTGACACTTTATATAGCATCAAATTCCATCATCTTGCTTTTATTTGACTTGAAAAGCCCTTAATTTTTAGAAAATTTAAAATTTAAAGTGGTCTTGTTGCTAAAAGCTCCTTTAAACTCTCATTGTGGTTTGGGGCAATACATCATCGGAGCCCTGGTGCTTAGATGATGTACGGCACCCATACATCATGAGTGCACCATCCCTCTTATGATATATTATTATAACTCACTATTGGAGCACCGCCAGTGATGTATGGCTTAAAAACACAATTGTTAAGCCACAAAACTCTACAGGGTCTCTACAAATTCTGCAAGTTTTCCTTCCCCCCCCCC